>NC_080741.1:15717037-16044608 GCF_020826845.1 Diceros bicornis minor
ATGAATGCAAAATATTTCAATGTAAGGATAATCTGTTCAATATTTCATTGAAATAGTTTCCTACTCCTCAACATTTAGGATATTTTCAGATTTTTAAAACTAATATATAAAATATTATGATGATATAAAACTAATATTTAACACTCTTCTATATAAACATTTGACCACATCTCTGATTATTCCTTTAGGACAAACTCTTAGGAATGAGACTTGTAGATTTTTATAGGATTTTCTCTTAGATTCAAAGGGGACCCCCGTGTTTTTCAGAGAAGGTCCCTCCTTTAAGGCTGCTAGCCTTAGTCTGTCTAGGTGTTGCCCTTTGGTTTAAATCTGAGACTCTGGAATCCTTAAAGCATCTTTTTCAATCTAACAGGCTTGTCAACTCTCTCACTTGTAGCCCCTTATAGACAACAGGTTTTGAGTTTTCCTCATTCTCTGTTCCTTACCCGCGCCCAGCTCGGATCATTCTGACACAAAATGGGGTAAAATGTACCTCTGTCCCCTTTCTCCTTGTTTACCCCTCCCAGCTTTACTTTAATGCCTTCTCTGCAGAGACTCCAGTGCCCAAGGTTAGGATAGTCTATAACTCAGGACTTAAGGTTTCTTAAGTCCTGCCTCCTAGAGTACTTAATGACTTAGTTAGGACGTCCATAATTACTTGCATTTTAAAAGAAGATCTTAGAGAAAGGACAATAACTTCGTTCAATTGCTTAACTCAAAAGAATGAATCACTAACAGTGGAAATCACAAAAACAAACAAACAAAATATCAAATCAGAGAAAGAGACTTGCATTAAGTCAATGGGAAAGGAAAGATATTGAAACATGCATGGGCTTGGCTGAACCTGCCAACTAGCGGGGAGAGGAGGAAGATAAGCAAGCCCAGTATGGAGCCCTGGGAATGTTCGCCTTTAAGTCAGTGGCATGGCCTCTTGGAAAAGAGCCCAAGGGGGAGTGGACAGGAAGTCCAGATGGTGGGGAATGACTGGAGTGAGATGGTGGGATGAGAGGGCAGTGGGAGCCTCTGCCTGCCAGGTGAGCAGTCAGGCATCATACCTAAGGCAACAAGTGGGGCACCACTCTGGAGTCTCAGGCAAGAGGATGTTGTGCAGAAGCCAGTGTCTGAGGATTCTTCCAGTAACTGTGGGCTTGCCAAATTGTGGTGGAGAGAAACCAGGAGCAGGAAAGTCAGCCAGTAAACTGTAAATAAATAGCTAGTATTTACTAGGTGTTTATTGTGTCAGGTGCTGGGTTAAGTGTCTCACATGTATTAACTCATTTAAAAACTAGCCCAGGGGCCAGCCAGGTGGCATAGTGGTTAAGTTCGCATGCTCCACTTCAATGGCCTGGGGTTCACGGTTCAGATCCCAGGCACAGACCTACACATTGTTCATCAAGCCGTGCTGTGGCGGTGTCCCACATACAAAATAGAGGAAGATTGGCACAGATGTTAGCTCAGTGACAATCTTCCTCACCAAAAAATTAATTAATTAAAATAAAATAAAAGCTATCGCAGATCTATGTTCTAAGTATTATTATTACCCCATTTGATTGAGAAGGAAACTGGGAAACAGAGAGGTTAAATTACTCGCCTAAAGCTGCACAGCTATAAGTTACAGGGCAAGGCTTCAAACTCAGGGGCTTCACCCCTCCACTGTTAACTGCCATGAGGATGAGGGCCTTGACTATGGAGGCAGTTACAGCCCTGGGAAGAAAAGCATGCATGAGTCACTGTGCATACAGTTTATGTTCGGGGGTAAGTGGAGGCAGAGAAAAAGAAGACTTCTTCTCAGAAAATTTTCAGAGCTGGCAAAGGCAGGAGCCTGGAGGTGAGAAATGTGTGGTGTCGCAGGACTACGATCATCACACGTTTGGCAGCACAGCTGCTTTCCCACAACTCATCGGATCCCTGTGCTGTTCAGACAGGGTCTCTGCTGGACTCAGTACAGTTGACATACGAAGAGAGGTCATTTCCCCTTATTGAGCACCAACTACATGCCAGGCACTGGGCTAGCAGCTTAACATGTATTATCTCATTCATTTCTCATAGCAAAACTATTTTAACTTATATTTTATGGATGAAAAAACTGAGGCTCCAAGAAGTTATATGACTTGCCCAAGGCATGCACCTATGAGAGCACCAAGATTTGAACTCAGGAAAATCTGACCCCACTATTGGCTCCCTGTCCATGCCTCACTAAAGATAACATTTCAAGTTCCAGTCTTTGGGTCTTTCATTCTCTCATTCCCCAGAGGAGGCCCCTTTCCCATCAAGGAAGAAGGCTGAGCTGTCCCTTACTTAAGTTTGTCATCAACACCCCTCCCCACACTCCTCCCTCCCGTGCCCCCATTAAAAAGAAAATAATCTATCAGTCCCGGACCCGTAGGGTGATGGATGGTTTTCCTCAATCCATGACCTTGTCTAGATATTTCCTTCCCTTTTATGAACTCCCAGGGAGCAAGGTCACTTGGGAACAAGCAGGAGATGTGGAATCAGGGAGCCTGCATTAGAGTCATGGCTCCTCGGCTCATGGATGTCAGATTATGAGCAAGCCTCAATTCCTCTTTGGGTTATTGGGAGAACCAAGTGAAATGATGCATGTGAAATGCTTTGTGAACTGGAAAGCCCTGTGTATTTATTCCACAACACCAACCGGTTCTCCCTCGTCGGCCAGGAATGAGTCCAGAATAACTGTCCCTCGTGTGGCTTCCTCCACATTAGGGGAGATGAAACTGTGGACAGGGAAGTCTGAGCATCCATCAGAGGTCTGCTGTGAGCAGAACCTCCTGCCTGCCAAGTCAGGGCTGGAGACCGGGCCAGGCAAGATGGCTCACGTTTGTATGGGGCTTCGCAGCTTACAAAGCACATCGACATCTATTATCCGGTTGCTTCACAACCACCGTACAAGGCAGGCAGGTGGACAGCATTATCCCCGCTGGTCAAAAGAGAGAACTGAATCTTCAGAGAGGTAAGCTGCCCAAAGGCTCACAGTTACTGAGGAGAGAGCTGGGTTCACTCCCGGGTCTTGGGCCTCCTGGCCCACTGCTGCTTCCAGCTTTTGAGTGGCGGGCTTTGGTCCACAGTGCAGCTTCATCACAGCTTCATCGCTCCACTCAGCATGTGCAATAGACTGGGTAACATAATGATGCATTGGATAAATATATAGTTTTCCATAAGTTGTGCATAAATGTATGATTATGTATAAATTAAACATATATTAATTTTGATTATGCAGTTATTTGTTTTAATCTCAAATTGGGAACATCACCAACATTTTGGAAGACTCTTCAAAACCCCACAGCCCTAAACACAGTGTCAATATAGCCTAATGGTTAAAACTGCCTGCTCCCCACCACAGCCCCTCTCCCCAGTCCAGCTCAGGTATTGTCCTATGTTCAGCCCACCTCACCTAAGCTCAGAGGTGGGATCCCCTCCCCACTAGTGGGCCAGAAAACCAGGGGTCCCCTTTACGTTGACAGGTGGCCATGTCCACTATTTGTTCTTCAAGTCTTAGCCTGACCATCACCTCTCTGGAAACCTTCCCTGACTCTGCCAACCTGGCCAAGTATCCCTTTTCTTTGTTCCCGCAGTGCCCAGTAAGGAGCTCAACCATTCTGTGATGAATGTCAGTTGCTTGTATGACTTTCCCTCTGGACAGTGAACAACTGAGGTCAGGAACTGCATCCAAGGCATCTCCATCTCCCCCAGCACAAGACCTGTCGATAAGTGCTTCTGAAGGGAGTGAGTGAGTGAATGAACAATGAAGGAATAAATGGAAGGTTATTTACATCCCCTCTAGCTCTTAAATGCTCCTCTACTCCTTCTCCTTTATGTCAGAGAAAGGAAGGGGGGGCTGTGGCAATCAAGGCCAGAGAAATAATACTTTAAAAAAATAGCATTAATAGAAAGTTTCATTTTTCTTTTAAGGACCCAGCTCTTATAGGCTTCCAAATAGATGGCCCGTGGCCAGAGATGTGAAGTATGCTAACGTCCTCTCATATTCATGATCCTCTGAGCTTGTTTAACGACAGTAAATTACCTTCCCTCTATTCCTTACCAGGTCACTAATATTCAAGCTGCAGTGACCGACTGTTTTCTATGCAGCAGTTTCAATTTATCCATTTCCTTTGGTAACTGCAATTTTTTAAAAATATACCTCAGGGCTTTCTCCTTGACCTACAAAACAGCGCTGTGCCTTCTGTGTTGTCTGGGGAGAAGTCCTCCCAAACCTTTATTTGGAGAAGCGAGTGTGTGCCGGAGCCAGTCGTCCTCAGTGGGAAGTTTGATTCATCTCACCGGGGAACGGTTGGGGGCGATTCCAGCCTGGGCTTCCACTTCTTCCTTTAATGAAGTGGCACCTATCTGGATGATAAGAAGTCGCTGAAAATTGGCAGCATCTTACAAATGCAAAATGCCCTTTTATATAGAAATGTATATCTTACTTTAGAATGTGTCCTATAATATTATTCTAATATAATAAAGATTCCTGCAAGGACTTTATAATAACTTGGGGAAATGTTTATGAAATAATGTTAACTTTAAAAGCAGGATATGAAATTATATATACAGTATGTTTTCAATTCTGTTTATGAAAAGTATACATAGAAAAAAGAAAGTCAGTTTTCTCGTTTAATCTTCACAGCAACCCCATGGTATTATTATGTGGAATTATTAAATAATTTGCCCAAAGCCATACAGCTGTCTGTGCTGCCCAAGGTCACAATGCAAGTATAGAACTTTGATTGTGCGTGTATATTTCATCAAGGAGGTAATTTGGGAAAGGGGGAGGGATATTTTGGGCTCTGCCGAATTGCCCTTCTCCAGCACCATGGAGTCTGATGTAGCGAAATGATTAGCTTTGGCCAATGACATGTGACTGACGGGATACATCACTTCTATTTGGAAACTTTAAGAGCAAGTGTTTATTCCCCATGTTCTCCCTTGTCTTCTTCCAAAAGATTGGCTGTCCTCCAGAGAAGGGCTGCCCTGTCAGCTGGATCCTGGAAGAAGGACAACATGACGCAGAGTTGATATGTGGCATGAGCAAGAAATGGTGCTGAGTAGTTTTAAGCCACTGAGTTTGGAGGATGATTGTCACCACAACATACCACAATAAAACCTGGCCTATTCTGACGGATTCAAGGCACTGAACATTGAGGTTAGCTGACATGAACACTCCCACATGACTCCTTATAGTTTAAATGGGAGATGGTGTGATACTATAGAGGAGGTTGGGTCTTAGAACCAGACCTGAATTTCAACACAAGCCATTAACCTGGCATTATAAAACAAAGATTATCATACATTCTATAAAGAGTTGTTGTATTAAATAAGATAGGGTACATAAAGTTCCTGCTACTTAGAAAAAAATAGGAACTGATTATTATAAAAATTTTTGATTTTTATAAAGATGCCCCAATCCTAATGTATTTGTTAACCAAGGTATGGTTGTACCTTTGATTTTGAATTTGTTCTTTCTACCAATGAACAAAAGATTGTGATGACTTGAGTTTTCCCTCTACCACACAGTAATAAATGCACAATATATACAATTAATATATTCATATATTTCTAAGAGGAAAAGCAAGTAGTTATCATAATTTAAAAGTTTAACATTAATAAAAATTAATATTAAGATAAAATTAACAGAAGGGAGATAACATTATTGAAAATCTATTTAACAAATATAATAATTGAAGTTCAACTGTGCATAACATCAGTCTAAGGAAATAATAGAATAACATTAGGAAATAATGGAATCTAACTTCCTTTGAACATAAATTCCCACCCTGCCAAATGCACAGGTCTTGTCCTCAACAAACTTTAAATCCAAGAAAGTTAAATACATACAAAAGATCCAATGGCAGCTGAAAGTCACATAGGAATATATGCCATAATTATTCAATTCGGTGCTCTAGTGCTACACGAAATTTTAGAATATTATAAAACTCTCCTACTACTTCCTAGATTATATAATGAGTCTGTTCTTTTTTTCACTTTCCATTACTCCACCCACACACAAAAAGGGAACATTTGTGGATATGTCAGATTATGGCTATTTTTTCGTAATATAATGCATCTGAATAAAAATCAGATCATTAAGTTGCAGATATTTCTACAGGAAGTGGGAAACTTTCATCCCCTGTTCCAATGCTAGATCATGTCTTTGTACCTTCTTCTGAAGACCTTTTTAAGAGAGTAGAGTTGGTAATCTATTGGTCAGAGCCTAGGACATTCCTCATACATTTTAATAATTTTACAGGTTGCCATGCCTTAAAACACAGGAGCATACGTTGTAATGTCTCTTCTATACGTACCCTCAATCCCAGAGTCAGCCTCACTTATGCAGAGACAAATTAAAGGTATCATGCAACAGCCTGCTGATTCTCTTAATAAATTCACCCCACAGTTGTCCAGGATTGATAATGGAAGAAGAATCTCACAGGTGGTGTGGCTGTGCAGATAAGTCTGCTAAGATTGACTTTCCCATTGAGGAAGTCACTAACCACCTCTGTAGTCACTGTACTTGCCCTAGAAGTGCTATTCCTTCAATGCTGTGGCTCAAAGCATGACTTAGAGTTCTTTACCTGGGTCCCCTCAGCATCCCCTAAGGAAGCCTTCTTGCATTCACTCTTACTGGGAACAGTGTGGGCCCAGTCACAGGGAAGACTGTGCAGATAATCTCTCACCCTTCTTATCACTGCTGCTCCCCAGGAGCCCCCAAAGTGACAGGCTCCTCAAGGAACCAACTTATCTTGTCCAACTCCAGCAGACATACCAACAGGATGGTCAACTCTAGGTCAGGCAGCCTCCCCCACCCCAACCCTCCCATCTAGTCTGGCTGTGGCCAAGGGAACAACGAGCTTAGACTCATCTCAGACCAGGCAATTGGGACTGCTTGTGGCAAATGGGATTGCAAGGACAGAGGAGACGGGTGGAGCTGAGGGTGTGTCCTCCCAGCCTTGCCCATTCAGACCTTCAGACAGGACAGACACAGACACTCAGTCAGACTCATCAGCAGCAAGCAGCATACCCCATTTCACAAATTACTTCATCACAGGCTCCTCCAAAACCCAAACCACTCCCCAACTTGGGAATTCTTTCCAGAAAGACTTATTCCCTGTCAATGGCAACACATTGTTGCTTCATGTTACTGTGTCTTTAAAGTGCTCCTATTTTCTGTACTAACCTGAGCTAAGTTTTGTAAAAACACAGCTTTACACTGCTCTTAAGTTCTTTTCTTTCATTGTATTGAGCTGCAAAGTCCCTCCACTCAACACTCTTCCCTTTCATTCCTCCACACCCATGTGAGGAATTTCCCTTTATACCTATTTCTTATAAAAAGTTTGGTTTCCCCCACTAAGGAACCAGTATTTGTAATGCTCATAGATATTGAAATTATAAACCAGGTGATTTTTCCTTTTTTTTCCTTTATCTGCCGGAAAGCTCAGACCCAAACTTATAGCTCAGTAACAGGAACTGAATTGGGTCTTTAGGCCCACATATCTATATCATGTTTCCAATTTATACATCCTTCATCCAAAATTTTTTATTTATATTTCACTACTTTATTATACGGGTTTCTGTATGTATCCTCAGCTCTTCCTATATAGATGATACCTAGAGAGCTGACTAGGTGGATAGATAGGTAGGTAGATAGAAAGATAGATAGATAGATAGATAGATAGATAGATAGATAGATAGATAGATAGTATTAATAGGTTAAAAGAAATTTCCAACTCATTGGTCATCTATTCAGCCAAATTTCTTTACTGAGTGTCCATGATCTTCGGAGTAGTAAACTCTTCTCTTCTGCAGTTATGTCCTCCCTCTGGACTATGTTTTCCCTTTCAGAAACTCATAATCACAGAGAAGGAATATTGTCCTTCAAGGCAATGAGGTTAAGCCTCCTGTTCAGGGTCACATGTTGTTGACCCAGGTCTCCTGGTTTCCAGCCCAAGGATCTTTTCACAACATCGCTCTGCTTTTTGTGAAGTTTACCACGTGGAAAGCCCACAATTAAAGGCAGAGTCCAAACTAATCACATATTTTTTGAGTCCTGTTCTAACTCTATCTCTGTCTTTTCCTGGGTAGAGGATTTTCCCTTCCCTTATCTTTTCCCTGAACACTTTTACCTTTTGCAGCACATTTCTTTGTCTTCCATTTTCAATCCTTCACTCGCAGTATTTTCTCTATTAAAAAAAAAGCAACAATACTCATAACTGCCTAGCTGGCCTGCTGCCATAGGCACTCAATAAATGTTAGTTCTCTTCCCCTACACGCTTCAACATGTATCAAATGCTCCTCTACCTCCTTCTCTGCCCCCACTTCCTGTACTTATGCCTTTCTATATACATTGACCTGGGAACTCTGCCACATGAACCAGCAGAGAAAGAATAGATACATGTCAATGTCATTTTGGTAAGAAAAATAGAAACAAAAAAGGTGCCAGTCTGTTGAATTGGGATATCAGAAAGCACTTCCTGTTTCCAATAAGTCTTTTCGTATCTTCATGTTTTGACGTTTGTTTTTGCATAGCCGAGGAAAATGATGTCTGTCTGCTCTGCATCACTTGATTTCCATGGTAGAAACTTGACATCAATGAAGTCACAGGACAGAAATTGATGATTTGTGGTGGATTTTTGTGGTAACTTCTTCAATATCCATTCCTGCCTTCTATCTTTTTTCATCTGGGGATCCATATGGGGATCCATATGGTTCCAAGGAAGCTAGCTCTACTCTCTGATTCCAGCGGCAGAGCACATGACTTAGCCTAAGCAAATCAGCACATTCCATCTACCTGGCCATAGTGAATCATTACCTGTGGGTCATATGACCTCAGAGAGCCCAATCAAAATAAATCTTAGGACCTCTGTCGGAATTGCTGCATCAAGGGCTCTCTCTCTTCCTCTGGAAATAGGAAGTCTAAAACTCCTCCAGCCATTTTGCTACCACAAAGCAAACAAGCTTGAGAATGAGGCCAAAATATAGAGAATTGTGAAGATACAAAGCCAGGGTCCTGAAGACATCATGAACCTCTAGATCAGATCTCTCTTAAACCTAGACTTTTTAGTTACATGAATTAATAAATTCTCTTTATTATTTAAGCTGATGTGTTACTTTTAAATAAAAGCTTCAAATATGCTGGTGTTACCTTAAAATTCATGTAAATCATGCTTGTTTTCAATAGATAACAAGATAGTTGTGATTCATCTTTGCTACTTACTCCCTGTCCAATATGCTAAAACACCAAGCAGATGGGAGGCTATGGTGGTGTATATGTCTATGTATGTGTATTTTCCCAAATGATCAACGCCAATAATTGTCATTATCCTTATCATCGCAGTGGATCGGGCCATCGTATGTAAATCAAACTCAGATGACCAAAGTTACACCAACACTTGAAATTTAGTGTCTCAGAAGCATTTCATTTCAGTTCCATAAAAGTTATGGTATGCTGATTAAATACTGACTAGAAGCTGAAAGAGTGCTTGCTTGAGGTTTGCAGGGATGGAAAGGATGCATTCTGTTGCCACCTAATTTTTTTTTCCAAAATAATTGCTGCCCAAAGACAGCAAAATGCATATTTTTCATGTGTGTTAAAGGAAAGAGGTGTTGTACTTTTTATTTTTTATAATGGTATTTTCTGCGAATAATAAAATATGAGGAAGAAGAAAGGTTGATAAAAGAAACCATATTCCTTTTCCAAGAAAAGCATTTGTTGTCTTCAGTTTCCTCACTACTGTTTTTGAGAGAAAGAGGTAATTCATTCTCTCTAGTACACATTTTTCATGTGGGAGTCTCCCAACTTTCCCTTTTGTAACTCCAGTCCAGAGCTCGCAAGGTTTTGTACTTAGCTCCTTCCCTCTCCTTGATTCTCTAAGACAAAGGACAGGAGCCATCTGAACAGATTTTCAAGAAAAAAGTGAAGAAGTAAGAAGCTGTCTCAACAGAGGAAGAGGATATGTCCAGAAACCCTTCCTATAGGGCTGCTTCTTACGCAGAAGTCAGGGATAAGGGAAGAACCACATGCCATGAATGACAGAGAATGAGCTTTGGGGATAGGAAACCGAGAGGCTGCTGGGAGTTTCCGGTGCTAAAGAATCAGGCACGCACAGATTTTGAAAGAATTGCTATGGACCAAGCAGTTGGTTAACCTGTAAAGGTTTGTGTTGTCTTTAGATGCAATATTGCTCCAGAAATAAACTCTGGGTTTATTGGCTCTGTAAGCAATAAGTACATTCTTTGGTGATTTCTCTATTTCCAATATTTTATTATGAGTATTTTCAAACATAGAAAAGTTGGAAGAATTGTGAAGTGTACATCCCATATACTCACCATCTAGGACTCTACAATTAACAGTGTGCTATATTTGCTATCCATTTATCTACCCTTCTATCCATTCATCAATCCATCTTATTTTTTGGTGCATTTCAAAGTAAGTTGCAGACATCAGTATACTACACTCCTAAACACTTCATCATGGTTCTCATTAACTGGTGTGCAGGGTTTATTTACAATACTCTTTTTTCTAGGTGAAATTTACATAGAGTGAATTGCATGAATTTTAAGTGTACCATTCGATGCGTTTTGACAAATGTACATGCCTATAAAAGGAAAACCCCTGTCAAGACATAGAACATTATCATGGTGATTTCTTTCTAACACGAACTATCAGTAGTGCTATTTCTCTACTGCATTCCTTTATCCAACAAATATTTTCTGAACTCCTATATGGTTCCGGTATTATGCTAGGTGTTAGAGAAAGAGAAGTAAATGAGACATAGCCTTCCACCGGAGCTGACAGTTTAAAGAAAGAGATGCCTATATTTGAATTAATTAGTTAATTAAGCTAAATAGTCACCATTGCTGTGGAAATCTGTTCACACAAAGGAGGGGTCAGCCAATGCACCTGAGGTGGGGTCAAGAAGGGCTTTACACTGGACATTTTGAAAGACGAAAAGGAAGTCCCCAGACATCTGGGGATGAAAGCACAAAGCAGCCTGAAGCCCATGACTCTGCACCGTGTCTGGCATGGCTGAGATACAGGACGAGGGGAATGCGCTGAATTTGGAGACATTGCAAGGCCAGGTCCAGGAGGGCACTGAATGTCCTGCTAAGGGGTTGAGGTGTTATCCAGAAAGAGATGGAAAGCTGAAGAGGAGCCTTCCAAGGTAAAGTTCACTCCATTTTAACCTTGAAAGAGATGAAGAAAGGGACTTACATGGAGGCTCTGGCAATAGAGAGCCAAACATTTTGGGATTAGATGTTAAATTATGGAAACTTCTAGTCCGTAATCCCAATGGTCATGGAGGCTGCAGCTGGCTGCCAGACAGAACATGGCATCCATGCACTGTCAAATCTAGGAAAGGAGCCCTGGGAACGGCCTGGCCTCCAGCTCCTCCTCCACTCACAGCATGAGAGCCCCATGGATGAAGGAGAACCGGAGAAGCCACGCTGGGAAAACCTGGATTCTAACATATTATTTTTTAACGTAGCCAGTTGCATTACAATCACCTAATAATAATCATGGAACAACTTGTTTAAAGTATTGTGAAGGGTCCTGCCAGATTCTAATCAAGAAATAAATCCTGTGGCTAAAACAGTTCAATCAATTTTGTTTACGCTAAGAGAAAATCAGGCAATCCCACAGACATAGGTTTGTTGTGTTTATGTGCAAACAGACACACACACACACACACACACACACACACCCCCAACCTGCTGCAATCAAGGTTGAGTCTTCTCGTGGGCTAACACTCCCCTAAGAAGTGTGAGATGATCCAGGGTAAAGTATCAAATTCTCTTTCAATAGAATTGGAAATAATTGTGTCGTTGTATGACAAATAGTAAAACCCAACCTGAACTATTAAATCAATAGCTGTAAAATGCGGAACGCTGCTGGTTTAAAACAAAAAAATAGCCAGGGTCTCCCCACTGATGGGGATGCCTTTTAAACTCCTAATGGATTCAATCTGTAATAAAGATTGAAGGTGCAGGTCACATAGTAAACAATATCAACAAAAACAAAGGCAGAGGAGTGGATGAAGAAGGGAAGAGAGAGGCTATTTTTTCCTGACCTTTTAACAGAGTTAGGGTCTTATAAATCTGCTGGAATTATCTTGCTTAAACTGCCAAGAAGAAGAATTATTATTATGGACTAAATGTGTTCCTCCAAAATTTCTATGTTGATATCTAATCCCCGATGTGATAGTATTAGGATGTGGGGACTCTGGGGGTGATTAGATCATGAGGGTTCCACCCTCGTGAATGGGATTAGTGCCCTTTTAAGAAGAAGCCTGGGAGCTAGTAGCAATCTCCACCACATGAGGATACGAGAAGTCAGCAATCTACAACCCAGAAGAGGGCCCTCACCAGAATCTGACCATGCTGGCACCTTGATCTTGGACTTCCAGCCTCCAGAAATGTGAGAAGTAAATTTCTGTTGTTCATAAGCCACCCAAGACTATGGAACTTTTTTTGTGTGTGTGTGAGGAAGATGAGCCCTGAGCTAACACCTGCCAATCCTCCTCTTTTTGCTGAGGAATACTGGCCCTGGGGTAACATCCATGCCCATCTTCCTCCACCTTATATGGGACGCCGCCACAGCATGGCTTGACAAGCGGTAGATCGGTGCGCGCCCAGGATTCGAACTGGCGAATCCCCGGCCGCGCAGCGGAGCGCACGCACTTAACCACTTGCGCCACAGGCTGACCCCAACATGTTATTTCATTTATTTATTTTTTTGTGAGGAAGATCAGCCCTGAGCTAACATCCATGCCAATCCTCCTCCTTTTTGCTGAGGAAGACTGGCCCTGAGCTAACATCAGTGCCCACCTTCCTCCACTTTATGTGGGACGCCGCCACAGCATGGCCTGACAAGTGGTACGTCGGTGCGCGTCCAGGATCCGAACCCGGGCTGCCAGCAGCGGAGCACGCTCACTTAACCACTACACCACGGGGCCGGCCCCTATGGTACTTTGTTATAATAGTCTGAACTAAGACAGCAACCAAAAAGAGTAAAAGTACTGAATTTAAAACTTAATATCTTGCACAGTGGAAAGCTTTCCTACAAGAAGTTCTCTTCTCCCTCTTTCTCTCTGTCTCTCTTTTAATTTTGAGGATCTCACTGAGCGCTGACCATAACAACAACTCCCTAGGTACTTGAAGAAATCCGAGAAGTTGTCTCATGTTTACACCTCATTAAGCCAGAGATCAAGCTTCATCAAGAACAAAACTCCTAATACTCACCCTACCTCTTTTTTTTAGCTCTCTAAGTTTTTAGTTAAAGACAATTTTAATGGCTTAAACATGTTTATTGGCCCATGTACAGGATGTGGCCCCTCCTCTGCTCCTCTTGCCTCTGTGTTGACTTCTCCCTTTGGCTGGTCTCTCCAAGTAGAGGCTACAGCATCTCCAGCCTCATATTCTGGGGACTGACAAAGAGCTTTTTGTCCCCAATCATTCAAAAAAGAAGTTCCCATAACTGAGTCCCATTGGACCAGCTTAGCTGCCATGCTGATCCTTGAATGAAATATGCTGATTGGCCAGGACTGGGTCATATCATGGCCCTATAGTGGGGAGTGAGGCTGAACACATGGGTTGAGCATTGGGGGAGAGGTTTCCCCCAGGAAAATGGAAGCGTTATTACTAAGATGGGGGATGGGGAGGAGGGATGGATTGGAGGCCAGCAAAGATAAGAGACGTCCACTAGGCTTCTGAAGACTCAGGGCTTGAAACACTAGTAAAAGCAAAACCCAAGAAACAAGCAGTCATCACACCTGCATTGGTCAAAGTGGGGAAGGAGAATGTGGATCCCAGGCCTCCGCACTGAGAACCCGGCTTCTCCCTGCCACTTACCTCCCAGCCCCATCATTGACACAAAGTGACCGAAAGCCTTCCTGCTGGTCTCAGGAGCAGAGTGGTGCTCAGAACGTCAGAATGACAAAGTGTGACCATGGAATCTGGCCTTAAACTTTGTTTTTAGTCTCTTCTTTAGTAACTGTTCTTCCATATACTCACACTCCAGTCACACTGCCATGGGCTCTTCTGATACTTCTATGTACAGATATTCCAGTCACTCAAACACCAGCCCTGGAAAGTCCTCGGCAATCAGTCCAGAAATCTCCATTCTTTCTAACAGTAATTCTGCAGGATATTAATAGGTGCTGTGCCTAGAGGGAATTCTGCGGTCAAAAACAGTGTGGGAAACACCAGGTTAAACAAAGTTAAAAAGATTTATTTAGCGCAAGACTTCTCATAGACTTAAGAGGTACCTGTGTATGGTGAATCTACAGGAGGAGGCTTTGGTAAGGAACATTTCCCACACTTATTGAAGCAGGGGATTTTATTTCAGAAAACATCTAGAGAAGCCATTGTTTCTACAGAACACATTTTGAGAAAAGCTGACCTTGCCTAGCCCCTTCACTTTCTAGGTGACGAAACCAATTCTCACAGAGTTTTAATGACCTGCTCAACCGGTAGCTGCCCAATGTCAGGGCCAGAGCCACAAGATCCACCTCTCAGTTCCAAATGCCGAGCCTTCCCTTTGCACTGCATCCTTGCAGGTGGCACCTCAGGCTTCCAGGGCTGTTCATTCCCCAAGAGAAAGATCAGGGTCTGCCCTGAGGCTGGAGGCAGGTGGACCCTCCAGGTGACCCTCATTCTAAGGTAGGCGTGGCAGGTGAGCACCTCTGCTTTCTCATCAACACCTCAGAGCTGAGGCAGTTAGGAAAAAGGGCAACAGTTTAACCAAGTGTTTGCACAGTGCTTGGTACATAGTAAGCTCTCCAAGTTATTACCACTGAGAGCCAGGACCAGGGACAACATTAAATATTGTCTTAGGTTGGGTCTCCAGAGGCAGGCACCCAAAAGGATTTGAGTGCTAGCAGTGTATTTGGGAAGTAATCCCAGGAAGCTGAGAGGTAGGGATGTGGAGAGGCGAAACAGGGAGGGAAAAGAAGCCAACACGGGGTGGGTTTGTGTGAAGGTTACCAGAGTGGCCAACTGGGGCTGAATTCCCAGGGTCATCTGTGGAAGCAGAATATAACACACCCAAAGATGCCCTGCCCAATGGGCAAGGAACCAGGATATTTGTCACCAACTCTCATTCAGCATTGATTGAAGACTGTTGCCAGGGATGTTAACTCCTCAGCACTCCTAGCCTGCCCTCCAGCAGACCAAGCACATTCCTGTGATCATGGGCTGGGTGCTGACAGCATCAATTAAGCACTGTAGGGAAATGCCCTGCATATGACAGGTACTGGGGTAGGATGCATTTTTTCACTCCGCACCAGGTGACCTGGCCCCATCAAATCCACTGTGGAGGCTAGGAGGATGCACCTCACAGACCTCCAATGACAGGGCTGAGGCTACACTTCCCATGCACTGCTTCCAGCCAATGACTGAGTGTGGTGGCGACACTAAGCAGACCCACACCCTGGAGTCCTCTGATAGCTGACTTTAGCTCCAGGACTCCGTGCTGGCCCTGGCGAACTTGCACTGCATGGCAGTCTAGGACACTTGCACATAATTTTCCTTCCCTCTCGCCTGCACTCAGGGTGAACTTGCATTGTGGTCTCATGGCTCTCCCAGACTTTCCCAACCTCTCACCCAGGGGTTTCCTCTAACAAAATCTTTGCACATTTTACTCCCATCTTGGCATCTGCTTCTCTGAGGACCAGGACTAACACATCCACCAAAACTCCCCTGGTCACAGCCATCGGAGCCCCACTGCAGCATCAGGGAAGGCAACTTTCAGACTGTATAAACAAAGGATTCATGAAATCCTTTTGCCACAAGGAACAGGAAATAATATTTCAATGGCCAGGAGAGGGTTATAGGAGGTTGGCTATAATCTCTACAGGAGTTCAGTTAATCTTTCTTGCTACAGGCAAGATTTAATATTGCTTCTCTTTTTCTAAGTCTAAATTTCTCAGTTATCTCATTGACAACTTCTTCCTACCCCAGCCACCCCCAACACACACACCTCTCCCATGTCTGCTCTCTCCAACAACACAGATGGAGAGACACGTGGACAGCTAAGCCATCAGCCAGTGGGTATGAAATGTTTGGAATAACTTTTAATATCAGCCTTGACAGACCAATAATAATAATTTGGAAGGAATGCTTGTTGCAAAATTGAATTCTACATAACGAAATTTCAATAATTTGACTAATTAGTTATACAGCCAGGCAGACTCTGTGACTAGCCTGGATTCTAGAATGTGTCTAGAGAAGTTTAATTTTAGTGCTTTCTGAGTTCCAGTCTCCATTAAAAACTTAGCAAGGAGATGCCAGTTATAAGTCATGCCCTGCCTCAAACGCTTAGTACTGTTAAAGGTACTTTGAAAGAAAATTGAATTTTGAGTCCTTGGTTTGAAATAGTTACTAATATAGAAAAGTTTCCCCGAGCAGGGGCCAGGAGGGGCACTTTCAGGGCCAGGCCCTCTGGGGGTAGTAGACAGGTGAGCTTTAAGGACGTGCACGGTTTGCCCCTGTGCAGTGTTCATCAGGAATACGAGTCATAATGTCCATTTTCCAGGTTTAGAGAGAGGGATGATACAATACAGGAGTAAACAGCTTGGATTTGAAGTCAAATCATCTGAATTTGCATCCCAGCACCAACTCTACAGTGTGCTCTTGAGCAAGAAGCTTAACTTCAGAGGGGTACCATGATGACTAAATGAATAATGGCAGTAAAGTGCTCAGCACAATGCCTGGCACAGAATAAGGGATAAACTATACTAGTTATCATCATTTTGTTGTTGGTGGTAAGGGAGATTGGCCCTGAGCTAACATCTGGCACCAATCTTCCTCTTTTTTTTTTTTTTTTTCGTTAGGAAGGTTCCCCCTGAGCTAATATCTGTGCCAATCTCCCTCTATTTTGTATGTGGGTTGCCACCACAGCATGGTTTGATGAGTGGTATAGGTCCACGCCTAGGATCCAAACCCACAGACCCAGGCCGCTGAAGCAGAGTGCACTGAACTTAACCACTATGCCACCAGGCCAACCCCAATCTTCCTCTTTTTGAATGAGGAAGGTTTGCCCTGAGTTAACATCTGTGCCAATCTTCCTCTATTTTGTATGTGGGTTGCCACCGCAGCATGGCTGCTGATAAGTGGTGTAGGTCTCCACCCGGGAATCAAACCCGGGCCACTGAAGTGGAGCACACTGAACTTAACCACTAGGCCACAGGGCCAGCCCCTAGTTATTGTCATTTTCATAAATTCTCTTTGAGACTCAGGTGGGGCCCCAACTTCACTCCTCATTCATATGCTGCAAGCATTTGTTAGGGAGCTACCAGATGATAGTGCTGGTGCCATGGCTGAGAGACTCAAACTTCCAGCCTCCTGGAGGACCTGCCATGTCTACAGGCACCAGAGAAACTCTTGTTTACCCCAGGTGGTCTGCACATTTGCTGCCAGGCAGCTGGAGCCAACACTCTGATTGGAGCAAAATAATCACACAGCCACTGTCCTGGGAAATGAGAGAGGGAGAGGCAGGTTCTGTGACTAATCCAGACCACACTCCACAGAGATCCCCTGCAGGCAGCCTGCCCCCATGTGCAGGGCCAGACCTGAATTTTCTCTATGTTCCAGCACCAAGCAGAACACTCGGCACACAAAAGGTGCAATGAGCATGGGACAGGCGTTAAGTCCCATCTTCTCTCCTACCTTGGGCACCACCTCAATCCCCAGGTAATAACAATTGCCATGGCCTGTGCCGAATGCTTTCAAAACCAGTTACACTCTCTCAGTTCCCCAGTCAGTCCTCCATTCTGTGGATGTGGGAACCAGGTGGCCGCAAACAGTCTATCTGACAATCAGGGCCATGCACATGTCCTCAAGCACACTTGAAAATGCAAGATGGAAGGAGTTTTCTTTCATCTGCCTCCCTCACTCTCAAGGGAGTTGGAGAGGGACATCCCCCTTTTGCTAGCTCCAAATATGCTCAGAATAAGGGAGCCACTGCCCCCCAACCAGATATCTTGCAGAAACTACTAGAAAATCCACTCTAGGCTCTGAGCCCCAGGCCTACCTCCAACTTGTACCACAGGCAAGGAAGTGGCTCAGATGGGCTCAGTTGTGTGCATCTCTTCCCAACTCCCCATTTGTAGTTTGAAATTACCTGTTACGGGACTATTTACACCATGGAAATTGGTGAAAACAAACCAGGACTTTTTCTTTTTTCCTGAAGAGCTGGTTCTTAAACATGTACCAGCACACCACTGTGATAGAGCGATGAGATATAAAATCTTACCATCCTGAGACAACATTCTCATCAGTGTACAAACATTTTATGCTGCTGTGAAAACTAGCAACATGTCAGATGGAGTCGTATGCTGCCTTTGGGAGCCCAATCCTTTCTATTGCCTTGCTTTAAGTATTACAGCTGTCATCTTGGATTTTTCATTTACCAATAGAACCTTTAATCCTATAAAATCCTATAAAATATGATTCAGATAATGAATCCAGGTATTTCACTCAGTGCTAAAATCCAAAAGCAATTAGCTTTTTTGTTTATTTCATGTGGGAGTTAGACTAAAAGCTAAACGAACACACAAAAAAAGAGCCAGGCATTGGTCCAAATGTCTGAATGATGTACTAATTAAATTGTATAACAACACTTCTATCTCTATACCTACACTTTATTGCAGGTTAGGGAATCAGCCTGGGCTTTCCAAGTCAGCCTCCGAGAGAGCACTTCTTTAAAACTAGAAGAACAGTACGGGTAAGGCTTTGTAAGGAAGATTTAGCCACATTTAGAAAGAACAGCTAAGACTTTGGAAGAGCTTTGAAAAAGTTTGGTTAATTTTTCTCTTCTCTATGCTATAATATGATCTTAGCCAGGGATAAAAGTTAAAAAGTCTGCTTATTCATGTATTCACTAAATAAATATGATGAAACTTGGGTAGATGCTGGGGATAATATAAAATTAATAAGAGCTGTTCCAGACCCTCTAAAAGTCCTCAGATAGCCCCAGTCTGTCAAAGAAGTGAATGTTTATGAGAAAGATGTCCAGAAATGTGACACAGGACTCACAGGTTCCTTGCGGGTCCAGGGAGGGATTATTAACACTGCCGGGGGTGGGGGTGGGAGTTTACTGAAGGCTCCCCAGAGGAAAGTAGATTCCAGTGGGTTTCTCTCTCGTTTCTTTCATCCTACTCCATAGGCTTTCATGAGGAGTTAATGAACTATGTATTGTTGAAGTAGCTTGTTTCCAAAACTCATGCTGGTTGTCACAAGGAAAACCTAGAAAGAGTAGTAATAACAATAATGGCTAACATGCATTGAGGCTTTCCAGAGGCCAGGCACTGCTCCAAGAGCTTTACATGGCCTGATTCACTTAATCTTCACAACAACACTAGGGTGAGAACAGATGAGCAAAGCGAAGCTTAGCAAGTGATGGAGTTGGCATTTGAATCCAGGGGTCTGGTGCTCCCCATCATACATTGTCTCTCTGGGATTACACGGCCAAGTGCAAGTACGTCATCATAGACCTCATCCTACTTACCATAACATCAGCTCTGTGTATGTATTTTCTTTAAAGAGATTGTCTGGTACAGCAATAGATAAATTACACGAGCCTTGGAGTCCATCTTGAGTCCTCCTCCTGGCCACATCACTAACTAAGCTGTGACCTCAGACAATTTGCCTCTTCGGTCTCGGCTGCAACTACTGCCCATCTCAGGCCGCTAAATATAAGCCCCCCAACAACTCTCAGTCTCCCTGATCGTCAGGCCCTGCAGGATCTCCAAGTCTCTGTGGTTGTTTCTATTCCTGACAGAGTCCCTGCCCCATCACTGTTACCACCCTGCCCCCACCCAACTATGGCTCCTCATCCTTGGATGGCCCCTCCCTCCAGGAAGCCCTCCCCTGACCCCTCAACATAGGATCAGACCTGGAGACCCTATACTCATCCCCTTATCAAACTTTGAGGTGCACCCAAATCATTTGAGGAATCTCATCAAAGGCAGATCCTGCCACAGCAGGTCTAGGATGGGGCCTGAAATTTTGCTTTTCTAAAATGCTCCCAGGTAATGCAGATGCTGCTGGATCACACCTTGAGTAGTGAGTCCTAGAGTCCACAACAGGCTTCAAAGTTCCGCGAATTCCCTAAAATTATTGGCAAAATGTCGTATTCCATACACGTGATTTTTATGTAGCAAGACCATAGTTTTCATTAGACCTCTCATAGTGGTCTGTTTTGGGTTGAATTGTGTCTCCCCCAAAAGATATGTTAAGTCCTAACCCCCAGTACCTGTGAATGTGACCATATTTAGAAATAGGGTCTTTGCAAATGTAGTCAAGTTAAGATGAGGCCACTAGGGTGGGCCCTAATCTAATATGACTGATGTCCTGATAAGAAGAGAGAATTTTGGACACGGACACACAGGGAGAATGCCATGTGGCAACAAAGGTAGAGACTGATCCAGCTGCAAGCTAATGAATGCCAAGGATTGCTGGGGCTCACTAGAAGCTAGGAAGAGGCTAGGAAGACTTCTCCCCGACGAGTTTCAGAGAGAGCGCGGCCCTGCCGACATCTTGATCTCGGACTTCTAGCCTCCAGAACAGTAAGACAGTAAATTTCTGTTGTTTTAAGCCACCCAATTATTTGTGGTACTTTGTTATGACAGCCCTGGGAAACTAAAACAGGGTCTGAGGTACACACAGACAGACACACAGATGCAGACACACGCACGGTTAAGAATTATCATAAAGATAGAAGCCAATGATGACTTTGAGACTAAGATTTGCAGCCAGAACTGGCAACTTGCAACTGCTCCACCTCCCACCTGCGTTTGCTTCCTTTCTTAATCCCTAAAAACGGCTTCTTTCCTAACCAGATCTCTTCTCTGGGATCTCCAGCTTTTCCTTCTGCTTCAGCCTTTAGGAAGACCACATTCTGTCTGGACTTCTAGGCCCAAGGAGCCTGCTCTTTTCTTCTTGGCGTAGAAAGTGGAAAAGCTGATGCTTACGGCTGTTCTCCTCCCCCAGGTCCCACCTCTGCCACGGCTTATCTTCGTCGTGTTCCAGACAATCTGGGTCCCCTTCTTTATTCTTGTCCTTCCCTGGCTGTGAGGAGAGAGGCAGCCTTCCCTCTTTTGATGGGCAGATTTAAAACCTTCAGGTATTCTGCCCCACGCCTTACCTGGACACCCAGGCTCTCTGGATTAGGGGCCAAGATTCAGATAACTTGCTGTGTTTCCGGGGATTGCCTCTGCCTCCAGGACACTTCCTGTCCTCCACAGTGTCTGGGCTCTTAGGAACTGTGTTTCCATCATCTGCAATCGTGGTGGCCCCAGCTACCAACACACCTCTCATCTTCTGCTGAGGGGGAAGGGAAAGCAGAAGGAGAACTAGAATTTACTGAATATCCAGTACATGGTTTCAAATACCTTTTCCTTCTTAACCCTCACCTTCACATTTACACACTCAAAGTGAGAATGGGTATCATCATGCCATTGATCTCCTCTTCAAATTAGGACACCAAGTCACAGAGCTCGCAAGGAACAAAAACCAGCTTCCAACCCAGGTCTGTCTGCTCCAAAGCCCGTGCTCTCCCCACCACTCTAAGCTGCCTGTCTGAGGCTGAGCTAAACAGTCAAATCAGGGAAATATATAAAACCAGTCAGGCTCAATTCCGTTGCTTCAGAATGTTGTCTTTAAGACAAATATTTTGATGTCATGTGAACACAGGCACCGTCTGTCTGTGTGCGTGTGTGCTGTCTGATCCACTTAGTCCATCTGGTTTAAAAATAACCACCATCAGCTGTTCAACAGACAAAACAACCAAAGCGGCCCTATTCCACTGGTTGTTACGGACACAGTCATAGCTTTAGCTTTTCCACAATAATCCCCAGCTCCGAATTTGCAACACCCTGGGGTATTTCCCGTCACTGTAAGGGATTTTGAAAGATTCTTAAAAATTCTCAAAACCAAATTAGTGTCAATGTACTTTAAGAAATAAAGAGGCTCTGCAGCCGACTTTTCAGAAGGCAGGAAGAAGGCTGCACGGGGAAGCCCAGCCATGGCGGAGCTGCTGTCGTGGGCACAAGGAGGAGGGTGGGTCTGTTTCCCATTTCTCCCCTTCCCCTCAAGAAACAGATGAATACGCCATTCTTGCTTGTAAATAGGCATGAAGACCTTGATATTGATAGGATGTGAGAATGTATGAGAAGAAAAGATAACCCCAAAAGGCTACAAAGACTTCTGGGTGAAAGGTAAAAGGACATGGAGCTAATTTTGTTTGGAGAAAAGAAAGCTGAATCGCAAGGCTGCTTGTTATATTTGGGAGTGACACATAAGCAGCATTTATGCCCCCCACTTCTGTTAGCCTTACGTGAGGCAGCCACCACTCACTAATAACAGAACTCTAGCACGGAGCCAGAATTGAGCCTCAGAATCCTTCTCAATACCACTTTCTAGGGAAGTACAAGAAATCTACCGGCCATATCCCTGATATGAAGCAGGCACCCCATCAGCATATTGATATACACTGTTACATCATGAAGGGCAAACAGGATGATACAGCAAGTATCCAGACCCCATCTCTCTTCCCCTCCTTTCAACTCGCCCCTAATCCTCTCTTTTCTCTCTTCATCATTTCTAGACAAACCTATCCTTTTCAAATTGTTCTTCATTTGTGTTCATTTTTACCACTGAGCATCCACCTACCCACCCTCCCTCTCATAGGTATGTGACGGCTAAAGTGACATTTATAATAAATGGCCTCCGCCTGGAAGTCTGAGGACCTCACTTTGAATCCACCACATTCCAGCTCTTTGCCTCTGAGGGAAGCCATTTCCTCATCTATAAAAAGAGGAGACCTGCAGCAACTTCTTCATTATTATGAATATTGAATGAAATAACCTCGCACAGTACCCAGAACGAATAGACATTTAATAAATGTTAGCTTAATCTGAGGAAACAGTAACAGATATTTCAAAACAAATTCTCCACCAGAGTTGAAGAAGCATCCTGATCTATCATGTTACTGATATTGTACACTTTCCTTAGAAACCCAAAGTCAACCGGGGCCTCCCAGTCCCTTGAGATTTAGGTAAAATTAACCCGAGCTCCACCCTGCAAAGCCATAGCCTTTGGAAGTCCAAAGCCTTTCCCAAGGCCTCAGTGGATTCCAGGGGCTCACGTTCTCAAGACCACCTTCCCTCCTGGGCTCCTATGACCTCACACTCTGCTTAGAATCCCTTCAGCCCAGACACAAAGCTTAGCTCCTTCTTCATCTGCCACCAAAAAAAAAGTGTGTGTGTGTGTGTGTGTGTGTGTGTGTTTTCCATAAAAAGCTTTTGGGAACAGAGGAGCCCTTGTCTCTTCCAGTTTATCACTGACACTGGCTGCAGCCCCCAGGAGTGTGGTTATCCATCTCCAGCCTCTGTCTGCTGAGGGCCATCATCCCACCCATCCTAGAGCACAGGGCATAAAGCAACCTCCTGCCAACTGTCTCTCATCTGCCACCCACATCTAGTCTACAGTGCACACTCATACCTTTTTAGTCCTGATAACCTGTGGGAGTGCAGACTGACCCCAATGTGGCAGTACAGCCAGCCTTAACTTTTTAGATTTCTTTTAGATTTCTCAGTGTAGACTGAAAATGTTGGAGCTCAGGCCACTATCTTGACCCACCCCTACCCACCTGCAACCTGCACAGAGCCTGAGCTTCCCTAAAAGTCACATTCTATTGAGAAGAAAGGTTGTACTCCCCCCAAAAAATGACCTCATCAATATTGTTGGTTCCACACGCTCTTCTTGAACAACCATGCTACTCCCCCATTAATAAACAAAGACTTTCCCTCTCCTTGAAATTAGGCAAGCCATTATGATTGCCTTAACCAATAGAATATCTGGTAGAAGTGACAATGCATGACTTATAAGACAAGGTCATAGAAGGAAATATGACTTCTTACTGACTCTCTCTATCCAGGATTCTCAATCTTGGAATCCAGCCACCACAATGTAAGGAAGCCCAGGCTACATGGAGAGGCTATGTACAAGTGTTCTAGCTGACACCCAGCTAAGACTCCAGTCAATAGCCAGCATCAATGGCCAGACATGTGAGTGAGTGAGCCTTCAGGTGATCCCAACCCATTTCTTGAAGCTGCCCCAACTGATGCCAAGTGGACAAAAAAAGAGCTATCCCTGCCAAGCATGCCCCCAATTGCAGATTCATGAGCAAAATAAATGTTGCCCTTGTTTTAAGCTACCCAGTTTTAGAGTGGTTTACTTTGCAACATTAGATAACCAGACCAAGTATGCCTATCACTTGCTGGAGATTATATAAGTGTTGACACTCCACAATTCAGTATGAATTGGTTAGTCACTGACCAGTCCTGGGATTTAGGAGTCAGATTCAAGCACCAGAACACATCCCAGCTCCAGAAATACAAGGGCCAGGATTCATTCACTCATTCTCTGACTGATGCTAGCTGGGATCAAGCTAACCCTTAAAAGCCAGATAAGAGTGGCTCAAATGTCCTCCTGAAGATTTCTGTGAAGTTCCATACAACCTACCTTTTCATAGTCCTTCCGGACTCTAAGCTTCTGTTTTTGCTGAATTAGTTCTGTCAGTGGGTCATTTCTCTGACTAGCACATGCTGGTAGAGAATAGAAGTCAACCTATTTCTCTGATGTTTACAAAAACCCATTCACGTAAGTCATGGTCTGTGAATCAGACATTACTGGGCGTTTGAGCAGACTAAGGTGATTTATACTGCAAAACTAGAAATTAAATTTCAGACATCCCTATTCCTTTCAGGCCCCCATTCTGGCCACCTCATCCCACACAGAGACTGGAATCTCTCCAGATTCAGATTTCTCTCTCTCCACTCTCAACCTCAACATTTTTCCCTCATCACTACCTTCCTCCCCAATTGCCCCCAGAAATTTCATGTTCAAACATGGTACTTTTCTTTCTATTGTGCAAGTCAGTAGCTCTTCAACTTGACTGTGTGTCAGAATCAATTGGAGAGCTTGTAAAACACAGATTGCTGGGCCTCGTTTCAGAATTCCTGATTCAGTAGGTCTGGGATGGGGCCTGAGAAGTTGCATTTCTAACAAGTTCCCCAGGGATGCTGATGCTGCTAGTCTTGGGACCACACTTTGGGAGTCACTGCTGTAGATTACACTTCTCCCCGGCTCTTATTTTCAAACTTGTCCCAGGTCTACCTTTGCTCATCAGCTGATCAGAAAAGAGTATCCACCCAGTTAACTGCCAAAAGGATGCTTGAAAACAGCATCCAGAAATCACTTCCGCTGTGGAAGCCAGTTACAGTTTTAACTACAATCATTTCCCCTTCCAATTCACTTGTATAGGCAG
This sequence comes from Diceros bicornis minor, assembly GCF_020826845.1. NCBI lineage: Eukaryota > Metazoa > Chordata > Mammalia > Perissodactyla > Rhinocerotidae > Diceros > Diceros bicornis. The sequence goes on from NC_080741.1 coordinate 15,742,377, forward strand.
TATAAGTTAGTCTGACTGGTTCAGAGCTGGTTCTACCTATCACTAGTTGTGTGACCCTGGGCCACGTTATTTAACCTCTCTGAGCCTGGTTTCCTCATCTGTGAAACTACAGATGATAATGCTTACTTCTTAGGGTTGTATGAGCACAAATGGAGATAATGCATGTAAAGTACTAACCAGTTTCTGGGCATATAAAAATACTCCATATGTGTTAGTTATTTCTCATTTGTTCCACAAACCTTGACCAAGCCTCTGCAGTATTCAGGCACCCTGCTGGGCACTGGGATGAGAGATGAAACCACATAGTAGGAGAAGGGAAGGATAGTAAACAAATACACGCTGTCAGGTTTATGCCAGGGATGAGCTCTTGAAGACCTCTGAAAATTCAAGAGTAATTCTCTTGGAAATATACGTAAAACGGGGACTGCATTCTAGGGGCACATAAATCCACAAACATTGTAGAATAATGTGCTCTAATGCTGCTTTTTATTTTCTTAGCATTAGCTCGAATATTTTGTAGAGGGTTTGTTCCTCCATTAACAGCATATCATGGCAGTTGCTGGGGCTTCCTCACAGTACTCTATCACCTCTAACTCCCATTCCAAAGTTATTGATCTTTCTGGTGTGTTTTTCATCACTTGTACCAACATCACCTAATGAATGCTTGGAAGACTTGGCTAAATTATAACAACTGAATGTTAAAATAACAGGACCATAGCCACCAAAAATCCCTCACAGAATTTCGGGTGCCTGTAAACAACAGAAGGATCATGAAATGCTGATACTGGAGACCAGCTAAGGTGGCGCCGCCACGTGGCAGCATCAAAAACACATTTCATTTCACAACCCTGGGTCCTCCAGGCCACGATGGGTAGTTTGGTTGGGTTGATGCTGCTTTTCCTTTGAGGGGAGTTGCATTACTTTACATTTTGTGCATAAAGTGAAAATTAGTGTTTCTATGTTGCACTGTTTCAAATCCGTCACTCCGATTCCCATGAAATGTGTGTGCCGGTAATCACAATGGTCTGATGGAGATGGTGGGAGGTGCTGAGATCACTCCGGTGATCTGCTCCCCGCAGGGGCAATTCCACCCTCCGTCCCACAGCTGCTCTTTCCCTTCCAGGTGCGCCCTCATCAGACAAGCTCCCTTCTTGCCAAAATAAAAGCAGTAATCCGAGGAGATACATTTTGTCCTGGGCTGCAGTCTGGGGCCAACATCTAGCTTATGATACTTGAGATGGTCCATCCCACAGAAATTTATGGAAATTAGAGAGAAATGGGTGTCCTTTCAAACACTTAACTGTAATAAAAGCATTAACAGTAGTTACGCTTTTCTGGTTTAAATATAGCCAGCTTGACTTGCTTTAAAAAGAATGGAATCTCTGATTATATTTTGGATGTAAGTTTAGGATTATGACCTAGAATCTTGTCAATTATTTAGTAACTAAAATTAAAATAAATCAGGCAGGACTCTAGAAGTTACATTTTAGGGAAGTTAGCACTTGCCTTCCCACTGATTTATTTTTATTTTTATTTATTTTTTTGTGAGGAAGATCAGCCCTGAGCTAACATCCATGCCAATCCTCCTCTTTTTGCTAAGGAAGACTGGCGCTGAGCTAACATCTATTGCCAATCCTCCTTTTTTTTCCTTTTTTCTCCCCAAAGCCCCAGCAGACAGCTGTATGTCATAGCTGCACATCCTTCTAGTTGCTGTATGTGGGACGCCACCTCAGCATGGCCAGAGAAATGGCACGCCAGTGCGCACCCGGGATCCAAACCCAGGGCGCCAGTAGCAGAGCGCGTGCTCTCAACCACTAAGCTACGGGGCTGGCCCCCCCACTGATGTTTTATATTTTTCTGTAGTAGTAGTATTTCAGATAGAAGGGAAATGCTTTCTAACATTATTTAATCCAAGTATATTTAAGCTGTAGGAATAGGGAAGGTACTTATTAGGAGTCCTGATTGTGAAGACGCATAGTCTGGATCTGACACCGAGTGATTCCTGACGTCCAAGACATTGGGGAGTCTCTGATGTCCAGTTCAGGATCTTCAACAAGAGTGTGGGGCAGGAAAATTATTGAGCAGTTAGTCCGTGGCTTGTTCTCATTGTATCTTTCCCTCCTCATTCCACAAGGAAGGCCATTTCTGTGCTCCCGTCTCAGGGGTGTTTGTGTTATGGCACAGAAAACTGAAGTCCGAAAAAGCCCTCCTCCCAGCTTCTGTTCTGAGAGCCAAAACTCTTGGAAGAGCCTCTGCTAGTCTCCCCAGAGGATGAGGGTAAAGAAGCTACTGCCCTGGGGGTGGCAAGAGGGACGTCCAGCCAGAGGACCCACTAGCAGTGGGGGGCACTCAGTGGGACTGGGTGCTCCCTGAGCACATTCTCCAAAAGTCATATCTTTTCAAGTTGTTTCTTTAGGGTAATATGTTAACATGATTGTTGTTAAGAAAGCATTGAAAAGATATTGCAATAAGCTTGTGAAATATGTGATGAAAACGTTAATGGTCAGACCCAGGGAGAAAGCAGTCTCAGGGAGGAGCCCTTTCAGTTTGTAGGGTTATCCTCCCCCGCAGACCTCAGTGGCAGAGGCCTCCACCGGGCACTGGAGGGCTGCTGAGGGCCTCAGCCCAGGTGCCCACTCCTGGTGGCAAGACCTGGCCTCGCCTCCGGGCAGAGCTGAAAGAGGTTGGCCAGGACTGAGGCACTTCTGTGGAGAGCACTCTCAGTCGAGCATGGCATGGGAGCAGCTGAGACACCTGCCTTCAAGGAGCCACAAGGGCTTGGGCAATGAGCATCTCAGGAGCAATCAGAGCACTGATGATACAAGCTCCTCCTCATACATTCTGGACGGGGCAAGACCCCTCTGCTTTGAACCCTGGCAGCCTGGCAGAAATGCCTACACATTTAACACCTATCTCCTTATGAGGGATTACATACGACTAACCCTGGCTATCTTTCTTAAGAGGGATTCAGGCCCTTATTACAGAATCTTCATATATCAAAAGTGGTAAGACTAATTAACCCTAGACAAAAGGCCAAAGGCAAGCACAGGTTACAACCATCAGATGTGTCACGGAGTGGTGATGAACTCTATCCCTGGGAGAATCTAAACTATACTAGTAAACGATTAATTTCAGAACATTTGATGGTCACTCACTCCTCAAGCATTTCCAGGCTCTCACTATGTGCTAAGTACCATGCAAAATGTTAATCCTAAAAGTATGAAGAAAAATATTGTTCCTGCCCTGAAGGAGCTCCCAGTCTAGTCTGGGAGTCAGATGAAAATTCAGCAGAACCTAGAAAACACGTTATAGAGGTATGCATGTATTCCCATGGGGGCCTAATTAGGACGAGAATGGCCAAAGGTGGACCAACTCACTAACTTTGGGGACTATAAGTGAATTCCTGGGTTTTATTCAAACAACAATGGAAGTAATATACTTTTCCCTCTTGTTTTAGTTTCAGCCTATTCAGAATTTTCTCAGCAAAATGTGTCTTTCTCTAGATTAAGAGTTCACAGATCTTTCAATGGGTTCAAGGAATCAATGAAGTGGAGGAGAGATGTGTCATATTTAAGCTCCTTCCAAATAGTTTGAAAATTGTCTCTGTGGAAAAAATTATTTTGCCAAATTTTGTTTTTAAGGAATTGTTTCATACTGCACAGGGTAGAGTGGCATGGGCTATCACTACACTTCGTCAGGTAGCAAACAGCCATCATCATCAAAGTGCTTTCCTGCTAATATGTGTCTTTAGATGTAAGCTTCCATTATGATTATGAGAATCAATGCTTAGTACATGGCCTGGCTTAGGTTGGAAAACATCAAAGAAAATAAAGTAGAAGTGTTAACTTGGGTCTCATCCCAAATGTGATGGACACCAAAAACATGGTCCCTCTCGTGCAGCAAGTTTCTTGCTCAGTGGAAGCATAAAGCCAGCAAACTCAAAGAACAACGGGCATCTGTCTATTGTGGGAATGCCTGGCTCAGAATGGATTATTTTCATGAGAAGATAGGTCAACTCAAAAAAGCTAGAGAAATTCACACCAACTCAGCAGCCTGGACTTAGAGCATCCCGCAACAATGCTTATCACATGGCCAAGCAAAAGAAGCCTTGCAACTGTGCAGACCCTAGAGCCATTTGACCTAAAGCAGTCAAGTGGATCTATAGTCTGAGAAGAGAGAAAATCCTGGAGCAGTGCGTCTGTCAAGAAGTGTTACCCTATCTAGAATCACCGGCTTTTCTTCTGTTTGAAGAAGGTCTCAGGGGAATCTGAGCCAGATAATTTCCCTTCAGCATGCAATTGAATAAATGCATTGGCAGTTCTCAGTGTAGCCAGTTCCTAGTTTTCCTGTTACGTACATGCAGATGCCCATTTGGTGAGTCCCCTTTGGAAGCATCAGATGCTCAGGACAGCTTTGAAATAATGAAAAATTTCTTTGAGAAGCAAAACCTTGGAAGAAAAATGCGGGTGCCGTGGGTACAGATGGAGCACACTGAAATTCCCCAAAGCCTCCAGCTTTACCACGTTGCTGAAAAGTAAACTCCACACGTCATAGTGACTTCTTGTTTTCTACATCCACATGTAGACAATAATTCTAAAATAAGTCATGTCCACTTCAGCTTAACAGAGTCAGGACCTTGAATCATGCCTTATCAATAGGATTTGTCAAGAAATAAATGCTCAAGTTCACTGGTTTTCTAAAGCACAAGTTTTGAAGCAATTGATTAACTTCAGGCAGAAAGCTTTACCTTTCCTAAGTGACCAGCAAAGCCCATTCTCAGACTGATTTGACAAAGAGTTCATTCACGACTTAAGTGACTTGATTGACATCTTTGACTATCTGAATGAGCCATAACTCTTGACTCAAGCTCCAGCAGATCCCATTATGGATGCTGCTGAAAAAATTTAAAGTCTCTTGACCAGGCTAGCATTGTGGGAGAGGTGTTGGGAGAAAGACAGCTATGTGATCTTTGCATTGTTGGAGAAAGGGCATTTGGAGACAGAGTCAAGAGTGTAAAGGCTTTGCTGGCTCTGGTGCATGTAATTGGGCAGACAAAGAAACAGCTGAAGAATACTTCTGTTAGATGATCTTAAAATTGAAATGTATGGTCCCGACTCTTTCCTAAATGACAAAGACAACATTTATGATTCAGATATTGACAAAGTTGACCTCACTGTATTGAAGACAAAGAAAATGTTACATGAATTCAACTAAGTGTTTTAGAGAATTCTGTGTTCCTTGACACAAGCCTACCCTCATTTATCAGAATAACCTGTGAAACTCTAACTCTTTTGCTAGCAAATACTATTGTAACTTAGAATTTACTATCCTTATTACCACCAAAATGAAAAGTCTAAACTGATCAGATGTGAAAGATATTTGCATTATCATGTCAAAAAAAACACTCTATAATTTCTATCTCTTGTTCCAACCAAACAACAGCAATCTTCTTATGAAAGTTAGTTTTGAACTAAATTACATTTCACTTTTATTTGCACATTTTGACTTACTAAGGTTTTCTCAGGAAGTAACTATTAATTTTTGCTTGCAAAAATGTGATTAAGAGGATCATAAGTCTTCTTTAAGTATTGTTTTAACATTCTAACTATGTGAAAGATATGTTTGCAATGCAGCAAAAGAAATTACATGCAGAAAATGTGTTTATATGCATTTTTATGGAGAAGGCATCTATAGCTTTCATCAGATTCTTTAAGACTACCCACCCATTCACACATACCCCTAAAAAGGATTGAGAGTCAATGACCTAGTTAAGTGTATATTTTCTAATGGGCTCTGAATTAGCAGAAGGAGCAGGCCCAAATTCATGATTGGTGGCTTGTCATAATAAAGTAGACGTTTTTTATTAACAGTCCATGGACCTGGGTTAAAATTAAGTTCTTGTTCTTTTCTTTTCCCTCATGGTCCTCAAAGTTCACGTCTGCATCTTTGAGGTGTGAGGCAATACTAGCAGTTCTAACCTTGAAATTCACGGGATATTTATTAGGGATCTTATTATAGCAGAACGTAGTTAAAATAATTAACCCTGGAACCAAACATTAGAGCGTCATAATATATTGCCTTTCAGTTCTCCAGAAGGCTTATAGCTGAATAAGACAAAAGAAAGACTTGAAGAAAATAAAGACAGATGAAAGCAAACACAGATAAGACAACACTTAGGACCAAGTACGCGTATGCATAGACTAGGGGCAGGCCATGTGTGTGCGCGCGCGCAAGCCTGTGAAATGAGCAAACAGCAGTGATTTCTTTCAGCCAAATGCATATCTTTGAAAGTGGAGAGTCAGCCCTGGTGATGCTAATGGAGTGGAACATCAATATTGGCAAGCTAGTTGTCAAATAGAGGCTTTTAAAGGTTGGAATTTTTCAAGGAAAATGTTAACTGCAGTTAAAGAGCCAAAGTGGTCTTAACCTGATCTCAGAATCTAGAATTCCACTTGAAGTTCTAAATACCCAGGACTCTTACGCTAAATTTAGCCTTCCCAGCTCTGCAACTGGCATTTGGGAACATTTGGTCCATAACGATAAATCACCACACTTGCTGAATACAGGGTTAGAAGGGGACTAGCAGACATAACCAATTAATATATCAGCCTCCCTTGCAGCCCAGGAGCAGGAGTGAGGGTGCAGGCCAATAATGAACTGCTTTGCCACATTTCAAATAGCAAGTGTACTTGCCCCTAACCAGAACTCCCACCATCCTTCCCACCCCACACACCCAGCACACCTTGGCTTCTCACCACTTTTCCAGATTACACTCACCCCAAGAACCAGCTTAATTTCTACCTTCCTGAAGCTTTCTCCCCTAACTCCCCGTAACCGCATTGATCTCGACCTTCTCTAAATTCCTCTGTATCCTTCACTCTCAATCCCGCTCACTTGTTAGCCCAGGTTGCTATCTTTCCTATAATAACAGCTAACACTTGAATTTTTCCTATGTACGGACACTACGCCAAGTACTTTACAGGAACGACCTCATTCGATCCTCACAACAACCCTATGGAGTAGTTTTTACTATCATTCACTGAAGAAAAACGTTCACATGAGGAAACTAAGGCTCAGAGAGGTAAAGTAACTTTCCCAGGGTCCACGACTAACAAATAGCGGGCCAGGCAATCAACCAGGTTGTCTGGCTCAAACACCCTCCTTCTTAAGGGCAAAATGTACAGCCACTGATGTATGATGTGTGTCTACTGTCTACGCAGCTGGATTTTAAGCTCTTCAGGGCACCTGTATAAGATTTCCTTCACGTGACCCTCAGAGCTGGCATCATGCTATACTCCTAATCAATCAATACTTAATGAAGGGGTAAATGAATTAACAAGTGAATAAAAATCAATGCACCGGCTGCAAAACTCAAGAAAAATTAATTGATTTGGACCTCCAAATAGCATGCAGAATCAGGAAAAAATGTTCCTGTTACTACATTTGGCAGTAGAAAGCAGATAAATGGCTGACTCGCTGCCCTCATGCTCAGCCCGGAGTTGAAGCTGGGAAACAGATCTCTGTGAACAACCATGATGTCTCTCAGTTTTGTCCCTGGCAGCCCTTCAACTCCCCAAGTCTATCCTGATCCTCAGAATCCACAAGGTTCACCGGAGAGAGAGGAACACAACAGGAGTTTAACCAGTGCCAAGGCCAATTCTTCCCTAGATCCAACACCGCCGCACACAGTCACAAATACACAAATACACACACACAGAAAGATGATTCCAGTTAGTTCACTTCAATAAATGTTTACTGTGTATCTAGCCCAGAGATTCCCAAACATGGCTGCTCATCACAATAATCTGTGAGATTTGAAAAATTGCTGAGGTCTGGGCCCCACCCCAAACCAATTGACTCAGAGCCCAGGCACTGGGATGTATTAACAATCACCCATGTGATTCTAATGTGCACTAAAATCCATGCCAGGCACCGTGTGCCAGAAGCTGAGGGACAGAGATATAGGTGTGGAAAGGGAAGTTTGCAGAATAGTAGGAGAGTCACAAAAGCAATTGTAGTAAAAACAGCGTGAGAAAGTAACTGTAATAAACGCACTATGAAGTGCTCAGACAGCAGTAACCCCAGGCCACCATGGGAGCTCAGAGGAGGGGTACTACCTCACTAGAAACGCTTGGGAGGCAGGAATGGAGGATGCAGATGAGTGAGGGAGGTGTGTTTTACAGAATGAGTTGCTGGATTGGCTAGAGGGCTCAGGATAAAAACTTAGGTTTCCCTAGAGCAGAAGGTTAGACCTCGACAACCTCTGATGACCTCCTCTGCACATTCCCAAATGCCCCCAATCCCTGGTGGCAGCTGTGACTGCCTCTCAGATGCCCCGGAGTCCCTCTGAACCCCTTTGAATCTCACAAGTAGAATGGAAACAGCAATTATTAAATATTGGTCCTTGAGATTTAACATCAGATTAAAAACTTTTTGGAACTTTTAATTAGCAGTCAATGAAGATTGAGAGATTTTGCCCTAAATTTGTTCATCTGTAAAACAGGAATAATCCATACTTTGCCACTGATTGTGAAGATTCATGTATTCATTCAATAAACGTTTATTGACATGGTGCTCGGTACAAAGGCATGGTGCTAGGTACAGAGATACAGTGATGAACAATCGCAAACCCAGACCCTGTTCTTGTGGACCTCACAGAATAGTAACGGAGATGGACATTGAGAAAATAATCACACAAATTTGTGTGTAATTACCTACAAAGATAGAGGAAGCCAAGGAACCAAGCCACATTTCTCACCCTGGGACAGCTGCAGAGATGCTGTCCTCAAGCCCAAAAGGAAGAAATTTGCTTCTGTGTGGCTGGACTTATAATTCCAAACCTACTAAGGACAATGACGATAACAAATTTCAGACTCAGAAAGCTGGTCCTGACTGAAGGATCTGAGGAAGTTAGAGGCAACTATCCTTGGTCTAGAGGGATTTTGGTTGGAAAGCTCACTAATGAGCGTTCCTAAGATCATAATCTAGGCAAACGTGCAACCAGAGAGCCATGTCCAGGAAGGAGGAACCAGGAACACATTTCCCCTATGAACTGGCGTATCTTTTTATAATGAACTTTACCTTCTTGGAAAGGCGATTCCATAAGGTTGTGGATCGAGGCACCCATGCCCCATAGGGGGCATTGCACAGGAGCTGTCAGCAGAGGAAGATAGAGAGCCCAGAGGCTCCTGATGCAGTCACCATGGCAACCAACCCAGATCTAGTCCATTTTATTTACAGACAAAAAACCCAGTTCAGTGAACACTGTAGGGAAGTAGGAGCGGCTTAGATTAACCAGGCTATCTTCTGGCCCCAAGCAATCTGTGGGATAACACCTTGCATTAGGCAAAGGTCTTCACTGTGACAAAGCAGAGGATTTGTTAAGCTCTTTGGATCTCACTGGGCCCATTTAACTTCTAGTGTGGGATAAAAAATTACTTTTCTCCAGGCAGGAGGCCTGAAGTTTCACATGAACTCAGTTTGAAGTGGTAATGGTCACACCACAACAATCATCCAGAGCCATTGTCTTCCTCATCATGTCAGAGGTGTCAGAGACTGTGCGATCAGCACCTTCCAATCTCTGACTTACCAGGTAAGAAAAAGGATCACGTTTTATAAATGGAAATGTCTCAGAATTGGCTCGAGCATTAACATGTAATTCACCTGTATGGTTTCCCTTTTTTCCCCTGGTAATGAGAACAAACAATATCTCTGAGAACTGAACTAAAAGAAGCAGCAAGAGTCTTTTCAAGTAATCATACAACTCATTCATTCATTCATTCAGTTTATTGAAAACCTACTATGTGCCATGGGGCTATGGAGATGACTAAGCAAGGACTCTGCTCACAGTTGAATGAGGGAGAAAAACTGGATTAAAAATAAAGAAAGAAAGATTTAAATGTGTTAGAACTGTGTAAGGTAAAGTAAACTGCAGGGGCTCAAACAAAATAGAAGCTAAATCTTGATCACACAATAGTCTAAGACAGATGGTCCTCCATTATACTTACAAGAGAGTCCACCCTCTTCAGTACACGGTTTCACGGGCCAGACCTGGAAGTGACACACCTCACTTCCACTCACATCCGTTGGAAAGAATTTAACCACAGGGCCATACTCACTCCTGAGGAAGCTGGGACATGTAGTGCACCTGGGTACCCATACACTGCGCTACAGTTCTATTGCCGAGGAAGAGGGAGAGAGCAGGATTTAGAGAAAAACTAGCTATCTCTGACAATAACAAAGTTTTCTAGAAACAGAGAAGAGAAACAAAGAAATACCTATCATATTCAAAAATATTTCAAATATCTATAAAAGAAATATTTAACTTTACTTGTAACTCAATAAATGCTAATTATAGCAACAATGAAGTATCTTTTCCCCCTATTAAATGGCCAAAAAAAAGGAAAAAAGTAATAGTGATTATTATTGGCAGGAGTCCAAAAGAAAGAGGCACTTAGCTCTGCAGAAAGCACCCATTAGCACAATCTTTCTGGTGGGCAGTTTGGAAATACACATGTAGCAGATTTTTTAAAAGTCACAACAATAAGGGAAATCTGGTATATAACACTGTAACTTTCTTCATTTATCTATATTTTAACCTGCTTCTGAGCCCCGACTTCCATTCAGTAGGGGAAAACTGTGGCCTCAAGGTACAAGTGACTTCCAATTTAAAACTCAACTCTTCAGAGGTAAAAATTTATCAAATTCAGGATTCCCCTCTACAGGTAGCCTCTATAACCTGGAAATAGATTCTGCCCTGAAGCCTCCAGAAGGAGCACAGCCCTACCAATACCTTGATTCTAGACTTTTGGCCTCTGGAGCTCTGGAGCTGGTGGCTTGTGTTGTTTCAAGCCACCAAGTTTGTGGTAATTTGTTACGACATCGTTAGGAAGCTATGGCCCTCCCCTTTGCTCCACAGAGCCATCTCACCTAGCACACTGATCTTATGGGACAGACTAATCTGCTATAGGAATTTGGAGCCAGGAGTAAGCAGTGTGACCTAAGCTGGTCGGGGAGACACTCTCAGGCAGAGCCTGAACCAGACATGTCAGATCTGAATTTGCTGAGTTGGGGACAGACACTCAGACCACAAGGGATAATTGCATAACCAAGGCAGGAAAGCAGGAGTAAGGGGATCTATGGGTTATGGTAGGTAAAGGCAACTAGCCAGACTGTAGCAGTGGTGCAAAGAGGTTCAACAGATCTAATGAAGAAAGCTGGCACCCCCAGAGTATTCCTAATGATTTGAGATCGGTATGTCAAGATAAGCAGGAGCCCTGCCACCTGCCGACGGTCTGTGCCAGAGGCAGAACCCTGGGTAAGAAGTCCCAGGGCACTGACTTTAGAAATCCACAGCCACTTGAGTAACCATGAACATGTGGTGTATGAGCATTCCTTGGAGAGAAGCCCCAGTCCTCCCATACTTTGTCCCTCTCAACCAGACAAGTCACTCAACCTCCTGGGCTTCATTCAACTCTGTAAAAAAAAAAAAAGACTTGGAGTCCATAGATGCCTAAGGACAAACAGCAGGGCCTGGTGATCTCCTGAGGTTCCTTAAAGCTGTTGGAGGCTGGGTTTCTTTGCTGGAAATAGATGTAATTGGTTTGGCCGCACAAGGCCTGGCCGCAGCCTGGAGAGCTCAGCTCCGTCACCCAGGCGGGAATGTCTGCAAAAGCTGACATTGATGATGGGTAATGGGGGGCAAGTGGTACTTTAGGAAGTCCGATCTGTGAGTTAACAAGAGAGGAGAGATTGAAGACATGAAGAGCAGGGAGGAAGGCACTGACTGGAGGGAATATGTGGAGTAAGTGGCTGGGACAGGAAGTAGAAGCAACGTCACCCGTATCTCCAAAAGTTAGTTGTAAGGAACTATTCAAAAGGCTGCACTTTGGCCTCTTAACATCCCCCAGTAGGGTGCCTTGATCACAAAGCTTACTGAGATCAAGAACTGGACTACAAATTTCCCATTCTTCTCTTTTATTTAGTTACACATATTAAACAGCTAAATATAGCACATATTAGTGGCACAATCATTGGTTAAGATATTTAAGAAATCAATTCCAATGTCTTCCAATGCATTTCTGAGTCATCTCTGCCATTGACTACAGCAGAGTTTGCCCCTCGGCGCTTCAATGAGAAGGATCGGAGTCAGAGCAAGCTAGGAGTCAGAGATCTAGATGTGCCCAAAAGAGACTGAGGAACAAGAGGACCCAGGAACCAGAACAGGCAGCAAGTCAGAACTGTGGGTGGTCAGGCAGAAGAAGCAATATAAAGCACAGGCCAACAAGACCATAAAGAGAATTTTTGACCTAACCTGAGGATCCTTATATACTTCCTATTGGGGGTGGAGCAAGCCCAGGGTATGAGCAGCACAGGGTCCTCAGGGAAAACTAGGTAAGTGTTTGCGCCTAAGGATGGGGTAGTAAGGCCATGACTGCAGAAGATGTAGTGTCACAGCCTTTTTCTAATTCACCCTATGTTTTATCATGGAATCAAGTCCCATCAAGGCCTGGGAAACATCCCTGGGGATTCAGAACAGCATGACATCAAAAGCCCCTCTGAGATATGAACAGACATTTTTCCAAGGAAGGCATACAGATGGCCAATAGGCATATGAAAAGATGTTCAACATCACTAATCATCAGGGAAATGCAAATCAAAACTACACTAAGATATCATCTTACACCCGTGAGAATGGCTATAATCACCAAGACAAAAAATAACAAATGTTGGAGAGGATGTGGAGAAAAGGGAACCCTCACTCACTGCTGGTGGAAACGCAAAGTGGTGCAGCCTCTATGGAAAACAGTATGGAGATACCTCAAAAAATTAAAAATAGAAATACCTTATGCCGTATGATTTCCTTCATTAAGTAGTAGATAATAACAACAATAAACAAACACATAGAGACAGAGATTGGATTGGTGGTTACCAGAGGGGAAGGGGGGAGGGAGGAGGGCGAAAGGGATAATTCGGCACATATGTGTGGTGATGTGTTGTAGTTAGTATTTGGGTGGTGAACATGATGTAATCAATGCAGAAATAGAAGTATAATGATGTACACCTGAAATTTATACAATGTTATATACCAGTGTTACTACAATAAACAAAAAAATTTAAAAAAAATAAAAATAAAAAATAAAATAAAATAAAATTAAGGAAATACCTTATGATCCAGCTATCCCACTTCTGGGTATTTATCCAAAGAACATGAAATCAACAATCCAAAGAGGCTTATGCACCCCTGTGTTCATCGCAGCAGTATTCACTATAGCCAAGATGTGGAAGCAACCCAAGTGTCCATCAACAGATGACTGGATAAAGAAGTTTGGTATATGTATCCCATGGAATACTACTCAGCCATAAAAAAAGACAAAATCGTCCCATTTGCAACAACATGGACGGACCTGGAGGGTATTATGTTAAGCGAAATAAGCCAGACAGAGAAAGAAAAACACTGTATGACCTCTCTCATATGTGGAATATAAACTAACACACGGACAGAGAGAAGAGTTTGGTGGTTACCAGGGGGAAGGGAGTTGGGGCGTGGGCACAAGGGGTGAAGGGGTGCATTTATGGTGACTGACAAATAATAATGTACAACTGGAATCTCACAATGTTATAAACTATTATGACATCAATTAAAAAAAAAAAAAAAAGCCCCTCTGAACCAAGTCCTACAGTTGCTGGTGACTTCTCTGCATTCCAGGCTTCTTTCTCAGTCATGAGAAGGAACCATCAGAAGGATGGAGAAGTGTCTCTTCTCTAGTTCCCTCTCATTCTTCTTCTCTTTCTTTCATTTGACGGAAGCAGAGAAAGAAGAAAAATCATGCCACTTAAGTGTGAAAATTAGATGACTCATACTATTCTTCAATGAAAGTAGCTTTCTTCTCAACTCCTAGAGATATCTTCCCTCCAGTTAAGTGTTTCTAGCACTAGCTGCTGGCTAGGTATTATTTGAAATTTACATCCATTGCCAACCATGCAACCTGCACATTTTAAGCTGTTTCTGACATAAACTGTTCCGGAAAGTCTTTTATAAAGCATCTGTATCTCTTGCCATGGAATATTTTATCCAACATTTAAATATGGGTTTTGTGGTATAAAATGTAAAGTGATATCCTCACAGGGACACATCCTTAGAGTGTGCAAGAAAGAACGAGCGGATGTCCCAGGGACGAGAAGGCACGGATCTGGAGCCTGCACCACCTGGGCGCCACCTGTCCCTGAAGGCAGATAGAGAGGTTTTTAACAAGTGTGGGCATGGCTTGAGAAGGGAGCCCAGGGGTTAAGTGAATGGTGTGGATGAGGCAGCAGCTATTCTTCTCACACTCAACCTGGTAAAGCCACCACTTACAAGGCACCCAGGGTTGGGAAAAAGGCAAAGCATGAGACCCTGGGGAGTGGCTGCAGTACATGAATGTCCACCAGGCCAGATGTTCTCTGCAGCATGACTCCCCAAGAAAGCAAAGGGAGCCATGGGCTTGGACAAGGTAGGCTCACAGAAGAGGCTGGGAGGGGGCTCTCATGTGCTGTAAAAGAGAATCGGCAGCCTTGAAGGAAAACACCCAGAATCCTCCAGGGTAACGCAGATAGGCAGAGTGAGGGTAATAGTTTGGGTGAAGGCAGGGGGTAGGAAAAAAGGCCAAAAGTTTAAACGAGAGACTAATCTGGGTTTAAGACCCAACTCCACCGCCAAGCTGCTAACATCAAGCAGGTCATTTAGCCTCTCTGAGCCAGTCTCCACATCTGCAGAACAGTGTGAAGAATAATGGAGGTGATTCATATAAAGCACTTAGTGCAGGACCTGGCACATAAGTGCTTGGTAAATGTCTGCTAGCTTTGCCCTCATTGCTGTCATCATCACTGTATCTATTGTTATTATTATTATTAGAGAGCAGGGCCATGTCTCATACCTATTCTGTCTCCGGTGCTGAGCACAGAGCCTGGCATATAGAATTCTTTCAGCACACGTGTGAAATGACTGAGTGCAGGGCTGGCTTCACGCACATGCAACCTACGGAGTAGCACAGGGCTCTGTGCTTAGAAGAGCACCGTGCTTGGTTTAATGCTCTGCTGTGGCCATCTTGAAATTCTTCATAATTTTTGAACAAGGGGCTCCACATTTTCACTTGCACAAGGCCCCACAAATTATGTAGCTGGTCCTGAGTGAGCATAAGGACATAAGGAAGACGTAAGGGGAAAAGTAAAGCAGGAATAATTTGGGGAGACGAGAAGTCTGCAGGGAGGCTATTGAGAATCATGGTGTACCAAGTATTTCCTCTTCGGAAAACAAAGGTCTTCAGTGGAACCAGCAATTGTTCACATCCTGAGTTTTCATTGGTCCCCGCATTTGCAACATTTTGGAGGGACATTTACCCAAAATGTCTGGGACCTAACCTGTTCTTGATCAACAATATTTCCAGAGTTTACAAGTCTTAACTCCAAGAGACCAAAATAATAGGGAAGAAAAGCCACTTCAGTCCCAACATTTTCTGGATGCTGGCTCTCGGTTTTCCTTTCTGTTATATGGACTAAGAAATGACAAACACAATACATAAACTTTCACAATCACAAGCCAATGTTTTAAAACCTTTTTTTTCTTCTCAACACACATGACCCCAAACCTTCGCAGCTCTGCATTAGCAGGCAGTGTCCTACAGCAGCGCTGAGACCGGCTGCTCAGTCCACACCACCCTTCCTTGCTGGAGTCAGTAGTGGCAAACCAGTCACTTCAGCTTCGCAGATCTGCCCATCACGCTGTCTCACAAGGTGCCACTAGAGCAACCATGCTTCACTTTTTACAATGACATGGGTCATTTTTTTAAATGTGGGACCATGTAAGCTTCTTAGAGCAACTCCTTTGTTTGAACGTGTCTGAGGTTAGACAGCAAGATGAGCCATCATCCACTGGCTGGGTGTCCATATTGCTCATCCACTCAACCTGTGGCCCATCCTGTGCCAGGCTTAGGGGACCCAGAGATGAGGATGACACTATCTCTGTTCTCACACAGCTCACGAATCAGCTGGAAAACCCACAAGTACACAGGTTCAAGGCAATAGTACGAGACCCTACCCCAGCTAGACGGTAGGAGGAGACTTCCTGGATGAGGGGACACCTGAGCAGGGGACACCTGAGTGGAGTTCTGAAGAACAGGTAGAGGGAAAGGACATTCTGGGAAAACAGCAGCAGCACACAAGTTACAGACTGGAAGAACTTGGCTTGTTCCTGGAGGTGTAAGCGCTTCACTCAGTACTTCCAGTGTGGAGGGAGCAAGAGGAAAGGCCAGGGCAGGGTAGACTGGAACTCCTGGGCCAGGCTAAGTTTGGTCTTCATCCAGAGAGCAAAAGAAAACCATCAAAACGTTTTGTTTTATTTTTTTTCACCCTGATCAGATTTGTGATGCACAGAGACACGCCCTGCTGCAGGTTGGGTGGGGGCACTGAGGAGGTGGGAAAGGAGCTACTCTTGAGCCCTGGTTTCTCAGTTAGTTTTGGTTTGCTAACCACTTAGAGGGGATTTGAGGCAGCCTGCTACAGGCGGGGAGAGGAATGTAGGGACCGAGCTAGGTGTTTACAGGAGATTTTAGGAAGATTTGCTCAGCTGGCTGTGACGTAACCACATCCTTCTCTCCCCATGCAACCTTCTGTAAAAGTTACATTATTCGTCATGGCTTTCAGAGTAAGATTGTGTTTGGGGAGTAGATGCAACAATGTGCAAAGATGAGTTTCACAGGATGGGTATGGTTTGATCAAGAGTGACTGAAGGAAGTTCAGTTACTTTCAGATTACACAAAGCTCACTCAGGTTAGAGCCTGGAGAATGGATTGGAGTTGAAAGAGGTCTGAGACTGGAAGTGAGAAAACAAGAATGGAGACTCCTGCACTTGTCCTGTGAAAAGACCTGAGGCAGTGGCCAAGAGAATAGAAAGAAGGAACAGAATTGAATGATCTCCAGGAAGTGGAATCAATAGGCTCTTGTCGCTAACTAGATGTAAGAGTTAAGGGAGATGGAGGAACTGTGATGTATCCAGGGGACCCAGAAGACAGAGCTTCTCCCCTGAGACAGGGAACACAAAACGGAGCAATTTCAGGAACAGTCTTGCTGGGGATATGGCGATTTTGAGTTATCTGTGGGACACTGAAGTGAATACGTGCAGCAGGCAGTTAACATATGCACCGGACTAGAGATCTCCACCATCACATCTCCCCTGGATTATTCACCAGCCTTCTAATGGAGTCACTGTTTTTGCCTCCGATCTCATCCTGCTACCTCGATTCTCAGTAGAGCAGCCAGTGTGACCTGGTTAAACACAAGCTGGAAAAAGGCACGTCTCTGCTCAAAACCCCCCGAGGTCACTCATGGCAATGAGTTATGGCCACAGTCCTTACTGTGACCTATGAGGCTTCACCTTCTGACCTCCCTTCTCTACTCCATTCCAGTCACTGCCTCCTCACTGCTCCTCCTCGGGCTTTTGCAGACCGGTGGGAGTGGAGAGAATTCCCTCTTGGCAGCCCCTGTTTCCCTGAGAGGTAGAGGGAGGGCTCATCTTCTGAGAGTATTTTGGGAGACGGAAGGGTAATGGCCACGAGGAAAGCGGTGAAGGTGGGGGTCTGGAAGATCTACTGCTGGGAACGGAGAGGGAGCTGCTGGGATCTCTCTCAGCTGCTACTAAATGGTCAACATAGGGAAAACAGCAAATACACTCTCTCCCTGCAGAGAAAATCATGAAGGAGAATAACGTGGGCTGCCTTTACATTCTGTAAATCTAATTATCCTGCAGTATAAGCAGTTACCCATTGCCCACAAGTACTGAGCCTAAGGCCGAAAAACAATGGACATAAACTTGAACATGAGAAACTTAGGTTGACTTCAAAAGCTTTTGATACACATACTACACATCTTCCAGGTAGCCTTAAGACTCAAGAAATCAAACTTTGGTCTGGGATTAGGCCCATTCCTGCCTTGAAATAATAATAATAAGTTGCATTTATATTAATAATTATTATAAGTGTTTTATAATATAAAGATTGGAAGCGAGAAAACCAGAATGGAGACTCCTGTAATTGTCCTGTAAAAATGACAATTAATATTGTCCTTTTATATAAAAATATATTAATAGTATATTTTTCTATTTATAAAGTAATTTTACAGTTTTAAAGTGTAACTATTACAACAACCCCCAGAGACCTCGGACAAGTATTAACACCCCTCTCTTGGGGGTGGGGAAACTCAGGCCTAGCCAGTTGAGTTGCCCAAGGTCAGCCACAGGAGGCCGGACCCCAGGCTCCAGCCTGTTTCCACCACCTTCCACTACTCCACTGAATGCTCTCTCAGCCTGATCTAGAGCTTCTTCTTTTGTAAATGAGGGTCCTTGCCATAGAGGATGAGGCCAATTGGCATAAGGAAGGAATTGACTTGGGGCAATACTGTGGCAGATGAGACAGGGATGTCCTCGACCTGATGGTGACACATGAGGCCACTGCATCTCTGCCCAGCAGACAGCACAGGGTGGAGCACACAGGAGGCTCCCAGGGACCACAGTCCAGGGCCCCCTGGAGGTGCCTGATCCCCAGCTCAGGCCTGAGGCTTAGCCACCCCGGGAATCTCCGAACGCATCTCCGACTTCTCACAAGCCCTTCCAGATGTAGCAATGATGAAATCTTACACATTTCTTCCCCAGCACTGAAATGTGTTTACCTCCCGAAGTTAAGATTTGTAATGGGTTTTGCTCACGGGAATGATTATTTTAGTGCTGACTTTTAAAAAGGCAATTGATAACAAGTTTACCCAGCCAAAAGAGCTCTGGCAATTATCTGCAAATTCAGACTCCGTGAAGAGCCAAACCAGATCATTTAAGACCCCCTGAATCCATTCTGGGGCCAAGATTATCCAAACTGACAAGCTAAAAATGAGATAATTTATGCTAAAATGATGCTTATGAAATCAAGATGCTACTGGGGATGGCTGCTGCTGGGAGCTGCCACAATCCCTTCTCCCCTTATTTTTCTCCTTCATGGGCTCCTTCCGTCTCCTATTCACTTTCCCAGTTAAGGTGGTAGGGATGGGGGTGTTGAGAATGTTCTTAGCCTGGGATAGTTTTTAAGCTTTTCATGTGAGGCTTGAACAATTTGTAGAGAATACAAAGGCTTCCAATGTCAGGGTTAGTTGTTGTTTGTTTTTAATGACAGCTCTGGGCAGGGGCTGGGTTGTGGAGAAATCCCACCACTGAGAAGGAAGACGAGTCCTGAAATAGCTCATCTCGACCAAGCTCTCCAGCTCACTGCAAATATTCTGCCAGGTGATCTTGGCCTTCGACCTGGGCATTGAGGCTTCACAAGCACGAGAAGAGGCTGCTCACCAGGGAGCCTGACTTGCTCCAAGGCTTCCCTCCTGGATGCTCTCAGGGCTCAGAGCATTGGGAGAGTCCCTGAAACTGAGCCCCACCTAATTCTAGCCACCAGGGTCCTCACCCACCAGCCTGGTCAGAAACAAACTGCAGTATAACCTAGAAGAGAAGCTCATGCTGCTCTGGTCAAACATGCATTAACCACCCACATCAATCTCCTCCCCTCCCCAAACTATCTAAATGAAAGTAAAGGAAGAAAAGAGTACCAACCAACAAAGACTGGAAGCAGGGGAAAGTAGAGGATAGTGGAGGATCAGTTTCAACAGGTTCTGGAGGCCAGAAAGCAGATGGATGGGTGGTAACTGCCTAGAGGAGCCAAGGAAGTGAGGTCTTTGTGTCTGCAGAGGAGCCACACGGATGGGAAGCAAACCACTTTGTCCTGCAGAGTCAGACGAAGACTCAGGCCTCGGAAGCACCAAGAACTTTGGAAGCCTGGGTGAGACGTGGAGCTGAAAACAATGGAAGTTGTTGAAAATCTATGTAAAGAGCAGTTGGATCTTCCAAGCCCCCACAGCCATCCCAGGCAGCCAGGCGCCATCCCGATCCCCTCCCCTCTGCAGGCGACAGGAGGTTTATTCCCTGGAGAAGATAAAGCAGAGGCTTCAGCTCAGAGGTCAGGGACTAGGTGTGAAGCTGAAAACAGGAGAATGGATGAAGGCCTATATACTGAACTGTGTGGCCCCCAGATCCTTCCCCTACCTCACTCTCAGGGGCAGGCAGCCAGGAATACTCATGTCCCTGCAGGAAGTAGGATTATTATCTGGAGGAAATTAACCACTCCAGAGGAAGAACTCCAGTTACTGATGTTTGGGGGGCTCCCCCCTAACGTGGCTGCCCACCCTCCGATTAGACCACAGTAAAGACAGCCAGTGGAGAAGCCTTGCCCCCCACCCCGCCTCACCCCCAGACATGGCTTCTAATCTGCCTTAGTTCTTTGTTCCAGTTCAAAACAGGACACAAAAACAGGCACAAGAAAAAGAAAAAGAAAGAGGGAGAAAAAAAGAACTCAAGGAAAACCAAAACAATAATAGCACTGGCACAAATGAAAACTTGGAAAAAAATAATCCCAGAGATACACAAGTTATAAAGGGACAAAGACCTAGAGAGGGTTTTTTTAGAAAAATAGAGAGAGAGAAAAACACAAATGACAAATTTTAAAAATCAGCAAAAGGAATAGATGTAAAACTAAGAAACTCTCCCAGAAAAACAGAGCAAAAGATTAAGAACTTAAAATAACAGAAAACTAACACGAAAACTAGAGAATTAACCCAGGATTTCCAGACAGAACAAAATTAAAAGAATAGAAGATATTCTCAGAGAAAGTATATAAGACCTGAAGGATTTGAGTCTCCAGATTTAAAGTCTACTGAGAACCTAGCACAACAAAGGAATAAAAGCACACTTCATCACAACATTTTAGAATATTGGGTTAAATACAACATCCTTAAAAAAGAAAAGAAAAGAAAGCCATATCACACTCAAAGGAATAAAAGTCCAAAATACTTCCCTCTTCCCAACAAAAAACCAGATACTAGAGAACAGTGGGGCAATGCTTTCAAAAGTCTGAGAGAAATAAGTTTTCAACCTAGAATTCTATAAACAACTGTCAATAAATCATAAGGGTAAAATAAAAATATCAGACAGAGCTCAAAATTGTTTTCATTTATACATGCTCTCTTAGGAAGCTACCAGAGGACATGTTTCAGCTAATTACTCAAGGAAACCAAAAAATAAAACCAAAAAAGGAAGACATGGGGATCCAGAGAAGAGGGGACCCAGCCCAGAAGTAAGAGGAAAAGAAATTCCAGAACAATCCTCTTCAACAGCCTCGCAAGCAGGGAGTCCTGATGGAGCACAGAGAGGACTGAGGAACCCTACTTCACTCAGCTGTGAACAAGATCTGCATATTCACATTTATATAAATGCTGACTGGTAGGACTGTTTTAGAAGGGTGAGGGGCGGTGATGTAGGGAGCAAGTAAAGAGAGCTAAGTCTTCAACTACCAAAACAGGAGTGAGTGGATACTGGGCAAAATGGATCAATGAAGAAAAAGGAGAATAATCACAGCATTTATGTACACGGAGGGAAATATCAGAAGAAATATCTTCAAGAGAGGAGAGGGACTCGGGGGGATGTGGAGGAGACTTCTGTTTTTCAATATTTAGTAATATGTGACTATGTCACATCGATAAAAAATTTTTTAAGTAAATTCAAACATCAGTCCATTTTCCATATGCATAAAAATAATTAAAAGTCTCCACTTAATCCCATTATAAGCTCTGAACATCACACAGGTGGTACGTCTCCTTCTTTTCCATAATTTTCTGATGAGTTGCTCCATAGGATTCTTTATCACTTTCTAGGAAGACCTTTTTTTTTCTTTTGCCTTTTCTTCAGTGGCAAGAGGAAAAGGAATATTAGTTGAAAATATCTGAGTTCTAAATCAAAGGTGAGATTCCAGGCCCCTGCCCCACCTTCCTACCTGACTGAATAGAACAAAATCAAGAGGAAGCCTGTCTCCAACCCCATTTCAAAAGCAGACTAGACTTCTGGCTAATGCATGATTGCCTGTGTGTACGAGACTAAACTGGGTGGTGGGCGCATAAGAAGAAAGAAGCCATGGAATCCAACTTCACCTCCTTCCTCTTACCTTGCCTGCCCCCTGTCAGGAACTCCAACAGGAAAATGGCTCTAGAAGATCATCCCAGTCCTCACTCTGGCAGTGCCCAATGTTGCTGAACCCTTGCATCCATGGAGGAAATTTGTTGGACTGAAACTTTTTCAGGCTCCAGAAGACCAGAGAGACATGCCATTACCCAGGAAAACTAGTAAAGGAGAACACAAAAGGACCTCTGCAATGAATTTTGGTGATAAACCCATATGGGAGCCAAAATGACTGAGGGAAAGATCGGCAGAACATTCTACAGAGCCAGCAAGCAATGCACCTACTAATCTTATCCTCAAGATGTGAACCACTGGGTTAGAGGGAATGAAACACCTTCAGAACAAGCAAAGAATAAAGTTGGACAACAATTGTGTAGTGAGGCCAGCCGAGGGCTCTGCCCAGTCCTGATGGTGACAGAGATAGGGCAGAAGCTCCAGCTGTCTCGGCCACATTTCCTACTAATGAGGCATTAGATTCTGTTGCTTTTTTCTCTCACCTCAGTCATGAAACCCCTGACCTCAAGCCTTTGTCCTCTGCTTTGCAGGGGAATAAGCTGATTCATGTAGCTAAAAAACAAACCTAAAGGAAATAAAAATAAATTTTAAGGAGTGCCCATTAAAGACCCTTCAAAAGGATAAAACGATTTCAATTTTACTCTGTCTCACTCACTTCTCCCCTCATCCTCCCCAGATATACCCGCATATCTACATATTTGTACAGATATTTTTTATTATTTAGTTAATATGAATTACAGGCCTCATGCTTCCTCCCTTCCAAATCCAAAATGAGGAAGCTTTCTCTTTTCTCTCGCTCCCTTTTTTCCTCCGCTCCCCCTCACCAACACGATTTACATTCTCAATGTAATGTATTAAAAAGTTGACAGGGACGAAAGGATTCACACGATGTCTGCTAAGAAACCCAATTTCCATGATGAATTGCCCGAAGCCCCTGAATCACAAACCATTTTTTCTGCTGCTCAGAAGTTGGGTTTTTTTTTTAAATCTTCTTAAAGCCTCTTTCCTAATCTTCGGCTAGAAGAGATGGGTGAAAGGATTTTTTTTTCTAAACTAAGGAAAGTATTAGCATCTTGGTTGTTGTGCATCAAATTTGAAAATGCAAGGTTAGTAATATTTCAAATCGGCCATGGTCCAAACCTCCTGATAAGTGAGTGTGCTGTTTCGTGTTCTGTCGCTCTCACCTCCTTCTTCACCACATCCCCCACTCTTATAGCCAGTAATAAGGAGGAGCTTTAGGAGAAAAGGAAAATTTAGAGTGATTCTTCAAATATCTACCCCCTTTCGGAAGGTTATAGAATTCCAACTAAAAGATATCCACTTTCCTAGAGTTGGCCGAATCAGCCATATCTAGGTGAAGCTTTCAGCAGCAAAACCCTAACCCAACTCATAAGATACCCGTGTCAGCTCAGGAGCCAAGGCTGAGATCAGAGCTGCATTTGCACCAGATTGAGCATGTTCTCTAAAGATGTTGGATTGCATTTGCCCTGAAGAGTTCACCATGGGCTGCCCATTACCAGAGGGGTGAAGAGGGACACAGTATCCATCTGAGCTCTTGCTAATGTTTTTGCACTTTGGAAAAAACTCACTCTTTCCCAAACAATCTAGAAATGTGAGGCTCTCTCCCCTGACTATCTGTGATTTCAACCTCACATTTTTTCCCCATGCTGTGAAAAGGTCCATCAGGTGCCACTCCCACTAGGGCAACACAGGGCTCCCTGCTGCCCAAGCACTGTGGCTTTTCCTAGGACCCACTCCCCCAGAAAACTTACTGAAAAAGACAAAGCGCTAATAAAACTTTTAAAGAATTAAAGAAATTCTTATTGAAAGAACATATTCAACATTATGCAGGAAAATAATGGGACTCCGATATTGTCTATAAATTGCCAAAACATTTGGTGATGTATTGAGAGAATGAAGAGTCCACATTCCAGAGTTTAAGTCTGAAGTTACAAACCCCAAATTTGAGAGTCATATGAAAGCTATGAATTCTCTCTCAAGAAAAATTTACAGTGCAAATATTCAAAAAAGTTTTATGATTTAAGAGAGGTCATGAACTTGACCTACAATGACAAGAACCCCCATTTTGCTGTTGAAGAAACTGATTGCTTTAGAAGGGAAGGAACTGGCCTCAGCTGCACAGCTAGTGAGTGACAGAACCAGGACCTGGCCAGATTTGGTTACTGGTTCATATATTTCCGAATATGTAACTGCTGATATTATACAGCTCATGCACCTGGGTGACTGAATGAGGGCTTCACAACCACAGGTTTCCCCCAAAGGTTATTTCTCCTGAACATGTTCTGTGTTCTCCTAACCAACAAGAAGTAATGCAGTGGGGCATAGTTGGAAAGGGACAAGTGCTCTCATTACCTTTCCAGACCAGCTTCAGCAAGAGGACTTAATGGGCCACCTTACTGAGAAGTCTTCAAGTTGGCTTGATTCGGAACTAACGGGATTCCATCAGGACTCAGTGTCTCTCCATTGCTCAAGGAGAGAAGAGGGTGAGCTTGGCTTGAATGTGGATACAGTGTCATTTAAAAGAAAATCATTGGGTTGAGCACTCATATTTGCTTCCCCAAACAATCCTTACAGTCATTATTCTCATACTACCTATGTCCCTCAGCCAAAGAGATAGCTGCATGGAAATTAAAAACAAATGAGTTGGCAATACAATGCAGAAAAAAAAGAGTCCTTTCAATAAATGTTGCTGGTACAACTGGACATCCACATGTAAAAAAAATATATGAATATAGGCACAGACTTTACACCCTTCATAAAAATTAACTCTAAATGGATCACAGAACTATATATAAAATCAAAACTGTAAAACTTCTAGAAGACAACATAAGAGAAAATCTAGCTGACCTTGGGTATGGCCATGACTTTTTAGATACAACACCAAAGGCATTACCCATGAAAGAAGTAATTGATAAGCTGGATTTCATTAAAATTAAAAACATCTGCTCTGCTGTGATATTGTGATATAATAAGAAATATATATTTGGTCTTCATCCTCAGTTCCTGACACAAAAGCTTCTAAAACCTTGAAATTTCCTGAGTGATAGGAGTGAGAGGAGCATCTTTTATTATTCATAATAAGCCCCCTTTCAATGGTACCTGAGTTTATTATGCTAATGAGATGACTCCTGTTGGGCCCCTAGATAGTTTCAGGATGAGGGCTAGTTGCCAGAGAAACCAATCATGTAATTAGAGTTTTGGAACTTTCATCCCGACACTCTGACCTCTGGGGAGGAGGAAAGGACTGGAAATTGAGTAATCATCAGTGGCCAATGGTTTAATCAATCACACCTACAAAATGGAACCTCCATAAAAACCCTAAACAACAGGGTTTGGAGAGCTTCCCAGTTACAAAACATACTGAGGTACTGGGAAGGTGGCATGCACAGAGAGGACACGGAAGCTCTGTGCAACACCCACCCGTACCTGGCCCGATGCATCTTTTCCATTGGGCTGTTCCTGAGTGGTATCCTTTGTAATAAACCGATAATAGCAAGTAAAGCACTTTCCTGAGTTCTGTGAACTGTCCTAGAAAATTATCAAACTTGAGGAGGGCATTGTGGAAACACTCCAACTTCATAGCTACTTGGCCAGAAGCACAGGTGGCCTGGACTTGTGATTGGTATCTGAAGGTGGGGGCAGTCTTGTGGGACTGAGCCCTTAACCTGTGGAGTCTGCACAACTTCAGGTAGTTAGTGTCAGAACTGAATTAGTCTGTAGGACACTCAGTCGGTGCCTGCAGAGAATTGTTTGTGTGGAAAACACACACATTTGGTGTCAAAAGTGCTGTGTGTAAAAAACAGATCGGATCTGTGAAAGACACCAGCAAGAGAATGAGAAAACAAGCCACAGACTGGGAGAAGATATTTGCAAAAGACATATCTGATAAAGGACTATTATCCAAAATATAGAAAGAACTCTTAAAACTCAACAATAAGAAAATGAACAACTCAATTTTAAAAGTGAGCAAAAGACAGATGCTTTGCCAAAGAAGATATACAGATGGCAAATATGCCTATGAGAAGATGTTCACATCATATGTCATTAGGGAAATGCAAATCAAAACAAAAATGAGATGCTACTACACACCTATTAGAATGGCCAAAATCCAGCACACTGACAACATCAAGTGCTGGTGAGGATGCGGAGCAACAGCAGCTCTCATTCATTGCTGGTGGGAATGCAAAATGATACACCCAATTTGGAAGACAGTTTGGTAGTTTCTTACAAAAAAAACATACTCTTACCGTAAGATTTAGCAATTGTACTCCTTGGTATTTACCCAGATGAGTTGAAAACCTATGTACACACAAAACCTGTGCACAGATGTTTATAACAGCTTTATTCATAATTGCCAAAACTTGGTAGCAACCAAGATGTCTTTCAGTAAAGGAATGGATAAAAAACTGTGGTACATCCAGACAATGGAATATTATTCAGTGCTAAAAAGAAATGAGCTATCAAGACATGAAAAAACATGGAGAAAACTTCAATGCATATTACTAAGCGGAAGAAGCCAAACTGAAAACACTACATGCTATATGACTCCAGCTATAAGACATTCTGGAGAAGGCAAAAATAGGGAGACAGTAAAATGATCAGTGGTTGCCAGGGATTAGAGAGGAAGGGAGGGATGAGTAGGCAGAGCACAGAGGATTTTTAGGACTGTAAAACTATTCTGTATGATACTACAAATTATACAGATGTCATTATACGTTGGTTAAAACCCATAGAATGTCTAACACCGAGAGTGTACCCTCATGTAAACTACGGACTCTGGGTGATAATGATGTGTCAACTTATGTTCGTCGATTGTAACAAGTATACACTGGTTCAGGATGTTATCAACCATCAGTGGGGGACACTGTGCATGTGCAGGGCAGGGGCTATGTGAGAACTTTCTGCACTTTCTACTCAATATTGCTGTGAACCAAAAATTTCTCTAAAAAATAAAGTCTATTTAAAAGGGGAAAAAAATAAATAAAATAAGAGAGTTTTACAGGGCAGGTGATACCTTCTAACGGCAAATCCTGTGGAATTGTGTTAAGGCCGTGGCAAACATCAAAAAAAAAAAGGAGGGGGGAGAAATTCAGAGAGATAGGAAAGAAGTAAACGGGGGTATATTTGAAATGGATTCATCCTCAGTGAAGTAAAATGGAGAAAACAGTCTGACTATTCTGAAATTAGCCTTCCTGTATAATTTAAAAGTAGCTAAAATTGAAAGAGGAAAAAGGCACTAGATAGAAGTAAATAACAATATTGGAAAAGAGAAAAGACGATCTCACCTCATTGGCTGATAAGCCCGTTTGCTGTTCATGGAATAATAAGAAAGGAAGATTCTGCCATGGCCATATAGATGGAAGTTCCATGAGAAGAGGGACTGTCTTTCATTCACTGTTGTATCACCAGTGCCTAAAATAGTAGCTAGTACCCAATAAATGTTTGTTAAGTGAATAAATGATTTCATAAATCAGAAGGCTAAAGTTAAGCAGATTATTGTGGGATAGAAACAAAGTGGTACAAGGAAAATCACCAGTGACCAAAACAATATAGGTGTATGATTCAGGGTTCACTAACTGCTGTTAAAAAAAAAAAAATCCAAATTTTTAGTGATTTAATCAATAAAGATTTATTTCTTACTTCCATCATAATCTGATGAGGAGGATTGGTGGAGACAACTCTACTCCATATAGCCATTCAGGAAACCAAGCCTCTTTCACCTATCAGTTCTATCACTCCTAGAACCTCAGAGTCCTCCAATAAGTCCTCTGTTTCAAGCCAGTGACAACAGAAAAGCAAATACTTGGAGGTTTTTTAGGGGTCAGGCTTGGAAGAGGCATCTATCACTTCTATTCACACTACATTGGCCAAGACTCAGTCAGAGGTCCCACCTAACTGCAAGAGACACTAGAAAATCTACTCTAGCTGTAACCAACAAAGTAAGCAGCATGCTAGATCATCAGAGGCAATTGCAGATGCCAGAAATACTTGTTCTCTGGGTCAATGTCTGGGCCTGTCCAGAGAAAGAGAGAAAGAGAGAGAGATAAGCCCAAGTCCAGAATTCATCCAGGGTGGAGGGTCTTGTTTGAGATCTTCTTCATATTAATTTTGGATCCCAGAGAGAAACACAGTTGGGGAAAGAAAATCAGATCTAGCTAGACCTGCCTGCTGGGAATGGTGGAAAGAGCTACCTTGTTAAGCAGATCAGAAGAGGAAAAATCAAAGAAGCTTTCTCCGGTAGGTCTTAGCTGTAGACAGGCCTTATCTGCAGCCAAGTTCTTCAAGAAGCAGACCCTGAGCCAAGGATTCAGTGAAAGTGATTTGTTAAGAAAGTATTCTCAGGAAAAACTGTTGACAAAGGGATGCAGGATAAGAAAAAGGAAGGAGCCGAGCTAGGGAGAAAACTCAGGTGAGTCCCAGCTTCAGCCTGATCCTATAGGGATAAATCACACATCAAAGATTTTCTTTCTACACTAACAACGAAGTAACAGAAAGAGAAATTAAGAATACCATCCCATTTACAATTGCAACAAAAAGAATAAAATACCTAGGAATAAACTTAACCAAAGAGGTGAAAGATCTGTACACCGAAAACTATAAAACATTTCTGAAAGAAATTGAAGAAGACACAAAGAAATGGAAAGATATTCCGTGCTCTTGGATTGGAAGAATTAACGTAGTTAAGATGTCCATACTTCCTAAAGCCATCTATAGATTCAATGCAATCCTTATCAAAGTTCCAACAACATTTTTCACAGAAATAGAACAAAGAATCCTAAAATTTATGTGGAACAACAAAAGACCCCGAATAGCTAAAGGAATCCTGAGAAAAAAGAACAAAGCTGGAGGTATCACACTCCCTGATTTCAAAATATACTACAAAGCTATAGTAACCAAAACAGCATGGTACTGGCACAAAAACAGATACACAGATCAATGGAATAGAATCGAAAGCCCAGAAATAAACCTACACATCTACGGACAGCTAATCTTTGACAAAGGAGCCAAGAACATACAATGGGGAAAAGAAAGTCTCTTCAACAAATGGTGTTGGGAAAACTGGATAGCCATATGCAAAAAAATGAAAGTAGACCCTTACCTTACACCATACACAAAAATTAACTCCAAATGGATTAAAGACTTGAACGTAAGACCTGAAACTGTGAAACTTCTAGAAGAAAACATAGGCAGTACGCTCTTTGACATCAGTCTTAGCAACATCTTTTCAAACACCACGTCTGACCGGGCAAGAGAAACAATAGAAAAAATAAACAAATGGGACTACATCAAACTAAAAATCTTCTGCACAGCAAAGGAAACCATCAACAAAACGAAAAGACAACCTAACAATTGGGAGAAGATATTTGCAAACCATACTTCTGATAAGGGCTTAATCTCCAAAATATATAAAGAACTCATGCATCTCAACAACAAAAAAACTATCAACCCAATTAAAAAATGTGCAAAAGACCTGAACAGACATTTCTCCAATGAAGATATACAGATGGCCAACAGACACATGAAAAATGTTCAAAATCACTAACTATCAGGGAAATGCAAATCAAAACTACAATGAGATATCACCTCACGCCTGTCAGAATGGCTATAATTAACAAGACAGGAAACAACATGTGTTGGAGAGGATGTGGAGAGAAGGGAAGTCTCATACACTGCTGGTGGGAGTGCAAACTGGTGCAGCCACTATGGAAAACAGTATGGAGATTCCTCAAAAAATCAAGGATAGAACTACCATATGATCCAGCTATTCCACTGTTGGGTATTTATCCAAAGAACTTGAAAACACCAATTTGTAAAGGTACATGCACCCCTGTGTTCATTGCAGCATTATTCACAATAGCCAAGACTTGGAAGCAACCTAAGTGCCCATCACGGGACGAATGGATAAAGAAGATGTGGTATATATACACAATGGAATACTACTCAGCCATAAGAAACAATGAAATCCAGCCATTTGTGACAACATGGATGGACATTGAGGGTATAATGCAAAGTGAAATAAGTCAGAGGGAGAAGGTCAAATACCGTATGATTTCCTTCATTAAGTAGTAGATAATAACAACAATAAACAAACACATAGGGACAGAGATTGGATTGGTGGTTACCAGAGGCGAAGGGGGGAGGGAGGAGGGTGAAAGGGATAATTCGGTACATGTGTGTGGTGATGGGTTGTAATTAGTATTTTGGTGGTGAACATGATATAATCTATGCAGAAATAGAAGTACAATGATGTACACCTGAAATTTTTACAATGTTATAAACCAATGTTACTGCAATAAACAAAAAATTAAAAAAAAAAAAAGAATTCGTAAAGATGATAATAAACAGACTACAAAGAAAAAAAAAAAAAAAAGATTTTCTTTCTCCAGACAAGGGAGCTGGGCTTTTGTACTCCTGCACCAATCGGTCATTAGCTACAGGCTTTCTTGAAGAGATGTAAACTCCCAGGTATTCTTTTACCAATCAGTCATTGGTTACAGGTAGAGTACATTTTCTCCCTGGTACTCTCTGGGAGTACCTGTACTCCCAGAAAATTCCAGCTATCTCAATGGGCAAGGTGGATCCAATAGTCCAAGGGCAATCTTCTGAAGTATGTTATAGGTACTAGCTATTAGCACCAAAGCATAAAATTGCAGGGGGATAAACACACAGAACTGGTAAGAGATTGGAGGGAATTTAAGCGAGGCACCAACAGTGTCTACCACAGGCTCTCATGCATGTTTAGACCCAACTCCCCATTTCCTGGGTGAGCCAGAAACCCTCAATCCCTGAATTTATTTTGTGGTGGTCCCAAAGAGTAGGGCACCTAGGCCCCTGGAAGTAGCTAACACAAATTCTCTCTGGAGGACAGCGCATCCATTCTAGCCATTGGGGGACCCCCACAAATTAAGTTTGAAAAGCAATGACCAGCAAGCAATCAGAAATTACCAGGCATACAAGAATATAAGAGAAACCAGAGACAGCAGAAACACATCCACACAGACTTCAAATATTGCAACTATGAGACACAATTTTAAAACTAAGATGCTTACCATAGTTATTTATCATGTTTAAAAATATTAATGACAAACTTAAAAATATCTGCAGGGAACACAAGACTATAAAAAGTATCACTGCACATTTTAAAAAGAACTAAATAGAACTGCTAGAAATGAATAATATAATAACCAAAATTTAAAACTCAAAAGAGAAAGGGACAGAGGTAATTTGTAAAGAGACAATGGCTAAGAATTATCACAACTGATTGAAGACTTTAATCTATAGATTCAAGAATTCCAGAGAAGCCCAAGCAGGATAAATAAAAAGAAATTGATCCCCTAGACAAATCATAGAAAATTGAAGAAAACCAAACGTAAATCAAAAATCTTAAATGAAGCCAGTGAAAATGGAGAGATTGCCATCTAAGTGACACTTAGACTGACAACTGACTTTTGAACAACAATGGAAGCTAAAAGACAATTAAATGTCTTTTCTAAGTCCTGAAGGAAAAGAAATGCAACCCGGAATTCTGTATCCTGATTATGGCTGTGCCATAAGACTAATACCATATAGCCTAGGTGTGTGGTAGGCTATTACCACCTAGGTTTATGTAAGTATACTCTATGACGTTTGCACAACAATAAAATCGCCTAACAACACATTTCTCAGAACACTACCCCATCCTTAGGCAATGCATGACTGTACTTAGTGATCTGTCATAGTAATGAATACAAACA
The DNA here is from genome assembly GCF_020826845.1 of Diceros bicornis minor. Lineage (NCBI taxonomy): Eukaryota > Metazoa > Chordata > Mammalia > Perissodactyla > Rhinocerotidae > Diceros > Diceros bicornis. The sequence goes on from NC_080741.1 coordinate 15,774,219, forward strand.
TTCTAATTGCTATTTTTGAGCCTAAACTTCTGCAAGTTTGACAATGACCTCATCAAAATTGATCTTCTTCACATATTCATGCCCACAGACAGTCTAGCCAGATTTGTCCTTACTCAGAATTGAGCAACAAGCACTTTTGTTAACTTTAATTTTGAAAATTATCTTTCATATGAAGGAATAGATATACAAGTAGTTAGGAAAAGTCTTAAACATAATATTAAGCATGGCCATGATTCTATAAAAATATCACTTCACAATAAATTTCAGAAATTGCAATACTGTGAATGCCTTTGTTCTTTGGGATCCATTCTAGCTGCTTTCAAACATCTCTACAGATGTTTGTAAACTCCAAGTGGTCGCCTAGAATGACAGTGTTTATGTAACTCAAGCTCTGTTTCTTCGTCTTTCCAATCACTGTGCTATCATTGTTAATTTCTAATCTGCTATTTAAACCCAGGAACATGCAGTATACCACAGGAGTTGGAGAAATAACCTGCACTCAAAGCAGGCAAGCTCAAATAATTCCAAAGTGTTACAAACTGACTCTTGAAACAAAGGTGTACAGCTGAGTCCAAGTGTGTCAAGAGCCAACTCTGTACAGTCGTTGCTGTATTCACAGGGGATTGGTTCCAGGACCACCCCTCCACCCGCCACCCACCCCCCCATCCCATGGATACCAAAATCTGCAGATGTTCAAGTCGCGTGTATAAAATGGCATTGTATTTGCATATAACCTACTCACATCCTCCTGTATACTTTAAATCATCTTTAGATTACTTATATTACCTAATGCAATGTAAATTCTATGTAAATAGTTGTTATGTTGTATTATTTAGGAAATAATGACAAGAAAAAAAAAGTCTATACACGTTCAGTACAGAGGCAGCCATCCTACGTCTTTCAACCCACAGTTGGCAGAACCCGTGGATGCGGAGGGCTCACTGTAATTGAGAATTCTCCAAAGTAACTCTCACTTAGAATATAGTGTTTTATAAAGAATAAGGTTTTTTTAAGTGCCAGCTTTAAGCTCCCATATATATTACTAAAATGCAACAGAAACCTGAATCATTTTTTTTATAACAACCAACAAAAGATTGGGAGGGGTTTTGGAACTGCTGACATTTTCACTGATTTTATTATCATTTTTAAATTCTCTACAGACAATGCACTCCTTTACCGCATACATCTAGGGTGCACTGCTCCCATCACTCTGATCTTGGTACTAAATGGACAAATTCCAAGAAAATTACAATTATCAAAACTGACTGTCGTACAATGGAATACTATACAGCCAACCCTTCTTCTAACAGCACACTGTTTCTTTCCTTTATAACACCTACACAATTTGTTACAATATATATGTTCATTTGCTTACTCTTGTTTACTGCCCATGTGCCCCACTGGTTGGTAAGCCCCACAAGGCAAGCATCAAGTCCCAATTTATATTTAGCACCCAGCCTGGTGCCTGAGACATGGTAGGCATTTGGAAGTCATTTCATGCATGAATGAATGAATGAATGAGTGGTTATAGTGGAGCCTTGCTTGCCTATGAACCATTCTGTCACTTTGAGGTGACTTTGTTGCGACCTACTATGTATTTATCTTTTTGTTTCATCCTCAAATGAAAATCTTATTTTCCTCATTTCCAAACTCCTGGAGGACCCTCCCTAGGTACCCAAATACTGACGTCATAGGCAATGGTTGATGTGGAATCGATTTACTCCGAGGACATCGGACATCTAACACCAGTCAGAATATAACAAATAAAAATGGCCAGCATGTATTGAGTGTTTACTATGTGCAGGCACAACCCTAAGAGTCTCAATATTCACAGCAATCATAAGCAGTATTAGTACCATTTTGCAGATAAGGAAACTGAGGCACAGAGTAACTTTTCAAAACTCATACAGCTGGGTAGTGATAGAACTGGATTCAAACCCAACAGGCCACATTGTGGTATGCTGTATCAAATATGCAGGGCTGAAACCAAGAGTATTATTAACTGCAGTTCTCATTGCAAATTGGTTGGCAGGTTGAACAGGATGGCCTGGGTTGGGTGGTGAAGAGAGGACCGAGCCGATGGGCACCATGTGGGGCCTGTGAAGCTGGGCTTCAGAAAACCGGTGCTCACGTGGGCTTCCGATAAAGAACGCTTCAGATTCCACCTTTTTCCTGTGCTGGGTAATCACAGGATTTACCTGGAGGAGCCAGGATTGTGTCTCTTGTGATCCTGGCTGGGGGCTCAGAGAGCCTGTTGCTACTGGAGTCATCTATAATTTGAGGATTATACCACCTCGCATTTGGGCTAGCTGCAGGCATCCTTGACAAGCATCAGTCTTACTGGTGGGTACGGATGTCTCTCTGGTTTCTGTTTCCATGTAGAGATCGATAGAACTTCAGAAAAATAGAACAGGAAAATAAACTGCAGAAACCTTTCAAGTTTTCATTTCTGCTGGCTCAGATTTTATTCCCTTTTTTGAACATTTCATGCACCAGAGATACATGGCCATCCTTCCCTCCTCTGCCACCCTGCAGACAGCTGCAGTGCAACATCTCCACTGCTCTTACTGCACTGCACTGGGTTATATACAGTTGAGGACGTTGTCATTCACACCCTCAGGTTTGTTTGGAACAGGAAAAGCATCAGGGACGTCGTCCGAAGCTGCCCTTCCTTTCACGGGCTCCTCTCTATACACTGGCTTCTGAGCTGAGGCTGGTGGTCTGCATTCTGTCCTCAGGGTGCTGGTCCCTCTATTAAGTCCCTAGAAGTACTGATCCTCAGCCCCCAGTCCTTCTGACCTCCCTGCTGGTCAGCTACTGGAATATTATCAAATTATAACATGTTTATTGCAGAAACATCAAATGACATTATTAAGGAGAAAGTGAAAGTCTCCCAATGATTCCACCCACATCCTAGAGATGACCACCGTTATTAGCTTGATGCCTATCTTCACATACCCCTTCAAAGCATCTAAAAATTGATAGATATATAGATAAATGTTAACAAATTATAAGATATTATTTCTACTATTATATAATCTAATTTTCTTACTCAATAACATTATCAACATTTGTCTATGTCTGGATGATTTGAAAGATTGGTCTTCCTTATACTTATTAATGGCTACATAGTATTTCATAGTCCAAAAGCAAACCCATCTCAGTGAAGAGAACCACCTTATAAAAACTGGCTATTTTCCTTAACAAGCCTTTCCCCCTGGATATCTCCCCAAATCCAACCATTTACCAAGTTCTGGTGAATTTGCTTTCTGAATTCACTCAAATATACACCTCCTCTCATCTCTAACATCACCACTTGAGTCCAAGCTACCATCTCTCTCATCTAAACTTCTGCAATTGTCTCTCAATAGGTACCTTTTCAAATTATAAATCTTATCAGATCATCAACCCCAATATCCAGCCCCTCTTGCTTTAAAAGCATTGTAATAGCTTCCCTTTGCTCTTGAGATATGGAGGAGACGGCTTAACATGGCCCACCAGGCTCTCATGAGGAGGCCTCTGCTGAAGCAAAAAGTCACGCAAATTTAAAATTTTGATAATCATCATCAATCTGCTCTCCAAAAAGGTAAGCGAGGTTAGATCAGCACCAATGGTATCTGAAAGCACAAGTGAGACAGAGATTTTTTTAAAACTCCCCCACCTCCACCCCACCACCACCACCAAAGGAAAAAAACCTATACCAAAAAAACTCTCCAGGCCTAAATGTTGATTTAACCAGCATTGTGTCTTCACATCCATAAAATAATATGACTTGAGGCAATTTCAAATTAATACAGAAAATGCTGCAGTAGCTTCAGCTCTGCCAGCTGTGTTACCACACAGAAGCTCAGTCGGGAGGTAATTACAAACCATAGAAGCCCAGGCCTCCTGCAGACCTGAAAGAGGGCAGGTCTGCTTGGCTACTGAGCACTTCCAATTTCAGTATCTCTCGGGCAGCCAGCTGGAGGCTGCCATCTGGTTTGTGAAGGGAAGTCCCTGGATGGCTCTGTCTTTAATCTGGAAAAGTGTTTGCTGTCATTTCCTCTTTTCAACTGTACTCTGGATCAATTTGAAGCCACACCTTCCCCACACATTTTATCCAGGTTAATTCTTGATTAATGCTTAGCAACTTGTGAGGTCTCTGATCAAAGAATGGAGTCACATTTTGAACCCATGTTTATATTGGATTCTGGTCCAGCCTCAACTTGCTACTCCCCAATTATTCAGATTTTTTTAATGCAAGCTGCAGAAAAAAGCAACAGCTTAAAATTTCCCCCAAATATAGGTCCCATATTTCATTCATTCATTCATTCATTTCTTCACTCAATAAAGAACTGTGGAACACCTATCATGTGCCAAACGCTAAGTAAATTGCCAGGAAAATAGCCAAGAAGAAGGCAGACACAAATCCTGTTCTCCTGAGGATTGCAGCCTAGAAAAATAAAGTATAAGGTGAACAGGGCCCCAAGACAATGGGTCATTTCTGACTTTTATTCCAGGCCACATTTCTGTCATCATCATTTAACTTTAGGTCTCACCTAGGAGGGTTCCTGAGTTACCCACCGAGCTTGTACTGTGCTTTCCCAGAGACAACCCCCCAAACAAGATGGAACCTTCTCAATTTAATGCCTTTTGTTTTCAAGGCCTTTAGGCTGTTTCTCTTTTCTGATTTTAAAAAGAAATCTTCCTAACCCCTATCGTAGAATAAATTATTGACCCCAATTCTTCACCACTCCTTGCATTCATTCCCTTTGCCAAGTGACTTTGTGGTTTCTCCCATTGGAGGACCTTGACCTTGAGCTCAGCCACGTGATTTCCTTTGGCCGACAGATGTTAGCAAACATGACACAAGCAAAAACACATTGGGCTTGCTTGCATGGGGTGCTCTCTTGCACTTCTACCATTACCATAACAACAACATGACCCAGTCAGTCCACTGATGCAAGGGAGATGAAAGACACCTAGAGGAAACCTGGACCCAACCCATAACTTGGAGTCAGGCCCAGGAGAGCTCAGCCTACATTGGCCCAACCCCAACCCATTCACAGGTGCATGAGTGAGCACAAATGATTGTTGTTTGAAGGCACTGAGTTTCAGGTGGTTTGTTACACAGCAATAGGTGATTGATACAGTCTCCTACAACTGGTGCAAACATCCCTAAGTCTCTCTCCTCTATAATTCTGTTAGGCTTCCTTCTGGAAACCCAAACTAAAAGATGACCATGCTTTAAATTTTTGAGGGGTGTCTGTCCCTTGGGGAACTATCACAATGGGGATATTTTTGCTAATAAACTGAGCCGTTTCTCTGTATGCTCTTTGTCTGGTAAAGCTGTTGCCTCAGGTCCTTTCTGCACTCCTTCCAACCAAATAGTAGAGGATTCTTCTAGGCTCCTTCTTGGAGGATCACTGGAAGGGCACTTTGGGTTTAGAGCAAACAGGCCTGCGTTTCAAGCATGACTGTCATGTTTATTAGCTGTGTGACCTTGAGCTTTTAGGTGATTTAAAGTCTCTGAATCTCATTTTACCTAACTGAAAAATGAGACTGTTACTCATCTCAAACTAACTAATAGCTGTGGAAATCTTGACTTTGGGCTTAATTGTGGTATTCAATAAAAGTCGTAGGGTGTTTTTTGCTTTGTTTAATATTATTTTATAGCTGTTGTTAATTTGTGTTTTTTGTTTTCTATTCTTAGCTTACTACCATTCTTTACTATATCTGAGGAATTGTCAGAATTAAAGAAGTAAAAAGAGGCCTTCCTACAATTTCTAGAAGAAAAAAGTACATTTGAAAAAAATGCTTTATATTACCACTTCAAAATCTCAAAGTAAGCAATCAACATATACGACTATATAAAAATAAAGAATGTCAGGGCTTCAGGGGCAAAAAGAAGCCAAACATAGTCTCCTTCTCTCTTATCTGATGAAATAATCCAAAACTAGTAAATAACAACAATACCAGCAAAAAAAAAGATTCTTCAGCGACAATCCAAACATCTATAAACTTCAAAAAGTGGTGGTCAAGAAGTGAATTAAGTTTGTGGTGTGGCTACGTAAGGCCCTAACGTTGCCCTCAGCTCCCAGAAACCAAACTGGGAAGAAAAGGTGAGTCAGCAAAATTGTGAGACTTCCTCTAACAGCCTCCAGTCTGGAGAGAAGACTAGGGGCTGAGCCACATAAATATCATGGTTAAAACTCTTGAGATAAAAGTCCCCTCCCACTCACAGTGGAATCTTGGGGTCTCAGTAGAGGCAGTAAATCATCTTCCAAGGTGCCATGCTGAATTACGAGGATGATCTGAAGCCTGTGGGTATCCTCCCATAGGGAATGGACACACTCTGACTAGGAGGTATAAACTCAGACGGGGGGATTTAACAAAGTCCCAGAAGATAGCCTAGAGCCCAAGTCATACAGCAAAGCCAGCCTATAGCTCCAAAAGACTTCTTCTCCTCAATCTCCCACCACAGCTCCTACCCTATACCCCGGGGAAACTGAAAAGTGAATAAAACTGCAATGGCCCAGGCTTTAAACTGCAGGTGAGGCGAAAAACAGAACTGTTATGGAGGGAGGGGCCAAGAAGATTCTTCCACACTCAATCAGAGAAAATAGAAGGATGAACAGAGCTGCCCACATTAACGTGAACAAGATAAAAGGTAAAGGCATGGCAATTATGCAAACATACCACATCTCAAGAATATACTAATGACAAAGTACCCATGTTAGAAAATCTTCTGCAACTGATAGGGACTATAGAGAAACTTAATAAAAACATGAAATTAATAATCATCATATGAAGGCAAAATTACGAAACAGAATGAGACCAAAAGAGAGATTATGTAGCTAATGAAATAACTTGAAGACCAAAATCACATAATTAAAGAACTAATAACAAATTAGAAACATCAATGAACAATGGCCTCACTGATTGAAGAATGATGTGAGATAATCAAAAATAAATTTGGGAAAGAAAGATAAGGAGTTTTAAAGCACTTAGAAGATAATAGATATGAAGGACAAAGGCCATCCAACATAGGAATTGTCCCTAAAGAAGAGCCCAAAAACAGAATTAGAAATGTAGTTAGAGATATCACACAAGAAAATTTCCTGCTGTCAAGGAAGGACTGATACCATGTGCCAGAAAATTCCAGTATGGAACTATCAAGACATCACCTTCTTGCATTATTGAGATCCAAAGACTATGAAAGAATTATTTAGGCATTCAGTACCCTCTAAAAAACACATGGTATCACCTATAAAGAGGCAAATTCCAGACATATAAGGGTAACAGACAAGTATTCTCAACATGAAAGAACTTGGAGAATAAGGCATCTAAGAATCGTTCTTGAAAAACCTAACTGAAAATGAATCCACCAGTCAAGAATGAAAGGAGGAGCATCAATAAAGGGAACAGCGCAACATTCAGTGCCCAAAGACCGTGAAACAATGCCCATAGTCTTATGGGAAAGAAATGGGGACCCCAAACTTACACCCAGCCTGGTCAATGAAAGCAACCAACAGAAATTTTCAAGTATGCAAGAATTCAGAGAGTAAATACTATAAGTTCATCTTGAAAAAAAACTTGACAAGGAAATCCAGCAAACCGAAAAGGAAACATAATTTTTAAAAATAAATAATTTGAGAAAGCCAAAACTGTGGTATAAGGACAAGTGGGGGGCAACAAATTCATTTAATTATAGATGTAAGACTAAACCATGAAAATTATGGAATTATAGAATTATAAATGTAGAATATAAGTGCTTTATACTCTGACATTTTTTAAAATAATGTTACTAAAAAACTCATAAGAGGAGGGGAGTGGGAAATGAGGTAAGAGGAAGATTAAAAGTTTTAATTTCCTTATCTTTCATAGCAGAGCGTCAATCAATATGTCTAAAATTAAACATGGATCTTCTATTTAAAAAACTGTAGCTTTCTTAAATTTTTTTTTATAATCTTTCTTTGTAACCTTAGGGAGAAGTTTTAGGATCTAATATCTCTGTGGTGAAAAAACATTATCCTAAGTTCCATAATTCCTTTGGTTTCTCTTTGGTTTCTTTTTCTTCTGTTAAATTCAAGAAAAATTCAATTTAATGCTTTTTTATTTTTCCAAAAATGTATAGTAAGACCCAATTTTTACAAAATTATTCTGCATTTTTCATTCTACTTACACATTTAAAGAGCTAGAATGATGTTCACCTAAAGTTGTTAGGTTACTTCTTGACAGGAGTTGAGGCAATATTTTTGCTCTCCTCCTCCTTTTTTTGCTTACATATTTAATATTCAACATATGTTACCTATATAAGAACAATAAAGTCATTTATTAAATAAATGAAATGAAAGTATATAAATACCAGATTGTAAAAATCAGTCACAAAATCCTCCCATCAGTGTATGCAGGCCCCTTTGCAATATGACTTTATTGGAATAAAGTCTCTTACTTTATTGGAATCCTTCCCCAAAACCGCCATGTGAAGACGCCCTGGCTAACTTATTGAAGGAGGAGAGGCCACGTGGGGCAGTGGAGCAGTCAAAGCCCCATAGACTAGCCAGCTGACAACCAGCACCAACCACCACATGTGTAAATGAGGACGTCTTAGACCGCCTAGCCCAGAAGAGCAGCCAGCTGACTATAGCCACTGAGTGACCCCAGATGAGGCTAGTATAAAGTTGCCCAGCTGAGCCCAACTCAAACTGCTGCCCCACCAAATCATGAGCAGATAAAACAGCTATTGTTTTAAGCTGGTTATTTTGGGTGGTTTACTATCCACTAATAGATAACTGATACACATGAACATAGGTTCAGTGTGTTAAAACATAGTCAGGCTTTCAATTTAAATGGAAGACTGAGTACACATATTTGTCTCCTCAAGTCCACTGAGCTGACATTAGAGAAATACAAAAGAATAAAGTCATAAGAACAAATTCTAATGGCCAAGACTGAGTCATATGCTCATGTCTAAACCAATCCTGGCAAAGAGAATAAGACCACAATGACTGACTCATCCATCATAATTCACCCCCTAGGTCTGGGAGGGGATCACCTTCCCTGAGCACAGGGCTTAGCAGATGCTAAGTATCCAAAATATTAGAGGTCCTCTGGAAAGGAAAAATGAGGGTCACTCACATCTACTGACTGATATTACAAAAAACATATGCCAGCAAACTTTTTCCTAAGCAATAGCTGAACCCTGAGAAGTGAGATAAATACTTCACATGTAATCAAATATCAAATCCATACTCATAGGGGAAAGAAGTGGGAAAAGAGCCAAGAAAGGAGACAGATGTGGAACAATCACAAAGTCAGAAGACACTAGCAGTATATTCACTCAACCACAGATATTTATTGAGTGTCTACTATGTGCTGGTCACTAGACATACACCAGAAACCAAAGGAAAGCACTGCAAGAAAGAGAGGGTGGTAAGGTGGTCAAATGCTGTGAAGAAGTCAAAGAGAATGAGGGCGGACAAAGGGCCAGTGGCTGCAGTGAAGGAAGGGAGCCCTGCATTACTCTGGACATTTCAGTAGAGGTTGGAGGTGGATGCAGATAGTGCAAGTTACACGTGGAGTAATGGGGAGAGAGCGAATACAGGGGTTACAAGACCATTTATTTAGAAAGTTTGGGGGTGATGGGAAGGTAAAGAATAGGATAGCAATCACGGGGAGGAGCTGAATCAAGTAAAGGCTTTATTCAAGTAGATTTGTTGAAGAGAGAGAACTTAAGTTTGAACAGAGGGAAAGACAAGCAGGTGTATATAAAGACTTCGATGTCCTGAGGTGAAATGGAGAGAAAACAGAGCCTTCCCATCAGATAGTCCAGATCTTCTCTCAGCAAAGGAGGAAGGGGCTTATTTCAGAAGATAGATCCCTCTCTGTGACCAGTTTAGAGAGGCTAAAGCCTAGAGGGTGGCCCTAGGACAGTTTTCAACCTTCCCCATCCAAGCAGATGGAAAATCTGGCCCAGGCTAACAAGGTTGTGGCCACCTATGTGTTGCGCAATAAGAGGTACTACTTACCCCACAATCCGAGAGTAGGAGACAACATCTAAAACGGATCCAGGGATCTTCACCCCCTGGTACACATGCCCTTGCCTAGTGCCCTCGCCTTGAGTGAGGGCTAACCTTCTGACTCACTTCTCATGAATAAAATATGACAAAAGTGATGGGATGTCACTTCCAAGATTTGGTTACAAAGAGACTTTGGCTTCCTCTTAAGTTTGTCCTCTTGCTTGTTCTGATGAAGCCAGATGCCATTGTGATCTGCCCTACGGGGAGGCCCACAGGGCAAGAAACTAAGGGGAAGTTCCAGCCAACAAAAAGTAAGGAATTGAGGTCCCTCAGTCCAACAACCCACGAGGAACCTAGTCCTGTCAAAAGCCTTATGTGTGAGCTTAGAAGTGAACCCTTCCCCAGTCAAGCCTTGAGATTACTGCAGTCCTAGTCAACACTTTAATTGCAGCCTTGTAAAAGACCCTGAACCGAGGAAAACCACACATGAATGACCCACATAAACTATGAGAAAATAAATGTTCATTGTTTTAAGTCACTAAGCTTTGGGGTAATTTGTAACATAGCCATAGATAACAAATACACCTGGTATCACAGTCCTGACAGGATCCAACAAAGCATCTCAACAAAGGGTTTCACTGTACTCACTGATGTCAGCCCCTACTATTAGAGATGATCTCCAAAATACCATTTGTTCCCTCTTAAGAACACATAATAGAGATGCTTTCCAAGAATAGAAATTTATTTTAGGCTCTGTCATTCTCTGTTTCTGAAATCTCAGAACCATCTTCTCATCCAAAGATAACCTCCTTCCACAGGGAAACTGCCTCTTATAATGAGGTCTCCTCCTTTTCCCATCTCCATGGTCCTCCCCCACTGGAACACTGATTCCCCTCACCCCCAAGACCCCTTTTTTCATTAGTACTCTCCAGTATCAGTTACCTATTGCTGTGTAACAAATCACCCCAAAACTTAATGTCTTAAAACACCATTAGTGTATTATTTTCCACAATTCAGTGGGTTGGCTGGGCAATTCTTTGCTGGTCTCACCTGGACTAACTCAGCAGCTGCATTCAGCTGGAGGGTCTGTTGATGTTTGACTCAGCTGCGTTGGTGAGCACACCTGGGATTTCTGGGCCTCTCTCTTCATGTGTTTTCATCCTCGAGGAGACCATACCAAGCTGGTCTTGCACACAAGGTGGAGGCAGCATTCTAAGAGGGCAAGCCTCAGTGCGCAAGCACTTATCAAGCTTCTGCTTGCTTTATGGATGTTGATCTCCATTGGCCAAAGCAAGTCACATGACCAAGACCAGCATAAATGCAGGAGGGAACTACACAAGAGCATGGGGAGTGGGAGGGTGATTCACTGGGAGTGAATTAGGAGGAGTAATCTACTACCCCTCCTAACCCAATGCTAACCACTACTCCTAGATTAATCTTCCCCAAACACCTGTTCCATTATCCCAAATCCTTGCTCAATCATCTCGCAGCATTTCATGAGGCACTGAACAATTTCTCTCATACCCACCTTGTGGATAAAATGTGGAATAAATGTTGCATTTAGGGAGGAAGCAGTCCTGCTGTGCTGGCTGCTGCTGACTTATCACATCTGAGAATTACAATCAACTAGGCAACCAGAAGACAGGATGGTGAGATTTCTCAAAACCATCTCTTGTCTGAGTGCACAAACTGTGTCTTTCATGTCTTTATCTCTAGTCCCAGTCTACAATGTATTAGGCCTACAAATATTCAATGGATAAATGAATGGATGGATGAATTAATAAATTAAAGTGGGAGAGTTGAATTAACAAAAGATTTTAGCCTAGAGCAGTGGTTCTCAAATTTGAGCATTCATCAGAATCACCTGGAGGATTTGCTGAAGCACAGATTATGGAGACCCATGCCCTAGGTGGGGGGAAAGGGGCTGAGAATTTGCATTTCTAACAAGTTCCCAGGTGATGCTGATGTTTCAGATCGGGGACCACACTTGAAGAACCCCTGGCCTACAGAAGAGAAGATCAAGGGAAGACATTCAATATCTAAATATCTAAAGAACTGCTGTGGCCCAAAGAAAGCTGATTTGTTGTGTGCCTCCAGAGTACAGGATTTGGAAAGTGACCTGGAGATAGATTATGACTCAACATTAAAACACATTTTCTAATAACTAGAGTTGTGTAACAATGTAATAGGCTGGTCCTCTCCACCCTCTCCTGCCTCTTCTCCTGCCTTCCCTTAACTTCCCTCCTACCCCCTGCTCGTCTTCAAATAACAAGTTTACAGTCCTGGCTGAGAGTGTAGATCTCGCATTGCCACAATCAGAAATGTCCCTATCCTAGGAACCAGATGTCAGCAATTTTATGAACATAATCTTATGAGAGGAGAGAAAGAATCAGGCTCTAAAATGTCCATTTGTCTCATTTTGTGGTGTAATATTATGACGAGTTCTGGCTCAGGTAAGCAAAGCAATCTATATTTGGCCATTTCTGTATGTTTATCCCATACCACTAATTTCTAATAAAAATCAAATCCCATTTTAACATGACACCATTTTGTTTCCCTGTGGAATTATACAAACATCCGTAACAACTTTGCTTTCGAGTGTGGTGCCATAGGAAATGCTGATAACACAATTTCTTAACATACACCAAGTACACAGGTTACACAAAAGCAGATTCTATTTTAGCTTTTTCGAGAGGCTGTTTAAAAGTTAAGTTCTCCTTAATGAAACAGCAAGTAAAGGGCTTTGCTTTTTTTCTCTCAGCATCCCGGCTTTCCCCTCTTTGTGGGCTTATGATGCTTTCCTTCTTCCTCGTGTTATCTGTGTTTCCTGCTCATCTCAACTTGAAGACACGTTGCTGAGACAACTATGTCGCTAACCTTCTTAAGGTGGCTTTTGTTATGTGCTTGCGTGTGTTTAGGAGGGATATTTTCATTTCTCTTAGAACACTCCGTGTCTGCTCTGGGGAGGGCTCTGAGACCTGAAGGTGGAGAACAAGGGAGTCTTTTCAAGTGCTTGCTATTCAAATCGCCTTTCCACTTCCTTTAAACCCATCATTTGTACCTGGTAGGCGCTGGTGGAAGCTTCCCTGGCAGCTTGTGGTCGGGGATTAAGTTACTCAGTGATGTCACACGTGTTCCAGCCCTGACTCCTAGGAGAAGGGAAGGTCCCAGCACAAGAAGCACATAAAGTGTCCATCACTCCAGTTCCTTTATTTTTTTCTCTTTTATCCCTTTCACAAAAGTGGGAAGGCAGCTTAACTGCAAAATAATGACTCTGTGCAGTCCTTTCATCTATTTGGTTATCCGATAAAATAAGATTCGGACAAACAAAACCCACAACACCCTCAACGTTGGGCCAGCTCCGCACTGAGATGTCAAATGTACTGAAACAATCCTTTGTTTCTCTGCCTGTGCACCCTCCCTCCCCCACACCACCCTCGGGGCGCTCCCCTTGAGGGCTAACATCTGTCTTTTCTATCTCTGCCCCCTTCGAGTGTATCTGCCAGCTCACATCAGGATTGCGCAACAGAGAGCTCCTCCTGCTCAGAAGGATGGATATGAACAGTGGGTCCGAGAAAATCATTTCTTAAGACACAATTCATTAGAGGTAGTTTTCAAAGTTTAACATTGTCAATACAAACTCACCTAGCCAAATCTAAACTGAGATGGAGAAAGGATATTGAATTTAGAAACCATTTTTAGCCCATCTTTGAAATATCTTATTTGTCTAAATTTTTCACTTTTCAAGCAGAATGTTACGTTGGTTATGCATCTACTTATTTTACAATTGTAATTCAAGTGTCATCTCCATAGGTGTCCACAGACTTCCAGCCTTCTGTGGGGCAGTGTCTTCTAGATTCCTGCTGAAACCTGAGGACGATGTTCTCATGGCGGCCTCTGACTCCAGTTCCCCGCTGCTGAACTCGCAGTGTCTCTTCTCTCTCTCTCCCCTCCTGTGGCACTTCTCTTACCTAAGCTTCCAGTTGATTTAAAGGTGGAACAGGCCCTTTATCTTTAATTCCTTAAGTCGAACACTAACCAAGACTGGCACGTATAGGCGACTTCCAGAAGTTTGGGCTGGGGGTCTGTTAGGTCGCAGCATGTACAACAAACACTTTTCACCCCTCTGCTTCCCAGGACCAAATACCTGCCCCACCACTGAGCACTGCGGCAGCTCCTGCCCTTGGAATACGCTCAGGGAAGGGCTGGAGAGAAGGTGGTGTCTTTTGAGCAACTAAAGAAGACCTTCACGTTCCCAGAAAGAGCTGAACTTTATGGGAAGGAAAAGAAATTGTGATTTCCAAGATCCAGAGCCTAGAGCACTTGAACACTGTTTGTGAAATAAATTCAAGAGTGGGGTAGAATGCAGTAACGACATAAGAGCCATTTTCCTGCCTGACAATGAGAATTTTTTTTAAAATAAAAATAAAATCCTTCCTGATCCTAGGGAAAAGAGCCTGGAAAAAGAAGGAACCCCTAAAGAAAAAGGGACCAGCGCCTCACTTTCCAGAGCAGGGCCTGGGAGAGAGTGCCAGCCTCATGGAGAGGTGCTGCATCCGAAAGGCCTTTGCACGACCGAGGGAGCCAAGTGAGAAGGTGGGAACATGGCCACAGGCCCCCCCAGAAGGAGGAGTACAATTCTCAGTGAAACGAGCTTGAGCTAACAGGCCCTCCAAAGTGTGCCCACTCCAGTTACAAAATATATATATATATGTCCCTTTTTTTATTGAGATAAAATTCACACAACATAAAATTCACCATTTTAACCATTTTTATCAGACATTGGTGGCTATCTCCCTCCTAGATCCTTCTGTGGTCCCAGAGAAACTGAGATTCTTGGAGGCTGAGCATGAAAACACTCAGAGTAACTTTTACTTATCAGTGCCCACTTGCCCTAGTGAGAGCTAATGTATTTCTCAAGCGCCCCTCTCCAAATATCCAGGAAGATAAAACTTTGGCTTCTCCTATGACAACATCACACCAGAACACACATCTCTGGCCTGACTCAGTGAACCTCTCTTCTATTCGCTATATCAGTCAGCTTTGCTACATCAGGCTGCAGTCACAAGCAGCCACGAAACACAGCAGCTCCCAACAACAAAGGTTTCTTTCAACATGTGAGAAAATTTCAGTTGATGGTGATGATAGTTGGAACTTAATCAGAAAATATGTGAAAAATGTAGTACAACCTATCTTGTCCCCTTATTCTTCTATGTGAGTGAGTCTTATTTCAACACTAGATTTTAAGTTCTCTGAAGGCAGGGATTCAAATGTGCCTAATCCTCATGTTTCTCTCACTTTACCTGATGTGTGCTTAATTAAATATTTGTTGAATGAACCAATGAATAGATGAATCCATTGAAGAACTGTGAACAGGTATGTGAGTTAATAGGCAGGAGACTTTACATTAAGCTTTCTTGTTAAGTGGCAATTAAATGCATTGACATTCATTATAGCCTGAATATATTGAGAATCTAATTACTCACATGCTGCTCAGGCAATCTCCAGTTATTCCAATGACAACTTGATGTCTTTCTGACACACTTATTGTACTTGGATCAATGGCTATTTAACTGCTAATTGATCTTTTATTAACATATAATAACTCTTATTAAATCTAAATTAAAGTCTTAATTGAGACACTTTATCTGCAGTGTTTCAACATACAATCCTCATAACATAATGGATAATGGACAGAAAAGCCAATAATGTATTATCTGTCACCTTTCTCATTGACCTGAGAACAGTTTTCAGCTTGGGGATTTTTCACTTTCATTAAGAAATCCGAGTGGCAACTACTCCCAGGAATGCGTCAACATCATCAAATGTCTCAGTTTTCACACACAGAACTAGTTCTCCAGCCTCTGCTTCTTCGTCACCCCTCAACTGAGGCCACTAGGCCAGCAACAGCAACCGATGAGCCCTATTACTTTAAACATCAATATGACAGCACAGCTACCAAAGAGGCTGCAGTAAGTAGTAAGGACACCCTGCCCTGCCCCCCAGCAGCTCTGTCTTATCTCCCTGCCCTCTAGCACTTAACTACCCTTTCGTTGATCCCAACCCCCACCCTCCACCTGTCTCGCTCTTCTTACTGTGTGACTCTGCCCCAGTCATGGGGATGCCCCTTGGTCTACCGTTTGGGCAACAGCTCCCCTTGCTGAATCAGCCCAATTTCCTCCTCTTATCTACTCTTTTCTAATCCATGTGCTGATGTTCCCAAACTCCACTGGCCCACTCCTGCCAATCCTGACCTCAGCCATCGGTTCACACTTGTGTTGATCTGGACCCAACATTGAGTCCTGGTTCTCCTATTTGAGTTTCTGGCTGATCACCCTGTCCATGGACCATGGCTTTACTATCTTAGCTAGTTCTCATTCCCTCGATAATGCTAGCCCTTATCTGGTGCCTAGGACTTTGCTAGCTGCTCTCTAACTTCCCTGGTACTCACAACATATCATATTTCTGAGTGCCACTTGTTTCTGGATTCCCCATTGTTGTGGATACCAGGTAGCCCACCCTGCATCCATTCTCCACCTCGTCCCCCACAAAACACTCCTCTCCCACATAGCCCATATGCCTCAGGGGAAGAAGACGGCCCCTCAACTCTAATTATAGGCCTGACTAATGCAAAGGAAATCTCATCCTTCTTACTAGTGATTGGTTCAAGAATGAACCAATGAGGATCGACTTGCTAGGGGCTTCTGGGAAAGTGCTTCCTTGCATTTCTGGAAGACCATCCAGAAGGGACATTCTCACTCTTCCTCTGGACATTATCACATCCATACACGATGCCTGGGAGTAGTTAGTCACCTCATCATCCATCTCAGGGTGGTGCTGGCATGCAGGAGAAGCAAAATGTAGAAAAAAATACAGAAATGCAATCAAAACCATTGGATAAAATCAACCATGAAGCCAGCCCTGCCTAGTTATATGACTGAATGAATTTCCTTTCTGTTTATGTCTATTGTGTTGGAGTTTCTACTATACAGCTGAAAGCATCCTGGTCAATGCATTGTTTTCCACCTGCATGATCCATGTGATTCAGAACTCAGAACTCTGATTTCTTTAGGTGGACACATCCCTCACGCCTCCAGTGCCTGATACTGGCTGGTCTTCTAAACAGGCCAATACCCCATGCTCCCTATTGGACTGACATTTCCTAGCCAATGCAGGTGGGTCTACACTCAGCACCTGGTCTCCCTCAGTTGGCAGGTCTCACTCTAAGTTCCAGCCCTTCCCAACTGTCTGAGCCCTGCTGTAGGACATTCAAATTTCAAGATAGAAGAAAATGAAGAGAGCTCATGTCAAAGTACATATTCCAACTGCTGGGAATTCCAAATCAGTGTGAGGAATGGGCAAATACTTTATAATATATGGAGTTACAAAAGATGGTGATTTCTTAAAAATCAAAGTCTTACAAATATAATACTTAACGTGTGAATAGTAAGCATAAAGTCAAAAGGTAAATGAGAAAATCCCTCTAACAAGTAATACCATTAAATATATATTTGGCAAGACAGCCTCAAATATTACAAAAGAAAAAGTCTTCCATGAAAGCAGCTATCAGAATGTAATATCATTGAGATTATGTATATTTGATTGGTCCTCTCATAAATATTTTATTCAATAATATTTATATCCATTTTGCTCAGAATAATCTAAATGAACTTTATGTTTTGAGACACTAACTATGTTGAAATCACTACTTTTATTGACATTTCCTAGTTTTCCTAAAGGGGGCTAAGGGTCTCAAAGATTACTTAACTAGCGAGAATGTTTGTGACTCATTGGCCAGGGCTGTAGCAGAAGTCCTTCCCTCCACCTCCACCCCCACCTTTGTCCACAGAAGCATCCTGCTCTGACGAGCACTCATGCAACAGTGTCCGCACGGATCATCCCTGCCCTGGTCCAGCCTAGAACTATTTCCAGAAGCCGGATGGGTTTTCACAATAAAATGAAGTTTGTTTTGCAAATTAAAAATAAGCAGCTCAATTTTCTGGGGAAAAAAACTAATTTTATCCAAACTTCAGGTAAGTAATAATAGAAATAAGCTGCATGAAATAGTGACAGGAACCCGGTCTTTGGCATGACTTAGGTTCAAAGCCTGACTCCACCCTTACTAGCTGAGTGAGCTCAAGCTAAGGACTTAGGCTCCTGACCTCAGTGCCCTCACCTGTAAAATGGTGACACTAACATAATGGAGAGGATGGTGTTTAACGTCCACAAAGCACAGGGCACAGCACCTGCACACAGTGGCATGCAGTAAATAGTAGCTATTATTTGCTTTTTGTTTAGTTCATTATATTTTTCCATCCATAATAGGAATCAGTGTCAGCAACAGGCTAAATTAAACTGTGAAACAAATCCAGTGTTCTAGCTGTCTTGGTATCCTCGTCTGTGCTGTCATCCTGTCTCTCAGTGCCCACTCCCCCACCCCTACCCTTTTCCTAGCCCTGGGCTCCCTTTTCACTGTTCCCAATGCAGGGAACCATCTGACCCTGTTCTCCGTGGCAGTACATGTTTACATGTCATTCTCCCTCACAAGCCTACTCTCTGCTTCACTCATAAAGAATATGAATGTATATTTTTATTAAGGTGCCACTCTTTCAACTAGTTAAGTGGCCATATGTACCCTCCTATTTGAAACATTTAAAAATTACTGGTCATACATTTCTCCAAAGAAGATATACAGATGGCCAACAGACACATGAAAAGATGTTCAAAATCACTAACTATCAGGGAAATGCAAATCAAAACTACAATGAGATATCACCTCACGCCCATCAGAATGGCTATAATTAACAAGACAGGAAACAACATGTATTAGAGAGGATGTGGAGAGAAGGGAACTCTCATACACTGCTGGTGGGAGTGCAAACTGGTGCAGCCACTATGGAAAACAGTATGGAGATTCCTCAAAAAATCAAGGATAGAACTACCATTTGATCGAGCTATTCCACTGCTGGGTATTTATCCAAAGAACTGGAAAACACCAATGCGTAAAGATACATGCACCCCTGTGTTCATTGCAGCATTATTCACAATAGCCAAGACTTGGAAGCAACCTAAGTGCCCATCAAGGGACAAATGGATAAAGAAGATGTGGTATATATACACAATGGAATACTACTCAGCCATAAGAAACGATGAAATCCAGCCATTTGTGACAACATGGATGAACATTGAGGGTATTATGCAAAGTGAAATAAGTCAGAGGGAGAAGGTCAAATACCGTATGATTTCCTTCATTAAGTAGTAGATAATAACAACAATAAACAAACACATAGAGACAGAGATTGGATTGGTGGTTACCAGAGGGGAAGGGGGGAGGGAGGAGGGTGAAAGGGATAATTCAGCACATGAGTGTGGTGATGGGTTGTAATTAGTATTTGGGTGGTGAACATGATGTAATCTAGGCAGAAATAGAAGTATAATGATGTACACCTGAAATTTATACAATGTTATAAACCAATGTTACTGCAATAAACAAAAAATTTAAAAACAAAAATTACTGGTCATAGATCCTTGCCTTTCCCACCTGCTCTCTCCTGCACCCCTCCCCAGCACCACTGTGACAGGCAGGCACTTCTTCTATGCTGGATCAGCTCCCATTTACTCTGAACAGTCAACCAGTTCACAAGCTCTTTGACAAGATCTCTTTCCAAGATCTCACCACTCTAAACTGGTTGGGATGGTCCTCTCTGGCTCCCACAGTGCCCTACAGTTACCTACCTTACAACTCCTACCACATTGGGTTGTCATTTTCATTTTCATGTCCATCTCCTCTCCTTCAACTATGAGCTCCTCAAGAACCAGAGACCGCATGTTATTCACTCTGTACACCCAAATCCATATTGAATGAATGAATGGGTAGATGGACTTTTATATAAAAATGGAACAGTTGGAGTGAAAGCATATGTTTTCTAATTCACTAATTACTATTTTTGTTTGGCAAACATGACCTAGATATAGAATAAGATCTTTTTATCATTACATCACTTATACTGAGGATATAGTTTACATACAAAAAATGCACAGATTTTAAGTTTACAGTTCCATGAATACTGACAAATAGATCAATGGAAAGAATAAAAGGTCCAGAAATAGGCCCATGTATATATGGTCAATTGATTTTTGACAAAAGTGTCAAGGTAATTCAACAGGGAATGCAAATCTTTTCAATAAACAACAGTTGGAACAATTGAATATATGGGGAAAAATGAACCCAACTCCTACCTCACACCATACATAAAAATTAGAGAGGAATAATGGCTCTAAAAGTAAAAGTTTAAATCATAAAAATTTTCAAAGAAAACATGAACTTGAACAGGACATGAACAGGAAAGAATGTTCATGAACTTGGACAAGATACAAAAAGAATTAATCATAAAAGAAAAAAACCGATAAATTGTACCTCATCAAAAATTTTTAATTTACTCATCAAAGACACCATTAGAAAAATCAAAGAGGAAACATGATTTTTAAAACTTCAAAAGAATGCAGTTTTTTTCTACAAGTACTTTTTCTCAGCAAATTTCAACTGTCACTCTCAGACCTAATGACCCTTCATTCCAAACCCCTCTGTAAGTCAAAAATCTAGGCCCCATGTCTTCCAGGCTCACTCAAGACCCTTTTGGTTAAGGGCAAGCATTTTTTCCCTTCCCTTGACTTTGGAGATTAGAAGATGAAAGTACAGCAGAAAAATAATCTCTGCCATTCTCCCTGACTTCTTAAAACCGATGCTTGTCTCTCTTCCAATCAGGTAAAAGGTAACACTTGGCAATTATATTTTTACACTGCTGCCTCCTCTAACTCATTTGACCGTTTCAGCTCCTTTGAAGATTCCTGTATGAAAACAAATGATTCATTCAGATAGCTCAAAGTCATTTTTAACTAACTATGCTCCATAAAATCTCTATGTCTTAAGGAATGCGTTAACTTCCTTTTGAATACTTTGGTAAAAAAATTCTGAGCGTGAAAGACTTGTTTTTATAGCCAGAATTTTCCCATACATATCTTTCTTTAATATGGATGAAATTGAGTATTTTTATTTTAAAAGTTGCAAGGAGCATGGGGGCTGGCCCGGTGGCGTAGTGGTTAAGTGCGCGCATTCCGCTGCAGCGGCCCAGGGTGCGCCGGTTCGGATCCCAGGTGCACACTGTCGCACTGCTTGTCAGGCCACGTTGTGGCAGCGTTCCATATAAAGTGGAGGAAGATGGGCACGGAGGTTATCCCAGGGCCAATCTTCCTCAAAAAAAAGAGGAGAATTGACATCGGATATTAGCTCAGGGTTGATCTTCCTTACCAAAAAAAAAAAAATTGCAAGGATCAAAATAGATATTGTATGTGAAAATGCATTGTAAACCACAATGCATGAGAGACATATCAGGTGCTCCAGACTTCAACTTCTAGAAATAAGGCAGAATAGATACTCCAAAGGGCTCTCATTCTAAAATACAACAAGATCCTGGATAAACTACAGCAAATATAATTTTTAGTTAATTAATTACTAGACTCTGTAGAAAGTTAGGGAAATTTCAAAGAGAAGAAAAGAAAGACAGCAAGTTGAACCCAGTGTTGGGAACTTAGGTAGGAAGTAAATACAAAACATTTTCCCTGATTGCAAATGTTAATATTACTAACATCAGATCTGCTACTGGAAAACTGAGACTTGGCCCTCATTAAAGTGCTGAACTTGAAATTCCAGAATTTTTCCAGGACACTCAAAGGGAGTTAAAGGATTTCCAGTTCAGTAATTCTCCTGGGCTCCCAGCAGATACAAAGAAAAAATCCTCTGTGGAAAAACGGTTCCTATATATTGTGCACTAAGAAGTCCCACAGATTAAAGACAACAAAACATGAGCTCACAATAAAAACTACAAAACTCACACAAGAAACAACCAAGTGTGAGTAGGAATCAGCACTTTAAATATTCATAGCACTTTAGTTGATATCCAAGCAGTTTAAATATTCTCAAAAGCAGAATTTCAAATAGCTACTATGAAATGTTTGAAGAAATAAAAGATAGAATTTTAAAACTGAACAAGTAACTAGAAAGTATCAAAAATGACCTAATAGACGTTTTTTAAAGGGCCAAAATAGCTTTTAGAAGTAAAAATATAATAGCTGAAATTAAAATTTAATGTAGGGGTTAAACAGCAAACAGAAAAATGAGAAGATGAAAACATAAGAGATTAAGAGACTCAAGCAAGAGAGTAACATGAATCCAATCAGGGTACCATAAGGAAAGAATAGAGAGAATGGAGGGGAAGAAATATGGAAGAGAAAATGGCTAAGAATTTTCTAGAACTGATGAAAAACATGAATCTTCAGAAATACGAAGCACAATATATACTAAGCAGGATAAATAAAAATAAATCCACAGACACATTATGGTGAAACTGCAGACCACCAAAAACAAGGAGAAGATCTTAAAGGCATTCAAAGAGCAGAAAAACTGATCACTCACAAAAGAACAGCAAATAGACACAGCTGATTTCCCAACAGCAACAATGGAACCCTGAGGTCAGTGGAATAATATCTTCAAAGTAATGAGAGAAAATGACTGTCAGCCTGGAACTATGCACAGCAAGACTATCTTTCAGATAAAAAAAAAAACTGAGAGTGTACCATCAAGAGAACTTCAGCAAGGAATTTCTAAAAAATGTCCTTCAGATCTCAAATGGTCTTTTATCCAAGACACACATTCTCAGTGAGGTGACATCAGCCCCTGGGGAGAGAAAATTTGTTCTTGGTAGGCAAAAAAAAATCTTACTCTTTTTATGTATAAAGCACAGGTATACCTAAACATCAACAAATATACAGTATACCTGTGATGTTAAAATAAATTGTGTGGGGGGAAGAAAGCAATTAGAAAAAAAATATCAAAAAAGTCTCTTTGGGGTGGGGGCAGTAATCAAAGGAAGGTTGAGAAACACTGATCCAAAACAGTCTATAAAGTTTTAGAATTAATAAGAGAGTTTATTAAATGGGCTATATTTAAGATCAACATAGAAAAATCAGTCATATTTCATTATACTACCACAAAAAGTTAGAAAATGTAATTCAAAAAAGATATAATTTATAATTGCAACAAAAAATCTAAACTAGGGAATAAATCTAACAAAATATATGTAAAAACTTTATGGAGACGTATAAAACTTTATTGAAAGTCGTTAACCTAGAAAAAACGGAGAGATACTCCAAGTTTGTGTTTAAGAAAGCTCAAAATCTTAACAATGTCAATTATCTCCAAAATGGTCTGCAAATCACTGCAAATTCCAATCAAGGTTTTCTAAGGAACCTGGCTAGTCGCTTCTAAAATTTATATAGAAGAGCCAAGTGTCCCAAGACACTCTTATAGAATAAATTTGGGAAAATTGTCCTATCAAATATTGTGAGGTCTCATAAACTATGGTACTGAAGATAGGGTAATATTGGCACAGGGATCAACACAGTGATTAATGGAGTAGAGAAGGGAGCCCAGAAACAGCCCCCGAATATGTGCAGGTAGAGAACACTCTCCTCCAGCATTGTCAGCCAGAATGCCATTGCTTCTCACTGGTTCTCCAGGACCAATCACTGTGGCCTACAGTATCTGGAGATCTGATGGCTTCAGTGTCATGGCACCACCTCTAGATCTGCCTCAGTTAAACCACAAGAACCGAGAATGGGGGAGGGGACAACCCCTGAAAGGAAATAGAGGCACCAATAAACAGAAAGGGGAAATGTGCACCAAAAGGGAATAAAAAGGGTCTACCACACACGCTGTAGATCAGTCCTCAGAAGAGTGACATCCTTAGTGATAAGAGGAACAAGGTGTTGGTACAAAGTATTCACAGCATGGCCACGCAGGCACACAGACACACACAAGTAAGGGGGCTGTTTATTTCACTCGTGCTTTCGCTTGATCACTATGTCTTTTGCTTTCAGAGGCGTTTTATAGTCCCATTCTGGGTCCCTAAGACAGCATCTTAGAAAGCATCTCTTTGTTTCAATCTCTGTCCCAGCATCTCTGAACATTTTTCTCAAAAGAACATATTTTCCCCTTACTGCTCAACATATTTTCCCCTTACTGCTCTATTGAAATATTTCCCAAAGTGTGTTCTACAAAATCCAAATGCTTGGGATGTTAGTGGGTATTCGATTTTTTTTTTAATCCATTAGTAAATAAGTCTGGGAACAGTTCACTTAAGTCTTGACTGCCACACTACTAGACCCTGGAGACTTTAACATGACAATAGGCATTGTGAATCTTCTAGAATGGGATCCAATGCCTGAACTCCACCACTCATACCTCCTTACATCAGTGACCCAGGGCACCCTCTCTTCTCCAAGTGGTGATAACCATCAAGAGTGGACCTTCTTGTGGCCAGCCCAGTGGCATAGTGGTTGAGTTTGCGCACTCCACTTTGGCAGCCTGGGGTTCACGGGTTCAGATCTCAGGCACAGACCTACACACCACTCATCAAGCCATGCTGTGGTGGCATCCCACATACAAAATAGAGGAAGATTGGCACAGATGTTAGCTCAGGGCCACTCTTCCTCACCAAAAAAAAAAAAAGAGTGGACCATCTTTAAAGACTCCAGGGAGAAGTTTCCCTTGAATGTCCCCCCACACTGGAAGCACCCCCAAACATGGGCACATGAGAACGTAATCAGCTCCAGGTCACAGAGTCTGCCCCAACACGGCAGCATTTTCTGGCCTGCTGTTTCTCAGGCCTTGTCTCACCCGCCTGGAGCAATAGATCTGCTGAAGTACAACTACAGAGCTAGTTGTTCTTTTCTCTACTTTCTCAATTTTCTTTGATGGGATTATTTAGTTTTAGAATAAAATTTTATTTTTAAAACTTAATCTTAACATAGTATTGATTTAAAGGCTGTTACTCTAAATCAGCCTCCACATACAATTTCACTAGTAGCCCCCTTAGGAAGTACTAGTTTGGAATAGAAAAAACACAAGATTAAATCTAAAGATCTGGGTTCCAGTCCTGGCTTCTCCAGTCCCATCAATGTAAGCTTCAGAAAGTTCATTAATTGCCAAACCTCAGTTTTCTCATCTGTAAATGGGGATAGTGTGATGTACTAAGGCACTGTTGTAATTATATGTATAAACACATTCAATCCTCACACCCACTGTAGGAAGTTGGTATCATCTCCATCTAATTATTATCTCTATTTTACGGAAGAGGAGACTGAGACACAGAGAGGGAAGTAACTTGCCCAAGGTAACACATCTAAGTAGGTGACCCAGCCTAGATTTGAACATAGAGAGCTGTTAGGAGCCTACATTCTTGACCACTGTGCTATGCTGCTTCCTAACCAGGATTGTAGACAAATAAAATAAGACAGTATAAGTCAAGGGCTTTGCATTTTCCTGCCCAACTCTCAGACTATAAGTCAAGGGAGAAAGGGGCTATGTTTCACCATCTTGTATCCTCTTTGCTGGGCTTGGTCTCTGACAACACCCAGTTAAAATAACCCACACTATTGAAATACTTCTGCATGGGGTTGGTAACAAGCCACTGCCTCAAGCCCCTTCCCCAAGATTTCCCCTGATCTAGCCAAATCCAGCAACTGAAGAGTTAACCCCTCGCACAGCAGGCAGCCCTCCAGGGACAGAAATGTTTGAAACATCACCCTGCACAGGAAGTAACAGTAAACACTTGTTGAGTGAATGCAGCTCAGAAAACCAAACACAAAGTCTTGTCCTTGGTAAACAGGAGGAACAGAATTTGGACCCAGGTCTGCCTGGGTCAAAGCCCATGGTCTGTGCTCCAGGGCGCCGAGCATCCATGAGCATCAGTGTCTGAGGCACTTGAGGCCTGAGAGCCAAAGAGAGCTAACTGTTCACCGAGACTCAGAACCTAGAGGAAAATCCCAACTACTTACCCAGCTTGCGAGGTCCCCCCACCATCCCGTCTCCCTGACATCCTCGCTGCCTCTCTCCCCACTCTCCAGCTTCTTTCTGCTCCTTGGCCATACTTGGTTGCTATGGCTTGGAATCCTCTTCCAGCAGATTCTCACATTCTGGCTCCTCATCATTCAGGTCACTCTGAAATGTCACCTCTTCACAGAGGACTTCCCAGACCACCAGACCTAAGGCTGCCGTTCTCCCAACCACCACACCCTCGTCACAACCATCCGAAGTATCATCTTCTGTTTGTTTGTTCTTATTCCCTCTCACCAGCATGTAAATACCATAAGGCCAGGGACTCGGCTCTCTTTTTCACTCCTGTATCCACAGCTCCTGGCACGTTTCTGAATAAATAAATGAGGAGCAAGTGTAGATATTCAGGAAGTGATATCTAACTGGTTAAAGCAGGCCAAGTCCAGACGGCCTTGAAATACAGCAGAAAACACCCAAAGAAGCCCAATTCTGGCAGAGGTTCATCCTCTGCCAACATTAGGTGACATCTGCTATGTGCCCGGCACAGTCCTAGGTACTGGGCACACACAGCGGAACAGACAAAAAGCCCTGCCTCCATGAAGTTATTCTAGTTAGGAATCCAGGCAATAAATACACACAAGAGTGAAATATATCACATGGCAGATGGTGATAAGTGCTAAGGACGAAAGTAAAATATGGAGCAGAGTTAGGAGGTGTAGGGGTAGGGGAATGTGCAGTACTAAACAGAGGAGTCATTTAAAGACCTGGAGGCTGGGAGGCTGGGAGCCACACGGGTACCTGGCGGAAGACCATTCCACAGAGAGGGAACAGAAGCACAAAGACCCTGGTGCGATCATGACTGGTGTCTTCCAGGAAAAGCAAGTAGGTTCTAGCGGGAGTGTGGTAGAAGATCAGGACACAAGGTAACCCTGGGTGAGATGGGAGCCACTGGAGGGTTTTGAGGAGAGGAGAGACATGCTCTGCTTTTTGAGCATAGACTGGAGGGTGCAGCAGAGGGGAGCTGAGGCACAGAGAGGAGTTCAGAGGCTACTGCATTGTAGTAATACAAGCACGAGACCATAGTGGCTTAGACCAGAGTGATGGGGGCGGAAGTGGAGAGAAGTGGTAGGATTCTGAGTGTCTGAAGTCAGATGCTGATGTCAGAGCCAACAGATGTGGAGAGAAAGAGAAGGGCATAAACAATGGGCAGAGACACTGTAAACCTTTTTGCTAACGATGACGCAGCCTGGGAGCAAGGAGAGCTAGACCCACAGGTGGGGGAGAGGAGCGGATAAAGAGGGAGATGGGCCTGGGGCTCTGGGCAGGAACCCAAGAGGCCAGTGGGAGACATAGCATCACCAGACAAGAGAAGAAAGGAAAAGGGAGGTAAGCAAAAAGTCTTTCTGGCTGCCCCTGCCTTGGAGAAGCTGTGTCTCTAAAGCATCCTTTTGAGAAGGCAAACACTCTCACAATCAAGGACGGCTTCATGGGCATGCGGCCTGTGCATTCGCACAGGGACCCCCACCTAGAAAGGACCCTGCGCTTGGTTTAATGCTCTGCTGTCACTGTCTTGAAATTCTGAATAATTTTAGCAAGAGGCCCCCCAAATCATGCAGCCAGTCCTGCTGACAGTGCTCTCCACTTACTTGCCACCACACTTATAAAGAAAGTCTCTGGGTGGGATATTTTGTAGGAAAGCTGAGATGATGACATTGGAAGAGCCCCCTGGAATCTCCCGGGGACGGAGAAGCTGTGTCCATCTGTGCTCTGAGCAGCGCAACAGTGACTCAGGGAACATTTGCACGTGGCCCTGGACCAAAAGGCCTCGTTGGCCTCTTTAAAAGCAAAAAAGGACAAGAACAATAAAAAAAATGCCTCTGGTGGAAAAATACAGCATTCCATCTTTCCTTAGTTTATCTCTGTCCTCCAAAACCAAATGCATCAAGGAATGGTCCCAGCAACCACGACTGTCATTTTGATTGGTGCCAAAAATTGGGACCCAGTCATGGACTTATGATTGATTCTGAGGCACATAAAGGAAATATTAATACTGATTTATCTGTTCATTCTCTTTATTCACTGTTCATCCATTTACCCAGACTAACCATAGCAACCATAGCAACACATTTCGTTTTTTAAATATTGTGCAATCCACCGAGGAGGGAATGGAAGAACTCGCAAAAATAATGTTGGAATAAATAATGTAAAGCGAAAAACTGCAAAATTGACAGAATTTGTTCCTTTATGGATGGTTGTTTTGGCACCATTGTGGAATATCTCAGAAAACCATAAAAAGGAGCATTAGTAGCTTATTAAGCAGGTATTCACATCTTACGTCATTGGAATAAGCATCCTTTTGTCCTCATACAACATCCTTCAGTGCAGCCCAGCCATTCCATATGACAAAAACGTGGGCAGAGACTCTCCCATGACCCGCACTAAGATACAGAAACCTAGAGTGTTTACATTTCTATTGGGGCATCTTTAGTATGGAACCAATCCACTAATAACCAAATACGTATTGATCGTCTGCTAGGTATAAGCACTATAATCACATTATTGAAAAAGGAAGATTAGGGCTTGCTCTCAAAGGGCAGAGCACTGAACTGAATTTTACAGAACTGCTCTGGTTTACAGCTCCCATGATGGACAAGCCTTAGAATGGTCTTCAGCAATTACTGTCTTTCTTACATCAGTGCCCCGGCCACCCAACTCCAAAGTTCCAAATATGAGATCCTTCATCACATCACACTCCAAACCCTATCATGAAATGATGCTGTGATCTTCTCTCTCTCTCTTTTCTCCCTCTCTCTCTCATTCTCTCTCTTTCTCACACACACGCACACACACACAGAGGCACACACATTTGAAAAGTTGAAAAAAAAATCAGATATTGAAGAGTTAAATAACTGGCAGACTATTAAGACAATTGAATACTAAACGGTCATTCCTAATGGAAAGGATGCAGAATTACGTGCCTAGAGCAGCACATGAAAGGGCATGGACACAGGTTACACTAACATAAGCTGTAAAAGCTAACTCTGTCCAAGGGAGGACGCTGGGACCTCTTGCCATGAACTGTGCAAATACCTCCTTGTTCCCCTTCACTCTGCATGAGATTTATAGTTACCTCTGAATGAGTCCATCAAGATGGAAATATTCATTTATTTGAACAGAAGGACGTCGTTATCATTCTGAAAAAAAGTGCTTTGATTTGAGTCACTTGGTCCTACCTAGTAGACACTAATGTAGTTCGCCCATAGATTAGCCTCATTTCCTGGGAATCCATATTGGGGTTTGGGGTCAAAGCCCAGCTAATAGCAAAGTGTCATTTTCCTTGCTCTGCTACTGTGGCACCTATCTCACAGAAGGTCAGTCTTCCATTTCTCCTGAAACAAGATCCAAGAAACCCAATCGTGTCTCTTTACATTGAGAGCAGTAACAGAGAAAATGACTGAGAATTAACTTAGTTGCTAATAAGAATTAGGTCTCCACGGGTTAAAATAACAAACTAAGACAAACTCCATCTTTACTCGGCAATTAACTAATGGGGCTTAAAAAGATGCCCTTCCTCCAGCAGGTGTTTGTGGCATACTGAATTAACAACAGGGGATAAAGTTTGTGTTTTTATGACCCAATTTCCAGTGCATACCCTTGTTTTGAGATAAGACAACTGATATACTCAAAAAGACTTTCCTTCAGTCAGATCTGCACCTGTGTTTTTAAAATAAGAGGTTATATTAAAGGAAACTTATTTCCCTTTGCCATTCCTTTATAATACATTAAGCACTTTGAAAGTCATTACTTGTTTCCCTTCAAAAGAGAATTGAATTTAAGAAAGAACCTTATCTAAGTTCTTGAAGATTTGGAAAGTAATTCCCAAGATAGGCCTGTATTCATTTCAAGTGAAAATTTTACTTAAGCAGAGGAAGCCACATGATTAAAAATGAAGGTTTTTGAAATGTTTTAAATTTTACTTTGCAAATCAAAAAAAAAAAAAGGTGATCCCAGAAAAATGTGGCTTCTCCTGAGATTGTTTCCAAAAACAACCCTCTGATCCAATCCTCACTAGGCCCTTGCATAATCGCAGCTCTAGAATCAACTGTTTGCAAGACAACGGTAATCTTCTCCCAAGACTGCAGAAGACATGGGAGAGTGTTTCATTTTTTACTGTAAAAAAATTGGGGACTATAGTTGTCCAGAAATATACAGTGTTACTTTGTTAATAATGCACATTTAAATTAGAGAACATACCTAGCACCATTTGGGGTCCATGTAAGTCATTGATATTTATTAGTATCTTTCTCCTTCCCTTTTTTTTATGGTAATACTCACTTTTTAGGACATTAAAGCCAACATACTTGAAAAAGAAGGTGTACACGATGACCTCCAGGATTGCCTGATGAAGAGCATCTTCCCATGGTACCTGGCTACAGACCTGTTTCTAGTTAGTTTACTCGACTCAGATGGTAAACCAGCATTGGTAAATCACAAAGCAGTCCTTTCAGAGTCTTGCCAGAAACTGGAAACAAGAAATGGAATCAGTGGTCAAAATTTTGGGCCTACCAGAGCCACCAGGATCCAATTTGTTTTATAAATTATTTTCACCAAAACTTCAAGGAAGAGATACTCTTCATCTTACAGAAAATGTTTCAAGGAGGAAAGAAAGGAAAGCCACCAACTAATTTTACTAAGTTAATAACAAATTCAATAACAAAGCTAGAGAAGGACAGTGCAATAAAAGACAATTATAGACCAGTCTTAATTATTAACATAGACAGAAGAGTCCTAAAATAGTAACAAATCAAACTCTACAGCGTATTTTAAAATTACATCATAATCACTTGGGGTTTAGTCCAAGATGCAAAGAAAGTTCAACATCAGAAACTCTATTAAAATGTAACTCCCATTAATGAAGTAAAGAGGGGAAAACCTCAATAGATCCTGACAAATCATTTTATTAACATTAAACATTCATTCATGACTTTTAAAATGCTCTTAGTAAACTATGAATAGAAGGAAATTTTCTTAATATGATAAAAAAAAAAGTACCCACCAAAAACCTAGAGCAAACATAGCACACAATGATGAAAATTTAGAAACATTGCCACTAAAGTCAGAAATAAAACAAAATGTCTGCTCTCCCTGCCACCATTGAGCATTGTTGTGGAGGCGCTAGGCAATGCAGTAAGACGAGGGGGAGAAAAGCAAGAAGTTTGGAAAGAAAGACACTAACTTGCTACTATTTGCAATTATTATTTTCCACTTATAAGTGCAAGATAATCTACAGACCAACTATTTGAAGCAATAAGGGAGTTTTTGCTGGCTTCAAAATCAATGTACTAAAATCAGTAACATTCCTATACACCAGCAATAACAATTTTTAAATGCAATAGGGTATTATGCACATACCACTCACAATAGCAACAAAAATTTTAAGGAAACTAGGAATAAGTCTAACAAAAAGTTTTAAGAGACAATTATAAAACGTTATGAAAGGATATAAAAGAAGTCTTGGGTGAAAAAGATATACCTTGTTCATGGATGGGAAACTGAATAAAGATGTAATTTTTTTCCAATAAGGTCAATGTGATTCTAATGCTAGTGACAGGGTGGAACTTAACAAATTGATTCTGAAGTTCATGTGGGAGAGTAAAGTTCCAGGAAGAGTCAATATAATTCTAAAAAAGCACAAGGATAGCAGCTTTGGTAGATATTAAGATATCATAAATTTTATATAATTAAAACAGTATGGTATTAGTGAAAAGATAGATAAAGAGATCAATGAAGCATAATAGAAAGTTTGACATACGGTGTATGATAGAGATTGGCTTACATGGTAGAAGGGAAAGACAAAAATATTCAGTTAATAATGTGGGAAAATGTGACTTTCTATCTATAAAACAAAAACAAACAATAACCTTACACTACGTGTAAAAATAAATTCCAGATGAATTAAAGGTATAAATGTGAAAACCAAAACTTTAAACTACAGGGGAAAATAGAGCAAAATTGGCTTCCAATTGAAGATAGAAAGTCAAATGCGTATGTTAGTCTTTACTTCCTCCTTAAATCCCAATAAAATAACAGTCAGTGGATTTCCAAGACATAAAACCACAAAAACAAAAGGAATGGAAAAATAAACAGCAGCCGCAAAATTTGCAACCTGACAAGCAGATGGGCGAGCAGTAACTTACTTAGCAGACCCCAGAAAGCCAAATTCTAAACCGGCAGTGAAGAAACCAAGAAGCAACCTGATTTACTGGACAGAATCTCCAAAAGATTTATCAATTGGCTTCACCAGTACCACTGATGTGAAAGTAAAAGTAAACTATAAACAAGAAAATGGTTCAAGTCTGCTTCGGAAGCATTTAGATCCCCGAATCCCCATCCTCACTTTGCTCACCAGGGAACCTGCTCCTCCCCAACCTTGTAGTTTATTCTCTGGAGAGGGCAAGATAGAAAGTCTATGGATTGGGGGACATCAGCCTAGTTGAGGGCAAGGGTAGCTTACGAAAATAGGGAGATTAAAGGTTATTAATTAAAAGAGATTAAAGTAAATTTTTAATTCTGAATATTGAGAATCCCCTTTTTTTCTCCACTTGATTCTCAGAATTCTGAGAATCAGGCTTACAAATGTTCCAATCAAGTGCATTAAAAGCCTTCCATAGGCAAAAAGCCCAAGAAAAAGATCTAAAGAAACACTGGGAGTTTCTAAACACAGTTGCCCAGCCAGATCTGCTTACACAAAGCCTACAGTTAGCAAGTCCCATTCAGGTTTAGCACCCCACTCAAATATGAGAGGACAATCAAGGATCCCCAGGCATTTGAAGAGGTCCTCTAATTGAAAGATAGGAGCTAAAAAGCCAACTTGAAGGAAACAGACTCCAAGCGAGAAGAATAAAAACTTTTAAAATATTATTAGTATCATTTCAGACATAAAAGAAGATGATGTATATCCACAAACTAATAACAAGATACCATTTTAAAAAGAAGAAGAAAAAGGAAGATGATATTTTTTAAAGACCCTTGGAAGTTAAAAAATGATAGCAAAAATGAAACACCTCATTTTGAGGGTTAAAAGATAAGGTTGAAAGACTATCCCTTAAAATAGAAGGAAAAGCTAAAGAAATGGAAAATAAAAGAGAAACTATAAAAACTTAGGATGAAATTATTAGAGAAATAATTCAAGAAATTTCCCAAAACTGAAGAACATGCGTTTTCAGACTGAATGGGTCCATTAACTGCCCAGCACAATGGATGACAATTAACTCACATCAGGACACACCATCATGAAATTTCAGAACACCAAAAGACCCTTCAAGCTTCCAAAGAGAAAAAACAATAGCAAGAGGTGTCAAACAAAGAACAATTATAAGAATAGCTTCACAGCCCTAAATAACAGCACTCTGAAGGTAGAAGACAGTGGAGAAATGTCCTTAAAATTCTGAAGGAAAATTATTTTCAACCTAAAATTACATGTCCCACAAAAGCATTAAGTGAGGGCAAAATAAGGCATTTTTAGACATTTAAGTTCTCAAAAAGTTTCTCTCCCATGCATCCTGTTTCAGGAAACTACCAAGTTACAGTCTTTGCCAAAACAAAAGAGTAAACCAAGAAAGAGGAAGATAGGGCATATAGGAAAGAGGAAATCCAACACAGGAAAGGCAAAAGGAAAATTCTTAGGCTGACAGACGTGCTGCCAGTGTAGAAGACAACCAGTTCCAACTGGGGGAGGTTGGAGGGCCTCAGGAGACACTTCTTCAAGAAGATGACTGACGGCACATCTGATGTCTTCGACCATACCAAGAGGAGAGTTTTATATACTCAGACAATTAAGTACTATACAGAAATTTAAGTGAATCAACACACACATCTCAACATGGAAAGATTTGAAAGATAAAACATGGCGTGAAAAAGCAATGAGAATACTATGAACATTACAACATCATTTGCACTTTTTAAAAAATTAATGGAATTAGCAATACAGTAGGATTTTCATTGCAGGCGTGGAGGGAACCAAGGTCATAAAGTTCCCTCCTTTCTGGAAAGAGGAACGTGAACGGTAGTGGGGAGGGGAAATAAAGGGGACTTCAATTTTATCTGTAAGGTTCTATTTCTGTTAAAGGATTTTAAAAACCTAAAGCAAAAATGACTAAGTGTTAATATTAGTTAACCCTGGGTAGTGAGTACGCAAGTGTTGCTCTTACATTGATCTTTCTATTTTTCTGTAGTTTTCTTTTCCAGAAAGGGAAGAAGGAAGGGAGAAAAAAGACGACAAATGGTGCAGTCACAGCCTTTCCAAAGGTCCAGGCTGCAGGGTCAGGGAAGCAAGGCCAGGGCAAGACAGGCCATTCCACTTGCCCCCTCCTCACCTAAGTCTTCTCTTCATCTTGTTCAGTCCATTGCTCACAACAGAACACAACCATTCTGCAAGGTGTACGTTTCATTTTTCAAATATAATCCCTTTTTAAATTTCAGTTTTTTTGCTTTCTCAACATAGACCGCTGAATTTGTGCTTCAACAGCCCATGGGTAGGAAGGGTATGTTAATTCTCTTTAACATCAGAAAACTGATACTGAAATGATGGTTTGGAAGAGAGCTTAGTAATTAAAACATAGTTAACCATTCATATTATTACTTAGCTATTACTTTAATAGAAAAAATGTAAGTAACAATTGACTCGCATACTCACTTTCATCTATGTCTGGCAGAGTGCCACCATGCCTAAAGACTCTGCCCTCACCTGGTGGCAGCTACCCCAAAGCGCCTAGGAGGAAATCAACATGACTTGGGGTTGCTCTGTCAATATCACCTAAAAAAGAACAGTAAACATCATAATGATCAAGGGGCTTGGGAGTGGGTGATGCTGAGAAGGCATTTGCTCTGTGTAACTTAGAGATTTGCCCTTGGCCATGAAAGGACCTGCTAAATATTCAGCTTCAAGTGCATGTTCACAGCTTCTGCAGAAAGCCAAAAGCTGAGCCTACAGATACAGATGCGTATGGTCTCAGATAGACTGGAAATAGTTCATCATCGGACTCTTTCATTGGATTTGGAACTGAAAGAATTGCAAAGAAGAGAAAATGAAAGATACTGGACAGTTATCCTTTCTCTATTAAAAAAGTAAATAACTCTGAAGTTTGGTGAGTATGTTGTGTGCATGGGCTCAGGTCAGTGCTTATATTCACTGACGCTTGATGGATTTCTGGCTTTAAATGTTTTATCAAGACAATCCACCTTGTAGCAATCTCCAAAGAGGACTGTGTGGCTCTATTAAGTCCACAATTTGCTTTTTAAAAGTCACTAAATATGCTTTTTTACAACAACGACAAGTCATCTCCCTCCTGGAGCCAACAGAGTTTGTCACCCAGCTTCCCCCACCTTTCAAAGCCAGCCATCAAAAAGCAAAGGAAACGTCATGACTTTGGAGCGGTCAGAAAGCCCTTAAGTCGCAGTGCAGGCTATTTCTCCTTTTGTAGCATAGAAAAGAGTGGACAGACACAATGAATAAATAATCCCATTGTACTTACAAATGTGTAACAATCCTCCCAAATGAGGTGAGGAACAAAGATAGGAGATAGCAAAGCGGCCCTGGTCTTAACAGAACAGCTTGCAATTCCAGGGCCTAAACTGCTTTTGCAAACACAAACACATGCACAGCAACCATGAGAGAATAAAAATTAAAAATGGCATCTGATTCAGAACACTAAGAGGCTCAGTCTAAATGGCCTTCTGCATAGTTCACCTTGGACACCTTCAGCTTTGGTGGCTGAAGGCAGCCGATCTGGGCCAAGGTTAACACCTTAAACCATTCAAAATAACTGACTTTGAAATAATCAGCAGGGTCACCAGTTGCTGCTAAAGGCATCTCTTTAGCATTTTTACTTCACCACGGCCTTTCCTTTCCCTTTAAAGAAGTCTCGTCGTTTTATGTTCTAGCATTTGTCCAAGGCCTCTGTTTTTCCTCTCTGGTGGCTGCACCCACCCCTTCCTCACCTTCAACTGCAGGATCCAGGGGCAAACAGCAGGGTGCATGGTGCAATGGAAGACCCAGCAGAGAAGGTCTGCTGGGCTGAGCAACTGGGACCAAAGACACGGATGGGTAAAGCCCAGGCCAGAGACTCAAGGGTTCACAGATACACAGAGAATTCCAGGAACTCGTAACTTCAAATGGCCTTAAAGAATTAACAACCGCAAACTTTTTATTATATTTTTAAAGAAAGTGCAGGGGGGAGGGACAGGAGGGTGATGCAGCTTGGCATATCAAAAGAACTCTTCATTAGGATAGAGAGTAGATTTTTGTACATACAAAAAAGAGTGTTTTATTCTCTCTTCACAAGACCAAAAAAGTGTTGTCTTACTTTGTAGGCAAAGAAAACGTAGAATTTGCAAACTAGAATTGTTAGGCATGGGACCAGGATTGCCCAGTATTCATCTCCATGACAGAAGGGGACGTGGGCTGGCCTCACTCCCTCCCCACACAGCTTAATGCTCTTCTTAAACCACACCTGGGTACCAAATTTGATACCCTCATCGATGTGGAAGAATATCTGTCCTAAGAAAACATAACACTGTGTTTAACCACTTTTCTTCAAGAATTGTATTTAGTACTGGATACAATATAATTTTCTTTCTTCCATTGATTAATTTATTGATTTTTAGATCAATAAATTTTTATTAAATACCTTTTCAAGTCCAAGCACTGTGTTGGGCATAATATAAAGTTACATATAATTTTAGGTGTCACATAAAATTGTGAAGAGGACACAGTCTTTGCCCTCTTGGAGCTTATAATCTCAGACCACATCAGAAGAGAGAGAAAATGCTTCATGTGACAATGTCAAAATCCTTAGCAGCCAGTCAAGCCTCTCAAAATTAGATACACAAATGGCTCTTTGTCCCAGTGAAAGACTCTCACTGAGCCCAAGGTTCTTCCTTGGAGTATTTTTGGCTTCTTCTTTGTCTAGCTTCATGAAGTTTACATCCCAAGCTGCTGCCAGAGTCCTAACCACTTCAGGGAAAACAGAGAGCCTACACTTCATTAAGGCAGGAGAAAAAATTATAAATACATCCTATAGTGGCAGTTTCCAAACTGTGCACTAGGGTACCCCAGGGTGCTACAATGAACACATATGGATATTTTAAGTTTTCAAGAGAAACGCGGGGATATATGGCAGACACTGCACAAAACTACTACTACTAAGTTGTGTGTATATACAGAGAAAGAGAGAAATTATTTTATTTCTTATACCCATATAGTTCTAAGTGTTAATATTTTTCTTCTGAACTATATTGTCATTAGTCATTATTACACAATTATTTGAAGCAACATAAATATATATTTTGATATATAATTATTAAACATACTGTCACTGAATCTAGTACATCATTGATTGTAAGACACATTCTTTTTTTTTTTTTTTTTTGCTGAGGAAGATTCGCACTGAGCTAACACCTGTTGCCAATCTTCCTCTTTTTGCTTGAGGAAGATTTGCCCTGAGCTAACATCTGTGGCCAATCTTCCTCTATTTTGTAAGGACACATTCTTTTATGTACCCCTGGGGGGAAAACGTCCTGCCAATCAAACCACGATTCAATACCTCCTTATCACTTTGGATTTTTTTTTAGACACATTGGAAGAGTTTTTTAGACTTTAGACATAGATTTTAATTATCTATCATTCTTGTGCATTCATAAAAAGGATTATTACCCTTTTAAGTGAAATAAATGGTCTAAGGTACTCCCACAACATCTTCACATTTTGAGTTCAGCTCTTCCAAATCACTTTTCAACTGAATCATTAATGATCACAGTTTTCTACCCAATATCTTCCTCTGTGCCATCAAGAACGTTGGTGAAGCAATGTTTCTTATAGGAGTGTTCCATTGTTGTCTCTGGGATTTTCTTCCAAGCCATGGACACCATTCTGCAAGTTTTGATTCTGGAGCTTTGTTACTTGAAATTGTCAGGCCATAACACCACTTCATGGCCCAGACCTTCCTGAAGGAATTACAAGATGCCATTGACTACGAGACACATCTTGAGTTCAGACAATTAATGCTCTCAGAGACATACTAACTATGTCTGTAATGCTGCCCTGGGTAAAAAGGAAGGTGTGGGTCAGGGCCAAAGGACACGTATCAGTTTTAATGAAAGTGAAGAGTCAGAAAGAACTGAGTAGTGAGAGGATTTTTGACCCAGTCATCAGAGCCAGTCACTTTCTCAACCCAAAAGCTTTTGTTTGTTGCCCCCAGAGGTTTATCCATCATGAAGCAAAACACCATGGTCAGGAGAGAGGGATGCCTATGTTTTCTAAAGTGAGAGTACAGGGGAGATGAGAAAGGAGAATCCGCAGACCTCAGGCATGTTCTCAGGCAGATAAATATTAGGAAAGAAGACCTGTGGAGTCTGGGCATCCTAACTATCTGTGTGCCCTCAGGCCACACGGAAAGGTTTGGGTATCCCCAGGGGTATGCGTTCACCAGTCTGACCAATCTGAAGACTACAACACCAGAGTGACTTGATGTCTGAAGTGCAGGGCAGTGAAATATGTTGCAGGTCTGGTCCAGAATAAATAGACTGCCTCACTGCTCCTACATGCCTAAGACTCCCTCATGGAAGCCACAACGTCTTAAGAGAGGCCTCATTTCCCAGAGACACCACGATCCGCCAAGCTGGAATGGTGCCAGACTCTCCCTCCATCCCGTGGGCCCAGCAACCAAAGCTGAGACAAGAGAAATAACACCTCCTCGTACCTTAGCAAGACAAATATTGATATTTTTCCCTCACATAGAGCTCCCTCACTTCTGTCACAGTTTTTGTTCCAAAGACCCATCACATAAACATCTAGCCAGGGAGC
This sequence comes from Diceros bicornis minor, assembly GCF_020826845.1. NCBI lineage: Eukaryota > Metazoa > Chordata > Mammalia > Perissodactyla > Rhinocerotidae > Diceros > Diceros bicornis. The sequence goes on from NC_080741.1 coordinate 15,812,974, forward strand.
GTGCCTAGATGCTTATGAAAATGCATGATGTTTTAAAAATGTTCTTCTGTGCTTTAATCCCCCTTTAAAATTAATGTTCCTAATTCCTGGGGCTGCCGCGATAGCATCTCGGCCACCTGGCCCTGCTGGTTCCTACGGCATCCTCTGATTAAACAAAGGAAGCCGGCGGAAGGCACACAGGTTTTATTTCATGGGGCACCCGTACATTCTCTACAGGCCTCATTTAGGAATGTATTTTTTTTCAAATTGATATTTTTTTAACTAAATGAACAAATTGTCTTCCTCATTTCTTCTTAATTAGAGAACTGAGAAAGAGACCCCCAACACTTCTGGGCTTTTCCATACTCACAATTTCAGACATGACTTCTCCCTAGCAGCTCCCTGCCTCTATCCAAATGGTATTTGTATGTTCGCACAATCCTCTGTCCGCTTCCTTGTTATCTTTCTGATACATTCTATATATACAGTGATGCCCCTGACCTTTCCACTTCTCTGAGAATTGGAATAATAGCACGGAAAAACATGAAAGAATAAATAAATAAAAGCAGCTTGTAGAATTTAGAAAGTGAATACTCTATTCCACGGACACATCTGATCTAACTACTTTAGCAGATTCAAGTCTTCACAAGCCACAAAATCAGGTTTATCAAAAGAAATGTAACTTCATTTTCTATAATTCCACTCAATTTGAGCCCCCGTTTCCATTTGACAGCAGAAAACAATTTAGTGACCTCCAGGTAAATTCAAATTAGTGATCACTGACACATTTTAAGTTTAACTCAGGCAAATTGTGTATGTTCCTTGTCCTCCACTCCACCCCCCACCCCACCCTCACTCTGTATCCCCTTTCTATCAGGGTAGTAGCTAAGTTCCAGAGATAGCACCAGAGTCCAGGATGTGCGGGTGGGCACGCAAAGGGTCTCCAGGCCATAGCCACCCTCACCCATCTGCTAGTATCCACTGGCATGAGCTCTTTGCCCTTTATCACTCATTTATGTACTTGTCCTAGGGATGTGGGGACTTTGTGATACTCTCCCAGTGAAAATCTATTTCCAAGCCTTTGTGGCCTATGGAATATTAGCAAGGCTGCCACTTCTAAAGTTCCAGAGGACAAGTAGGTTACAAGTCATTACTACTCTTGGAAACCCAAATTTAGAGAGGTCTCTAGGACCCGTCCCAGGACCCACCCCAAGGCAGTACATGGGGAAGGCATCTCATTCCCACATCTAACCCTCTTGCTTCTTCCCCAACTCAATCTCCTTCCCTCTGGATCTGTCACTTAGGGCACCAGTTCTCAACGGTTGCTCCATGGCAAGTCTGAAAATTTGTGAGGGCATTTCTCCCAAAACATTTTATTTTGAAAATTTTCAAATCTATGGAAGAGTTCCAAGAATAGAACAATAAATATCCAGATGATCAAGAGATTTAGCATTAATACTGTTATCTACTATATAATTTGTTATTCAGATGTCCCCAATTATCCCAATAATGTTCTTTATAGGTGGTTTTTAGTTCTATCCAGTATTTAATTAAGGATCATACACTGAATTGAATTGTCAAGTCTCTTTAATCTCCTTTAATTGAAAATAGTTCTGGCACTTAGCAGGCAGGAGCCAAGAATAGACATCTCACAATGCATGGGAGGGTCCCACCAATAAAGAATTGTTCTATGTATCACAAGACTTTTGAGTATTTCCCCAGACATTCATATCAGTTTAAAAAATCATTTATAGGGTGGGAGGAAACTTTCGGAGGTGAGGGATACTTTCATGGCATAGATTGTAGTGATGGTTTTAGGGGTGTATATCTCCAAACTAATCAAGCTGTATACATTTAATATGTACAGCTTTTTGTATGTCAATGATACTTCAATAAAAGTATATTTAAAAAATAATAATAATAATAAATAAAATATAACGAAAATCTTAAAGATAAATAAAATAAAAAATCATTTGTAACTATGTGCACCTAAAACCTAATTCCATTTTACATATAAACACAAAGTAATTTTTGCACACTTTGAATATACACTGAATTTTCAGGAACAGCAACAATGTCATAAATCAAGGGAAAGGTGTACCCTACTTTGTTAGAAATTTTTTCAAGAGTTCATTTCAAAAAAGTATGTATGTCACTAATGGCAATGCCATTCATAGTATTTAAATCACCACATGACCCCCTACATCAGTCTGCATTCAAGGCTGTCGTTTTCACAGTGGTTTTATCTTCAAGTTCAAGCTAGAACTACATTATCATATTCTCTAGTGTAGTAGTGTCCAAGCACTTAAATGTTGAAATATATGTTTTATTTTAAGTTGCTTTCATTTTGTTTCTCTTTTATATTCAGTTAGGGCATTCTATTGATTTTTTTTTTTTGTAAGTGGGTCATATTTATCTATGATTTTTATTTCAGGATCATAAGGGGGACTTTGCAAAGTACCAGTTATAAAAAGGGCTTTCAAACAAATTATTGAAAATGTATAAGTCAATCAGGGAAAAGTGAACATAGTAATTAAGGAATTATCATTAATTACTTTTAGATGTAATAATCATACTGGATTATATTTTCTAAAAGAGTCTTTTATTTTAAAAGATTGCATACAGAAATATTTGCAGATAAAATGCTATGATTTGTTTTGAAACAACCAGGGTAGTAGAGTGGGTCAGGTAGAGATGAAACAAGATGCGCCACGTATCAATAATTGTTGAAGCTGGCAATGGGTACATCAGGCTCATTTTACTATTCTCTCAACTGGTGTAAATTTTTGAAATTTTCTGTAAGAGAAAGATTGAATTAAAGGAAAAGGGAACCTACTGGGTCCGATGAGGTTGAAAACCACTGGTTTATGGTGAATTGTGTTTCCAGCTTCCTTTAGGGCTGAGCCTTTTGAAGTAAAAAAAAAAAAAAGAATTGACTCTTGTCTATATTCTTTTGTGTCTTCTCTTCAATGAAGGAGGTAGTTTGTGCAGGATGGGGGAGAAAAGTCACTTGGAGAAGGATGGGGACAGTGGGGAACAGGGAAACTGGGAACAACATAGGGAGGCAGGAAACCTTGGTAAATATCCATTGTCCCACTATATTACCTCTCAGCATATCAAAAGACCTTTCCTGCTGACAGGAGCAACATCACTGGAGTGTGAAGTATTTCAGACGAGCAGAACTGTAGACAAGTTGCAGAGGGTCTGCCCCTACTATGGACATTGCTCTGTTTTTTTGCAAATCTGTTTTAATGAAAGTGTTTTCCAAATGTTACTTCGAAATGAACAAGAAATTATCTGGAAGACTGCTATGTTAGGCTAGAAACAGCTCTAAATGTTGATCTGTCTCGGGTAGGAGATGCTCAGACACACATAACAAAACTGAGATGGATCAGCCTCTGCCTTCTCTCCCAGTCAAGACCTCCTTCTAGAGGTTTCTCTTCCTCTCCAATTGTTTCTAATTCGATTTCTCAAAGATAGAACCTACTCTGGGTGCAGCATTGGTTTATGAGCATGTCCTAGGTGCCAGACTGCATGCTGGAGGTGACGAGAACAAGCTAGATGCCATTTGCCTCCAGGATCCCCAGTCTAGTAAAGGCGAGGTGTGTGCAAAAGAGCAGATCGTGATTGGGACACAAAGCAGAGAACTGTCTCCTCGGGTGCTGGAGACATCTGTAAAATTGTAAATATGATGCAAAATTTACATACAGAACAACCCTTGCCAGGAGCTTTCCCAGGCTGAGCTACCTGCCCAAGCTCCCCCAGGAGCCAAAACTGAATTCAATGACTACTTACCAAATACCTACCCTGTACTAAGGCACTGCCTTTTCTGAAATATTTTTCCCAAGATCCACCTGTTTTAACTTTCTCCTCAATCTCATCTCTCTGACCCCTCTCAGTTTTATGTGCGTCTGAGCACCTCTTACCCCAGAGAGATCAACATTTAGAGCTGTTTCTAGCCTAACATAGCGGCCTTCCAGACAATTTCTGGTTCATTTCAAAGTAACATTTAGAAAACACTTTCATTAAAACCAGATTTGCAAAAAAAAAGCAAAGCAATGTACATAGCAGGGGGGATCAATCTCCATCAATCTTCATCAATCATGTCCATCATGCCGTCTCTCTGCTCCCCACCCTTGCCCAGAGGCTTGTTCGCCTATGGGCTTCACAATGGTTCTAGAGTCTCCAGACCTGGAGGAAAAAGTTCTAGTGGACTCAGGTTTAACGACACTAGGGGCTTCTTCAGTTGCCCCTCTCAGGGGTATGTGCATTTTGCAAGAGATCGGGAGTGCCCTGATGCCCCCAGCTTCTCCAGCTTACTAGCCCTCTACTGGCCTCACTTTCTTCCTTCCCCAGGGCAGGGCACACGGTCAGTTATCAGAACCCATCTCCTCCTTTGCTTCCTGCCCTTCCATTGTGCCTGCCCAGCAAAACTCAGCCCCTAATCAGTCCCCCATTTGTCTGAAGCCTGGCCTGCTCCAAGTCAAGGTCTCCCCTTCCTGGTCTGCACGCCTTCGACCGGCCGACTCCTCCACCTATTCCCTCAGCAGCTTTGCTCACCTGCTCCTCTCAGCCTCCTCTCCCTAGTGGAGAAAATGGAGCTAACCAGGAGGGAAACAGCTCACTGCCCAGCTCCCACACCTCCAGATGCAGCCAGATGTGAATGCCCTTCCTATTGCACAAAGCCAACTCCATCCCCAAACCTGGGTCTGACGCCCTCTCCTCCAAGACCCGTCCCTCTACGTATTCATCTTCTACTTCTCCAGCTCCTCTGAAGGCGCCACTCCCTCTGTGCCCTTCCCAAGCTCCTTGCGTGCCCTGCTTCCCCGTTTGGCGACCTCATCTCTTTCTACCCCCCTCACATTTCCTTACCTGGGCACCTTGTACTCTCCCTTCCTCCTACCAGCTTGCCCTGAACACCTAGGTTTGTCCATGTGCACCTCCTCTGGCCTTCACAGGACTGGCACTCACTCCCATTTTAACATTTATTATATGTTGAAAGTGCCTCCCTGGGCAGGGACCAGGTCTCATTCACCTGTGTTCCTCCAGGGCCAGCCCAGGGTCTGGCTCAAGGTAAGCCAGGTGTTTCCATGCTGAGCTGAATATCCGATGGCAACATACCCAAAAATGCCCTGGCTTGTTCTGGACTCTTTGTGGTGACACAGTCACAAGTTTCCATCAAAGCTGGATATTCGTTGTGGAACTGGCTCATGTGAGGGGTCACTACAGGTTTCAGGAGCCCCCTCAACCTGATCAACCAACCTAAGAGAATTTGGGGAAAACAGGTTCTTGCCTGCACTTAGGCGACATTTCAAACAGCTTGAGTCACCACCTCCACACACACACTCACCAAGGGTGTGTACGTGTTGAGGCAAAGCAGGCTGACGCAAGCTCGCTCGGATCATATATAAAGGAACATAAAAGACCTATCAATTCCCTCTAGTCGTGCCTCAACATTGCAGTTGATGGCGAAAAACAAGTGTATTTTCCTCCCCACACCCCACCCCTGGCTCTCCACCATCAAGGCTCAAGGGGAGTGGATATAAAAGGGCAGGGGCCTTTCCTCTTCCTCTCTGAACTCTCTTAGCACCTTGCTTAGCTCCTTGATCAGAAGAGGCACTCAATAAATAAACTGAAATTTTAAGCTGAAATCATGAAGATTTACACCTCATTGTTTTTTTTCTAACTGCCTAAATTTATTCCTAAAATCATATGTAACTTCTGATTAGTGATTAATGAGAGACAATTCACAATTCTTGCCTGCATGAGAATTGTACTTTAAAATGCAATATTAGTCAACTCTCTCACTTGGGGAGCAGATGGGCTTTCTGGAATCCGACCAAGTCTGCCTTTTTCAGTACATTTTCCTGCTAGCGATGCTCTTAGGAATCAAATGTGGTTTATTTCATTTTAAGTCCCTTTTTTTTCAATTCAGGAAAATGAATGTTGGAGGCAGATAAGAAACTGTAGTCTGCTTTCAAGAAGGTTACAAGAAACCTGCATCTTGCATTACTAATCCTTTATCTTCATGTTAACAAAAAGATTACTGACACATTTTTGAATGAAAGAAAATAAAATAGCAAATGCATCTTAGGAAATGTGTAACTTTCATGCAACACACAAATCAGTTGTTAAATATTTTTTAAATGAAGGAAAATGCATAATAAATTTTCTTCTTTGGAAGTAAAGAAACCAACTTTTGAGGATAGGACGGGGGAAAAAATCCTAGGATTGGGAAATCATTCTTTCGTAGAATGTAAGATGAATGAATTAAATGATTTTACCTGTAAGTTCTTAGTAGATAACATGTTTGCTAAAAACGATTTCATTGACCCAAATAAGTGTTGTTTTTGTGAAGGGAAAGAACTCAGAGGCTGTCTTTGTGCTTTTCTCCTGCAAAGTCAGACTCCATTTCCCAGAGTCCCCTGAGGAAGGTCCTGGAAGATCGAAGCCAGACAGACAGCATTTACCCAAGAACCTTAAGAATGTGTCAGAGACAGAGAATCAGCAGTGTTGACTGAACCGCCCCCCAACATGGGGTCAGGTTAGGTCCACCGTCTTTGGCAGCAGATACCTCCTCTCAGTCTCAGCCATGCCACTGACAAACTGGGCGCCTCAGGCATGTTTCCTAACCACTCTGTGCTTCAGTCTCTTGCCCATTTGTAAAATGGAGACAACAATAGACCTACCTCACAGGATTAAATGAGTTAATAATTGTGCTTAGAACAGTGCCCAGCACCCAGTAAGCACTACATAAGCATTTGATGGATTAAATTAAATATTGAGGAAACATAACTGTGCTCAGTAAAAGATAGTTACTATTTTTGAGCAAGGAAAAGAGAGCCTGAGAGCTGCAGATTACAGGACGGATAGAGGATGAAGGAAATGGGATTAGCCCCCCCTAAAAAGATGACACGTGCCGCTGACGGAATTCAGAAGGTCTGGAGGGGCGTGTGGTTGAGGATTTTGTTTTTCTTTGGAAGTGGTAAAAGATGCTTAATTCCACTTGAAACGTCAGTTTTTCAGCAAGGGCTTAATAATAACCCAGTAATAAGAAGGAACACTCAATATAGCAGAGCTGTTCTAAGTGCTTTATACATCATCTCATTGATCTTGTAACAGCTCTATGAGGTAGATAATAATATTATCCCCATTTTACAGGTGAGGAACCGGGCACAGAGCATTTAAGTAACTTTCCCAAGCAAGTTATAAAATCTCATTACCAAATATCTGCAAGACAATTTGTCATTTACTTAAGCTTTCACATGCATTATTCCACTTAACAAATCTGAGGCAAATGTTCTTACTCCTATTTTATAGATGAAATTCAAAATGACTATAAAATATGTATTAGCATGTGTCTCAGAAAAATCTAGTAGGTTCATCTACAACTCAAGTTTCTGTAATGCAAATTAGTTCATATAAACCTGGAAAATAGAGAAACAGCGTTAATTTAACACAGAAGTCATGTTAGTTCATGTACAATTTTTGCCAACGTTTTAATGTTTGGCACCAAATGTAGCAAGCTGAGAAGGAATATGGTATCATCCACAATGCCCATCATCCATCCAAAGGTCTTCTCTCTGGGTCAGTTAGACCACCTGCTCTGTCTCAGATGTGCTATTGCACGCTTCTATCCAACCTTTATTTTCCCTTGCTTGTCTGTGCAACACATCAGCCTCAATACTTTCTTACTTGTATTTCCAGTAAGCATTTTTTTAAGGTAAGGTCCAGATTTATTGAAATATTTTTCATCTATTAGGGATTACACATGTCTTTTTTACTGTGCTAATATTTTCACTAGGATTGCAATTGGTTTTCAGTGTTCTGATGACAAAGTTTTCGAGTGATCTGTTTCTCACCCTTTTTTCCCCACATTCCATGCTATTTCTAGTGTGTGATTTTGTAGAATGTGGAGTTTTTCAAGAATGTTCATATCACATCATTGCAGAAATGCCTGCATAAGATAAAGCGTTTCAATTGGATCACCATTATCTTTAATATATATGTCATATTCTAATCAACAACAGCAGTGGGTAGATTTTGTGGTTAAGTTTTGTACTGGTCTGAGATGGCCAACAGGACTGTTTTCAGATTTTTTAATTAGGTCAGAAGATGGAACAAAATACAACGCTGGGGAGAGATCGTTTCAGATCCCTCTCCCGTGCCAGATCTAATTCTGCCTTTGTGGGGTCTCAGTTATCTGCTCCTCTCAAAGAAGAGGGTAGAGATCTGATTGGTCACTGGTCCAGTAATTACTGTGGGTAATTGGGCAGTAATTACAATGGGTGAGGCCGCTGAGCCCTAAAGGGCTACACTCACTTTCCTGGGTCCTCCTCCTCTTGACGCAGAAGACTTCTCAGAGCCAAAAAGGAGCCCCACCGCTTCTCTCGTCTCTTCCTTCCTTTCACACACAACTGGAGGAGGAAGGTAAGTCCCAGGCTGCTCTGCAGATCTGACCATAACCATCCTTCAACACCTCTTCCATTTCATTCCTCCATGTGGCCAACCAGAAGGTAGTAAGAATTCCAAAATTTTGATTCTTGGAAGAGACTGGAGAAACTACATAGGCCCGTGCAACATGCTTCAACGCAGCCTTCTCCAGAGAACCCTGCATGGAAACATCAGCCACATGTTCTGTCCTGAGGAATGGGGTGGGGAGGGGGTATATTAGTCATGGTTCTCCAGAGAAACATATACATATTAGCGAGAGAGAGATTGAGAGAGATTTATTATGAGGAATTGGCTCACATGATTATGGAGGCCGAGAAGTCCCACAACCCGATGTCTGCAAGCTGGACACCCAGGAGAGCTGGTGATGTAACTCAGTTTGAGTCCAAAGGCCTGAGAACCAGGGGATCCAAAGTTTAAATCCCAATCGGGGGCCAGAGAAGATGAGATGAGATGCCCCCACTTGAGCGGACAAGCAGGAAGCAAAAAGGGGCGAATTCGTCTTTCCTCCACCTTTCCGTTCTATTCAGGTCCTCAATGGACTGGATGATGCCCACCCACACTGAGGAGGGCAATCTGCTTTACTGAATCCACTGATTCAAATGCTAACCTCATCCAGAAACACCCTCACATACACACCCACAAATAACTTTAATCTGGACACCCCTTGGCCCAGTCAAATCGACACACACGATTAACCATCACAGAGGGTGACTGGCAGGACAGCATTTGGGATTGGAGGACTGACCCACATCTGGGCCCCTAGTCATGCCATCAATATACACCACAAAATCCAATCCATATCAACGAACAGAAGACTGGAGCCTCACCAGGTTTACATTATAGAATGGGCTGTACCTATTACGGGCCCTCGTGCTAGGTTAGCAGGGCACAAGATCATGTTTCTAAAGTCATAGCCCTGCCACAAGCTCCCCAGAAGCCGCAATGCTTGTTCCTTCACTACTTGTGTGAAGGCTGAAGCTTGACCCATGCTTTTTCTGCCCTGGAGAAAATGCCTAGGAAATGAGCAACTAACCATCCTAATAGTTCAGATGATGTGATCGTATTCATTATTTCCTTAGAGACATTCCCAAGCAATCCACTGAGTGCTCACCATTTGAACTTACATTTCAGAGAAAGGTTAAGAGCCTTTTTAATTCTAATTAAATAATCAGTAGAAAACGACAGAGGTAGAAAATGTACTACGTATGAGGAAGACACTTAATAAAAGGAGTCCTCTAGAGAAAAAATAATAATAATAAAGGGCAAGTACTGCAGAAACTGAGAAGTTCTACGTAGTAAATCACCATGTTTATTTGCCTGGCTAGCCTCTTCCTCTGGAGACACCTCTTCCCTAGTCCATGAGGGCCCAAGGGGCTGTCAATCACAAGACACTCCCTTCTCCTCCCCCAACCGCACAGGCATGGGTTTGAAACCCAGTCTGGTCACTTGGAATTCCCACCCCTGACCCCAACCCACAACAGTGATTTGTTCAGGGATGGGCACGCAACACAGATAAGGCAAACTAGATTCTTCACCAGGACTTCTCTGGTACAGCCAGTAAGAAAGAATGTTTCTTGCCTTGGGAGTTATAGTGCTACAAGAAGTAAGATTAGAATTTCCAGCACCCGTCTTCCTCGCCTAGGAGGAATAAAGGGAAAAACTTGTCTATTATGAGAAAGAAAACAATGAGGTCAAGAGAGAAAAGAAGCAAAGCTTATTGACAGCTATTCGTCACCTGGATCCAAGTGAGCCTGAACAAGAACTACCTCTGGACTTCCCAGTTAAATGGGCCAATAAATTCCCCTGTCTGCTTATGCCAATTTGATTGTGGTTTCCCCAACCTATAACTGAAAGACTGTTGACTAATGCAAAGGCTTTTCCACTACTGTGCAAAGATGAACTTATTTAGGACAAGAAAGACCCCACACTCAGGAATTTTCTGGATGAATTGTCCTATTGAAATAGCAGTAAACCACCTTTTACAGATGTCCAAAGCAATCTACCTAAATATCTTTTTTTATTGAGATATAATAGACACATAACATTGTATTCATTTTAGGTGTGCAACATAATGATTTGATATATAAATATATTTTGAAATGATCACCACAATAAGTTTAGTTATCCATCACCACACATTGTTACAAATCTTTTTCTTGTGATGAGAACTTTTAAGATCTACTCTCTGAGCAACTTTCAAATATACAATACGGTATTGTTAGCTATAGTCATAATGCTGTACTTTACATCCCCAGGACTTATTTATCTTATAACTGGGAGTTTGTACCGTCATCCACTTCACCCAACCCCCACCCTCCACCTCTGACAACCACCAATCTGTTCTCTGTATCTATGAGTTTGTATTTTTTTAGATTCCACATATAAGTGAGATCATATTTATTTATTTATTATCAGTATTTATCTTTGTCTGACTTATTTCACTTAGCATAATGCCCTCAAGGTCCTTTCATGTTGTCACAAATGGCAGGATTTCTTTCTTTTTGATGGCTTAATAGTATCCCATTTTATATACATACCACATTTTTTTTATTCATTCATCCACTGATGGACACTTAGGTTGTTTCCATGTCTTGGCTATTGTAAATAATGCTGCAACGAACATGGGGGTGCAGATACATTTTTGAGATAGTGATTTCATTTCCTTTGGATAAATATGCAGAAGTAGAATTGCTGGATCATATGGTAGCTCTATTTTTAATTTTTTGTGGAACCTCCATACTGTTTTCCATAGTGGTTGCACCAATTTACATTTCTACCAATAGTGCACAAGCGTTCACTTTTCTCCACATCCTCACCAACACTTGTTATTTCTTGTCTTTTTGATAATAGCCGTTCTAACAGATGTGAGGTGATATCTCATTGTGGTTTTGATGTGCATTTTCCTGGTAATTAGTGATGTTTAGCACATTTTCATGTGCCCATTGGCCATCTGAATGTCTTCCATAGAAAAATGTCTATTCAGATCCTCTGCCCATTTTTTTTTCTTTTGTGAGGAAGATCAGCCCTGAGCTAACATCCATGCTAATCCTCCTCTTTTTGCTGAGGAAGACCGGCTCTGAGCTAACATCTATTGCCAATCCTCTTTTTTCCCCAAAGCCCCAGTAGATAGTTGTCTGTCGTAGTTGCATATCCTTCTAGTTGCTGTATGTGGGACGCGGCCTCAGCATGGCCGGAGAAGCGGTGAGTCGGTGCGCGTCCAGGATCCGAACCCAGGCGGCCAGTAGCGGAGCACGCGCACCCAACCGCTAAGCCATGGGGCCAGCCCTCTGCCCATTTTTTAATTGGATTCCACCTAAATATCTTATTGTCATACATTACTCCTCACTAATGGGCTCAAGTGTAAGGTTTGTTAGTTGTTAGTGCCATTGAATCAATTTCCACTCCTAGTGACCCTGTGTACAGCAGAACAGAACGCTGCTTGATCTTTTTGTGCCATCCTCTCACCTTCCAGTGCTATATTAGACAATGCTCCACTGCTATTCATAGGGTTTTCATGGTCAATTTTTTTGGAATTTGGTGACCAGGTCCTTTTTCCCAGTCTGTCTTAGTCTGGAAGCTCTGCTGAAACTTGTCCACCATGGGTGGCCATGCTGATATTTGAAATAGTTTCAGCATCATAGCAACACACAGCTGCCACAATATAACAACCAACAGACAAGTGGTGTGGTTCCCTGACCAGGAAACGAACCAGGCTGCAGTGGTGAGACGTCAAATCTTAACCACCAGACCACCAGGGCAGGTTGTGTAAGATTTAGGGCTGCCTAAAATTAGAGAAAATTGAAAAAGAATTTACAGGATTCCCAAATGTTCTTCTAGAGGGAAACTGCAAGAGCCAGGTGTTCTAGAATGTCTCCTCTCCAACCTGTCAAGAGACCACCTTCCCTCAGCTTCCAATCCTGCTTTCCCAAAGGGACTAACTAAAGAAGAAATGGAGCTGATACTAACCAGCACCTGCACTGCCCCAGACACTGCTGGACGTTTGACACTTGTCGTCTAAGCTTCACAGCAAGCCTATAAGAATTACCCCCATTTTACAAATGAGGAAACCGAGACTTAGTGACTTGCCCAAGGCTATACAACTAGTGCATGGCAGAGCCAAAAATTAAATTAAAACCTGTATCTGTATGAATCCAAATCCCATGTTCTTTCCAGTTCAGGAAGCTGGAATACCCACCACCACTACCACTTCTTGGAGGAGACCATAAGCATGATGATGGTGTAGAGGGAAAGCTTCAATTCAGTGCAACCACCATTTATGAGGTTTGTCAGTTACTGTGAGGAAAGACACAGGAAAAATTGGATCACTACCCTCATGGAGCTTGCAATATTATAGGGGGAACAGACTATTACACAAACTACTGCACTTCAAGTATGGATGAGGTTTCAGTGTAAAGTCATGTGGAATCCTGAAGAGGGAAAAACAGATTCCATCTGGCTATGGCAGAGGAATGCCTTATGGAGGAGGAATTTAACCTGAGCTTAAGAATAAGTGGGATTCCAGTAGGCTGAAAGGATGAGAGAGAGAGGCTTTCTCTTTTAACTAAATTTCACATGAAGTTGGCTATGTGTGCCCTTGCACTACATGGGTGGTACAGAAGACTGAAGGTGATGAGACAATGTACTAATCATAATAGGCTAGTCTATGCAACAGTAACAAACCCCAAAATCTCAGTGCTTAAAACAATAATACACGTCTTGTTCAACTACATGTTAACCATGGTTGGCTGGGGACTCTACTTCATGTCTCTTCCACTCTAGGATACAGGCAGACGAAGCAGTCTCTATCAGGAACATTGCCAGCCACCATGGCAGATAGCAAGAGATCTCTGGAGGGTCTTACACCATCAATGAAATGTTCCAGCTTGAAAGTGACTCCTATCACTTCCACTCACAACTCATTGTCCAGTACTCATCCAAGGCCCCATCCAATCACAATAAACCCAAGAAATACAGGACTAGCAGGTGTCCAGAAAATAGAAAGCTATTTGGTGAATAGCAGCAATGACTACCACACTTGGTGTAGACAATTGTCCATGACAGGACTTATGGGAGGCAAGGACGTGAGGAGAAGACAGTCATACGGAGAGCAAAACAGAGAGTCTAGAAATCAGACCAGCAAACGTTGATTAAGCACCTACTGTGTGTTAGGCATTGTGCTAAGCACAATTCAAAAATGCATGTTATAGTGTTGCTGTCTTCAAGGAGCTCACAGTCTGGTGGTAGTGAATGATGCATGTTATGGACTAAATCGTGTTCCCCCAAAATTCATATATTGAAGCCCTAACCCCCGCGATGTGATGTTTTTGGAGACAGAGCCTTTAAGGAAGTAATTAAGGTTAAGTTTATGTCATAAGAATGGAGCTCTAATCCCATAGACCTGGTGTCCTTATAAGAAGAGCAAGAGGGGGGTCGGCTCCGTGGCTTAGTGGTTGAGTGCACTTGCTCCGCTACTGGCGGCCCAGGTTCGGATCCCAGGCACGCACTGACGCACCGTTTGTCCGGCCATGCTGAGGTGGTGTCCCACATACAGCAACTAGAAGGATGTGCAACTATGGCATAGAACTATCTGCTGGGGCTTTGGGGAGAAAAAGGAAAAAAAAAAAAAAAAAAGGAGGGGGATTAGCAATAGATGTTGGCTTAGGGCCGGTCTTCACCAGCAGGGAGAGGAGGATTGGCATGGGTGTTAGCTCAGGGCTGACCTTCCTCAAAAAAAACAAGAAGAGCAAGAGACACCAAAGCTCTCTTGCTGTGGTTCACACACAAAGAGGAAACACCATGCGAGGATGCAGTGAGAAGGCAGCCATCTGCAAACCAAGAAGAGACACCTCACCAGAAACAAACCCTAGCACCTTGATCTTGGACTTGTAGCCTCCAGAATGGTGAAAGAATAAATTTCTGTTGTTTAAGCCACCTAGTCTATGGTATTCTGTTATAGCAGCCAAGCAGACTAATACAGTACCTAAGCAGATAATTATAGTGTGATGTGGTAGGTGCAATGATAGACATAAACACGTGGACACACAAGGGAAGAGGCTCCTTCAGTGATTAGCATGATAACGATATTCCACCATAACCACAGGTCACCCTGATCCTATGTCCTCATGCAGTATTCAGGGGCAGGGCCCTGCCTCTACTTGGAGGCAAAGATTCAGGGGCATTGGGCAGCTTCAAGAACCAGTTATGATCTAGTGGCTCCTCCAGTGACCCAAGGCAAGCACCATACAGGAAGATTCTTAGAAAGATGCCCAAAAGTTCACCTCCTTAAGGATAAACATGCAAAAGAATGTGCCAAGGCTACTACTATTACCTCCTGCCCCATTATCCTCTTTGGTCATCAGCCTCTTCACACAGAGTCCTATAAAGCAATAATTTTCTAAGAGACCCAAAATTCCACTTTATATTAAATAAAAGCAATACACTGAATAAGCACAATTTATGATCATAAAGCATTTCTGTTTTGTCTTTCTGTATCCCTTTAAAACTTACTCAGTAGGGTAAGTACTTCTGCCCCTGTATAAAACTCAGGCTGTTTCCATGACTTTTCCAATGACTTATAGGAAAAAACATCCTTCAGGCACAGTTTCAGAAGGGCAGTTAGAGTGTCCAGTCCCATGTAATAGTCAAACCTTCCAACTTCATTCAAAGTTACAGCTGATCTTTCTCTCCCACAATGACTTGCTACCTGGGAAGAGGAGGTAGTTGACTTCTACCTTTCTTGCTCACCTTCTCTCTTGTCCCCAGCTGCTGTTTCTGACACTATAAGATTGGGGGCTCGTGGAAAGAGAAGAATGAGAGGAGCTGGAAAGCTGTCACTTGACGGGCATTACCCTGAGCTCCAGTTATTACTCGATGGCACTATCCTACCCTGATTCTCTTGTGAAGCACTTTCACCAGTGATTCAGAGATTCCCATTGATTTCTCACCTGCAATTTCCTTCACCCAGGCAAATCCATCTCTAGTACAGTTGATCCCTTTCCTGTGACCACAGCTCCTGGACAGTCTACTGTCAGTTTCTGTCAGTTGGGTCCCATTGACCCTCCAGAAGCCCCACCTGGAGAGGACTCAGCTCTTTCATACACATGCAGTCATCTAGCCCTTAGGAAACATTCATTCCCTTTTGCCTTGACACAGGGTAGACCCAACACAGACACAACCTCGGAATCATCCACCAGGAGTTAGTCAGCCCATCTCTCACCCTTACCCAGTGGGAGTCAGACACCAAGCCACTGTGTCCTCCATTCTGCATAAGTCCTGGAAAATCTCTGAGTAATCCCACTGAAGTGCCTTCACTAGGCTTGAGGTGAAGTCAAGCATAACTCATCCCTCCCATGGTGAGGACAGGGGCTACTCACAATGAGGGTCTCTCCAAAGAAATTCTCCTCGCAAATTCTCTCTAACTTCCAAAACTCCAACTTGATGTGAATGTATGTTTAAGAGACAGAAAATTAGTTTTTAATATTTTCTCTGCAAATTTGCATCAGTGTGGCACCTTGCTATTGTATTTGTCACCCATTGTCTTTGAGTTGCAGCTAAAACTTCCATTTTATTTTTTTTTAATTTTTTGTTTATTGCAGTAACATTCGTTTATAACATTGTATAAATTTCAGGTGTACATCATTATACTTCTATTTCTGCATGGATTACATCATGTTCTCATGTTCACCACCCAAATACTAATTACAACCCATCACCACACACATGTGCCGAATTATCCCTTTCGCCCTCCTCCCTCCCCCCTTCCCCTCTGGTAACCACCAATCCAATCTCTGTCTCTATGTGTTTGTTTATTGTTGTTATTATCTACTACTTAATGAAGGAAATCATACGGTATTTGACCTTCTCCCTTTGACTTATTTCACTTTGCATAATACCCTCAATGTCCATCCATGTTGTCACGAATGGCTGGATTTCATCGTTTCTTATGGCTGAGTGGTATTCCATTGTGTATATATACCACAGCTTCTTTATCCATTCGTGGATAACTCATTCCTCCTCAATTTTTTGGAAGAGTTTGAGAAGGATAGGTATTAAGTCTTCTTTGAATATTTGGTAGAATTCACCAGGGAAGCCGTCTGGTCCTGGACTTTTATTTTTGGGGAGGTTTTTGATTACTGTTTTGATCTCCTTACTGGTGATTGGTCTATTCAAATTCTCTACTTCTTCTTGATCTAGCTTTGGAAGGTTGTATGATTCTAAGAATTTATCCATTTCGTCCAGATTGTCGAATTGGTTGGCATATAGCTTTTCATAGTATTCTCTTATAATCTTTTGTATTTCTGAGGTGTCTGTTGTAATTTCTCCTCTTTCATTTCTGATTTTACTTATTTGTGCCTTCTCTCTTTTTTCTTGGTGAGTCTAGGTAAAGGTCTGTCAATTTTGTTGATCTTTTCAAAGAACCAGCTCTTGGTTTTATTAATTTTTTCTTTTTTTTTTTTTTTTTTGGTCTCTATTTCATTTATTTCTGCTCTGATTTTTATTATTTCCCTTCTTCTACTGATTTTGGGCTTTCTTTGTTCTTCTTTTTCCAGTTCCTTTAGGTGCATTGTTAGATTGTTTATTTGAGATTTTTCTTGTTTGTTGAGATACGCTTGTATTGCTATAAACTTCCCTCTTAGAACCGCTTTTGCTGTATCCCATAAATTCTGGCATGTCGTATTTTCATTTTCATTTGTCTCCAGGTATTTTTTGATTTCTTCTTTGATTTCTTCGTTGACCCAGATGTTGTTCGGTAGCATTTTGTTTAATCTCCACATATTTGTGGCTTTTCTGATTTTCTTCCTATAGTTGATTTCTAGTTTCATACCTTTGTGGTCAGAAAAGATGCTTGGTATTATTTCAATCTTCTTAAATTTATGGAGACTTGTTTTGTGGCCTAATATGTGATCAATCCTGGAGAATGTTCCATGTGCATTTGAAAAGAACGTGTATTCTTCGGTTTTTGTATGGAATGCTCTCTATATATCTACTAGGTCCATCTGTTCTAGTGTGTCATTTAAGGCCAATGTTTCCTTATTCATCTTCTGTTTGGATGATCTATCCATTGGTGTAAGTGGAGTGTTAAAGTCCCCTACTATTATTGTGTTACTATTTCTCTTTTTATGTCTGTTAATAATTGCTTTATATAGTTAGGTGCACCTACTTTGGGTGCGTAGATATTTACAAGTGTTATATCCTCTTGTTGGATTGTTCCCTTGATCATTATGTAATGCCCTTCTTTGTCTCTTTTTACAGTTTTTGTTTTAAAGTCTATTTTGTCTGATATGAGTACTGCTACCCCAGCTTTCTTTCCATTGCCATTTGCGTGGAGTATCTTTTTCCATCCCTTCACTTTCAGTTTGTGAGTGTCTTTAGGTCTGAAGTGTGTCTCTTGTATGCAGCATATATATGGGTTTTGTTTTTTTATCCAATCAGCCACCCTATGCCTTTTAATTGGAGCATTTAGTCCATTGATGTTTAAAGTAGCTATTGATAAGTATGTACTTACTGCCATTTTTTAACTTTTTTTTTCTCAGTGTTTTAGTAGTCCTTCTCTGTTCCTTTCTTCTTCTATACAGAATCGATGGTCTCTTTAATTTGACCTCTGTCTGAAAGCTCTACTCTTTAACTCCCCTCCTCCCTCCTTTTATGTTTTTGATATCATATCTAACCTCTTTTTTGTGCATTTGTATCCATTACCCTCTTATCATAGAAATAGATAATTTTTCCTATTTGTGGTCTTCTCTTTTCCCCTTAAATCAGTCCCTTTAACCTTTCTTGTAGCACTGGTTTCTTGGTGACAAACTCCTTTAATTTTTGCTTGTCTGGGAAATTTTTGATCTCTCCTTCCATTTTGAATGATAACCTTGCCATGTAGAGTATTCTTGGCTGGAAGTTTTTTCCTTTTAGCATTTTAAATATATCGTGCCACTCTCTTCTAGCCTGTAAGGCTTCTGCTGAGAAGTCAGCTGATAGCATTATGGGGTTCCCTTTGTATGTAACTTGACTTCCTCTTGCGGCTTTTAGGATTCTCTCTTTATCTTTAATTCTGGACATTTTGATTATGATGTGTTTTGGTGTGGGCCTCTTTGGGTTTATCTTGTTTGGGGCTCTCTGTGATTCCTGTACCTGAATGTCTGTTTCCTTCCTTAGGTTAGGGAAGTTTTCACCTATTATTTCTTGAAATAGTTTCTCTGCCCCTTTGTCTCGCTCTTCTCCTTCCGGGACACCTATAACACAGATGTTAGTGCGCTTGATGTTGTCCCAGAGGTCCCTTAGACTGTCCTCATTCTTTTTAATTCTTTTCTCTTTTACCTGTTCAGCTTGGGTAATTTCTTCTAGTCTTTCGTCCAGCTCACAGATCCATTCTTCTGTATCCTCTACCTGCTTTTGAGTCTCTCTAGTGAATTTTTCATTTCCAGTATTGTATTCTTCATTTCTGATTGGTTCTTTTTTATATCTTCCATTTCTTTGTTGACATTCTCACTGAGTTCCTCTATTCTTCTCCCCAGATCAGTGAGCATCCTTAACACTCTTTGTTTGAACTCTGTCAGGTAGGTTGCTCATTTCTGTTTCACTTAGTTCCTTTTCTGGGGTTTTGTCCTGTTCCCTTACTTGGAATGTATTCCTTTGCCTCCTCATTTTGCCTCTTTCCCTGTGCTTGTGTCTATGTATTAGGTAGGTCAGCTACGTCTCCTGCTCTTGGATAGATGACCTTATGTAAGTGATGCCTTAGGAGACCTGCAGTGTGCTTCCCTCAGTTCTCAACGTTCCAGGGGTGACCCCTATGTGGGTTACGTGTGTCCTTCTGTTGTTGCCTGTTTGCTCTCCCTGTAGGTGCCCAGGGAGGCTGAGTTATGCTCCTGGCCAGCTGTTGTAATGCTCAGCTGCTTGTAGTTGTTGTGTGCCCTTCAGTCTCTTTATCAGGTGTGGGGAGCCCCAGCACAGTTGGCTGCAAGTTCTAATACCATATTTGTGTTGCAGTATTTCTTTTAAGCGAGTAGGCCCCCAGCGTGGCAGGTTGTTAGGCTCAGGGCCTTACAATTGCTATAAGCCTCCAGCCTTTAGGTCTCTTGTTAGCTCTCTGAGGATCGCAGCTGGGTGCAGCTGGCCTTAGGCATGGGAACACCCAATTGTTTCAAGCTTTGGAAGGTGGGGCAAACCCCCTATGTGGGTCTTTGAGAAGCACAAGTCTTCTGGAGCTGATAAGCCCTGCCGCCCACAGGTCCACACACACAGTCAACACAGTCCTGCCCCGTGTGCGCGCCCCGACCTCCCGAAGCGGACCCAGTCTCTCTACGGCGGGAGCCCCACACACTCTACCACCGCCCCACACTCTAAACCTGCTCCTTGTGCCCATCCTGCCCCACTGAAGTCTGCTCAGTTGCCAGGCTGCAGAGAATCCAGTCACCAATCTATGCAGGCCCACAAGTTGCCTGAGGGCTTGTTGTTGGGTGGGGCTAGTCTCTAGGGTGGGCTGCCTGCCCTGGCTGAGCTGGATTAAATTGGTGCTCTAGCCGGTGGAGCAGACCCTGGGCTAGCAGGCCTCAGGGAGAACTCCAATGGCGTCTGTGTCAGCACGCCCACACCAGGCCACAACAATGGCCACCGCCAATGTCCCAGTCCCTGGAGAGGTCTCACCTCTCACCAAGATGCACTCAGGGCCTATTAGGTGAGTCTCTTTTCACCAAAGCACTGTGCACCTTTCTTTCTGGTGATTTTAGGTTGCTTTCTGAAACAGGTGAGTTTGCACGTGGGCCCTTTAAGAGCCGGTTTTAATTTCTTTGTAAACCAGCTTTTCTGGGGGTACTCCCCAATGTTTTAGTAGCAGGCAAAGTCAGATATTATGCCACTCATCTCGATTGCGCTGGGTCCACAAAATGCCCACAGAGGGGGCGCTCCCCAGCTCAGGGCCCCGCACCTCCAGGGAGGGCTGCAGACCTGTGGGCTGCTCCCAGCGGCTGTGAAGCTGGCGGCTTGTGAAGGCTGCGTTTTTCCTCTCCAGAAGGGAGTTTCTGCCTCTTCCACCTCAATTAGGATTGTCCGTTGTTGCAGGAGTTCCTCTTATCCAGTTTTCAGTTCTGCCTCAGGGTTAATTTTTCCACAAGTAGTTGTAAATTGGCTGTGTCCACGGGAGGAGGTGAGTTCAGAGTCTGCCTACGCCGCCATCTTGACTTCTCCCTACAACTTCCATTTTAATATTCATTTACTCAGACTGTGGTGAGCAGAATTGCCTACATCCCTGCAGAATCACACAAGGTAGCCAGGCACTTCAAACAAGAGTCCCCAAGGGACCCAGATCCACGCTCACTACTGGATTAACGTCACAGAAGGACTCCTTTTCCTCTGTGGGGTTTCATTCAAAGAATGAATTCTGTCTTGTCTCTTCACTCTCTTTGGTCTCATTATTCCTGATTTCAAAGTGTTTGCATCTAAAAGCCAAAGGCTGATGCCTGTGTCATTGAAACCAACCAACTCAAGAGCATGCGTTCTGACTGCAATGCAATAAGATTGGAACTCGTAAGAAAAAGATGACCTCACCCAAGAAGAAGACCCACGAATTTGGAAATTTACAAAAGACACTGCTAAATAACCCATGGGACATACAAGTCACAAAGTATGGAACATTGAGAATTGAATGATGGAACAGCTACAGATCAAAATTTGTGAGATATACCTAGAGATACTTAATTTGTAGTCTTGAATGTGTACTTTAAAAATAAGAAAAATTGAAAGGCAACAAAGTAAGCATCCATCACAAGAAGTTAGGAGAAGAAACAAGTAAAACTAAAGATTAGAAAGACAGATATAATAAATAATAAAATTAATAGTAATAAATAAAACAAACAGTAAAACGAACAATAGAATAGACAAATCTCTGGCAAGATTGATCAAGGAAGAAAAAAAAGAGAAAGAACAAAAAAAACAGTAATAATAGGAATTTTTTTAAAAGGACCTAACTACAGATTCAGTGGATATTTAAAAATCAAAAGAAAATGCTACAGAAAACATCATGCCAGTCAAGTTGAAAAGTGAGATGAAATGAAAAAGATAAATTGCCAAAATTGTCTGAAGAAGAAATAGAATACTTGAATTAGAACCATAATCAGTACAAGCATCAGGCCCTGAAAGCTCTACAGTTAAGTTTTATCAAAGCTTCAAGAAGCAGATAACCCCTACCTTATCAGAATGTCCCAAAGAATAGAGAAAGGGGAAAGATGACCCAACTCATTTTATGAAGTTTGTATAACCTTGATACCAAAACAGGACAAAGAGAGTACAAGGAGGAAAAATTATAGGTCAATCTCATTTTTGAACAAAGATGAAAAAATACTAAATAAAATATTAGTAAAGTGAATAAAGAAAAGTATGAAAAAACTGGTCATGACTAAGGAGAGTTTATTCTAGTACACAGGATGTTCTAATAGTTAAAAAATCTATTTACTACTTCACAAAATAAGTTACCCAAATGACCAATAAGGTGCTTAGTATCATTAGTCATCAGAGAAATGTAAATTAAAACCATAATGAGATACCACTTCATACTCACCAGAAAGGCTAAAATTAAAGACAAACAACACCAAGTGTTGATGTTGGATGTGAAGCAACTGGAATTCTCATACATTGTTGATGAAAGTGAAAAATGATAAAACCACTTTGGAAGGCTGTTTGGCAATTCCTTATAAAATTAAATATGTACCTATATTTCATTAACCAGAATTGTGTTTCATGCCACAATTACTTAATATAATTAATTAATTATTATTATAAAAATAATCAATATTTATTTTCTAAAACATCATATATGAAAGAATATGTTTGTACTGTGTATAACCAACAAATGATTAATATCAGAATATGTAAAGAATACATATTGATTTACAGGATAAATCAATAAGAATAATTCAACAGACATGGATGAAAAGTCAATTCTCTAAAGAGGAAACTCAAATGGCCAGCAAACATACGAAATATGCCCATTTCACTATTAGGAAAATGTAAATTAAAACAACAAACTTCACCAAATTATCAAACTCTCAGTCAGACAAGTGGGGATAGGCCATTCCAGGAAGAAGGAAGAACATGTGCAAAAGCGTGTAACACTATGGAAATGCATTTATACCTCCATGTGTGTTTCTGTCTGAAGAGAGCAGGAAAAACTTTACACGCAAGCAAACATCAACTCTGGACAAAGAAATGCTTTTCTCTGTAGTCCCTGGTACAAACCCACATGAACGTCCAGTGGCTCAGCAAATAGAGGTTCCCCAATCCCATGCACTTCTAGAATTCTAAGGGTCTCTCTTTCTCTGGGTGGGTTACAGCTTCCTGCATAAAAAATGAGTTCCAAGCCATTCATCTATTTATCCTGTAGGATAAATGACTCCATTGGTTGTGCCTGAACCAGACAAAACCACCAGATGGATTACCTCCTGCCTTCCTCTTGCAAGGGCCCCCTCCCCCGCCTAGTTCAGGAGCATCTGACCTTTGGAGGATCCTTGAGCCATGTCCTGCATGCTGACCTTCTAGAGCATAACAGTGTGTTGTAGCTGAGGCTGTATTACCTCGCAAGTCCAAAGCATAAACAAAAATAATTTGTAAAGAAAGTAGAAAGCACTGGGGCTGGCTGGTGGCGTAGCTTCGATGGCCCGGGGTTCGCCGGTTCGGATCCCGGGTGCGCACCGACGCACGGCTCATCAAGCCAGGCTGTGGTGGCGCCCCATGTAAAGTAGAGGAAGATGGGCACTGATATTAGCCCAGGGCCAATCTTCCTCAGCAAAAAGAGGAGGATTGGCATCAGATGTTAGCTCAGGGCTAATCTTCCTGACCAAAAAAAAAAAAAAGAAAAGAAAGTAGAAAGCATGAAGGGAAAAGTGAATTATTATAGGGCCCAGTGTCTCCCCAAACAAAAAATATTCTTCCATTGTCTACTTTTTCATCACTATATTATATATTGTCTCTACCTATTTGATAATTGCAGGTTTTCTAAACTTCACTGAAATTTTACTAGTTAAAAAAAGAAGTGTAGATAATTAGGGAAACGGAAATATTTTGCCCCAAGAAATGGAAATTTGGGGCCATGTGTGATTTTTGGCATCACTTACATAGAGTGAGATAAGAACAAAAACATTAGAGGCATAAATAAAATCCTGTGGTGGAAGGAAGGTCAGTAGGACCGATTTTCCCCGGCTGTGCGGAGGGAAGGGACACCCAGCACCACCCCAGGGGCAGCAACCGGCTCCCTGGCTCTCCGAGCCCAGTCTCATGTGGAGTTGGCTGTATGAATGGAAATTAATGTGGATTAACACAGTAACTCACCCACTGAACTAACTGTATCTTGTTTGAAAGTTAAGGGTCACAGTGGGTCAGGGGCAAAACTGAGATTCACCAATCAATGGGACTCTATCTCTCGCTCTTATTTCAGAAGTAAATAGCAACAGCAGGAAAAATACAAAAGGGATAGGTTTTGAAGGCCAAGTTGAAGAGCACAAAGAAAAGGAGGTAAGGCAGCTATTTAAGCAAGCTCATTAATGTAATGTGTTTACAGGAGTATAAAAGCTGCCCGAGGATTTTCACTCCAGGCCCCTCCAAGCAGAAGGCCTGGTCTGGTGGGAGAATGGAGCACATTCTGGGGGCTCCATACGCTGAGGAATGCTGGCAGTGACCCTCAGGCCTCATGGGTCCATCACGTCACCAAAACCAGACCTGAGCCCAGGTGGACCATGAGGTGAAGCAGCATTTCTCAGCCTTTTTCCATTACCATCCCCCTCAGGAGCCATTCTAGGTATTTTTCCTAATTGCTCCCACATTAGGTTTTAATACGGCAGATATGCTGCATATCTGTTTATGGAATGCATTCATATCTGTGCTATGTACATAAAAAGAGTTAGATTTTGGGGGGCCCCCTAGAACCAATTTTCACCCCCTTGGAAGCGATACTGTGCTCTTCGAGAACATGTGGTTAACCTCACCCTTTTCCTCCATCTTGCCATGGCATTTTCTTATAAACACAATCAATAGATTAAATTAAATTATATTTTTATAGGACAAGTAACTTAAGCAAATTAGTCAGGAATAGATTTATTCTCCTTGTTGGCACTCACACACATCCAGGGCAGGCGACAGAACTGCAGGAACACAGGTGAAATGGAGAATCAGTCAGCTCTAAAGCGGTTTTGTGTGAATCACAAAAATCTCACACACACGTGTCTCTCCACCATGAAGATCACTCTTAGAATCCAGATTCTGTATAGCCCTCCCAGCCAAGAAGATTTTGCCACACTTTCTGACCCACAGTTAGTGGTGTGAAATAAAAATGTTTTATTTTTATAAAATTTTCCAAATTCAAACCATAGTATAAAATTTAATGTGATTTTTTTTTCAGATTGTGTTGTCTCAAAATCCTGATCTAGCACCCTAGAGATTGGGGCAAGGTACTCATTTGAAAAATCACTCTTCTGGAAAAATCGACTTAACAATCATGAGGCAAACATCTCAGTGGTAGCTTGAAAACAACTGGTTAAAGTCAACTACTCAACCAATTGGTTCCCAAAGCATCCATTTGCTTGATTCAACTGAGTCTTTCCAAATTGGTTTCCATTACAATAACAGTTGTAATAACAGTTACCATCATTCCAATAACCCAGAGGGTAAGTGCTGCTTTGGCCCCATTTCGCAGTGGGGGAAAATGAGGCTTATGGGGTCTTATCTTGTCCAAGCCCACAGGGCTGTGAGAATGGTGCAGTTGCAATTCAAATCTAGTTCTGCCTAACCACAAAGCCCACATTTTTACCACACCATAGTCCCTCCCTTTATGTAGACAAAGCCTTGGTAGACAGGAGTGTTAAATATCAGGTAGAAATATTTCTGCTAAAATATAAGCTGTGTCACTCAACTTTGGGGTTTTTGAAAAATTTGGACAACAGCTCCATCCTTCTAAAACCAAGCAGGTTAGAAAAGCCACTGTGAAGATTTGTTTTCAAATTTGAGACCCACTCCAAGAAGGTGTGCTCAGAGTTCAGCAGACAATGAAAAATCACCCCAGCTCTACCCACTAACAATTGGTGCGCAGAACTCTGCTCTCTATCAACCTCTGGGCTCCAGCCGGCTAAGAGGGCTCTCTACTTTGCATGCGACTGCACAGAGGCAATTTATTTTCTCATTGGAAATGATGATGCCGAGAGAGCAGAGCCGTGTCACACATGGGGGAGCCACCACTATAGGGAACAGAAGCTCCTTCCAGCTTGGCTCAGCTGCCATCTTTTAGCTGCTGTGATAGCAACAAGAATGGTGCCTCCTCAATCCCTGTCTCAAGCAGGATTGAGAGTGTCTCAAATCCCTGCCTTCTTAGAGAGAATAATGGCAAGAGTTCGTAGGGGAGAGAGGGAGGGAACCTCTCCCTGGAAACCCTGACTATTGGGCTCCTTAAAGATGGATTAGCATTTCAGAGATTTATTCAGTTTCTTGGGTAGAGAAGCTGACTCACAGATACTGTAAGTTTGGGTGTGAGAGCTTAAAGCTAAGAAGAATCTCAAGCCAATAAATTTTGAGAAGGCATAATGGAATGCTGTGATAACCCCAAAACTCCATAAATAATGAAGTCACACCCTTCTTATCCGATAGTCAAGCATCAAACACCCTCAGCCATCCAGAGCATCTGAAAACACACGAGTATCCCTAGCAGTCACCCTGCACAGGCAGAAATTAAAAAGCCAGGGAGAGCCTAAGAGGGAAGATTACAGAAAGAACGACATGATTGGTGGGTTTGCAATGAAAGGAGCTCCTTCATAGGTAAGCACTGGCTCTAAAAATCAAGTGCCATTAAGAGCAAAAAGAAGGAATGGGAATAAAAATGAGGAAAATGCACAAAACCCAAATCCTAGAGAATCATAATAATAGTAGCACTATCCAGAAGAAATATGTGAGCCACGAATGCAAGCCACACACGTAATTTGAAACTTCCTAGTAGCAACACTAAAAATAAAAAGAAACAGGTAAAATTAATTTTAATGATTTATTTTACTTAATCTAAGATATCATCTTAACATATAATCAACATTTTAAAATTATTGTGATTTTTACATTCTTTTTTTAATACTGTCTTCAAAATCTAATACATATTTTACACTGACAGCACAGCCCAATTTGGACTAGACACACTTCAAGTATTCAGTAGCCAAATGTGGCTGGTGGCTAACATATTGATAGAAAATTCTTAGCCATATGCTTGAGGGAATCACTAAGAGTAATACAAGGACATTCATTGTAGCATTGCTTGTAAGTAGTGAAAAATTGTAAATAATCAAAATGTCCATCAAAAAGTGAATAGACTAATTTTATTATATTAAATAATGAAATACAAAGCAACAATTACAATGGATAAATTGAATCTAAATATATCACCACAACATTGTTCCAAAACATAATGCTGAAGACAAAAGCAATCTGCAGAATCATACATACTGGGTACCATTTAGGTAAAGTTTTAGAAAGACCCCCAAAAAGCCACATCTTGCTTTTTGAAACAAACATACGTAATATAGTAAAAATATAATACTAGAAGGAATAAGCACTAACTTTGAAAAAGCGGTTACTTCTGGGAAAGGAGACAGGAAGGAAGGAGGGAGAAAGAGAAAAGGGTTTTGAGAAAGCTACACAAGGAGTCCTCCATCGAATATGTAATGTTTTATGTATTTAAAAAATTATCTGGGGCCGGCCCCTTGGCTTAGTGGTTAAGTGCGTGCGCGCCGATGCAGGCGGCCCGGGTTCGGATCCCGGGCACACACAGACGCACTGCTTCTCCAGCCATGCTGAGGCCGCGTCCCACATACAGCAGCTAGAAAAATGTGCAACTATGACATACAACTATCTACTGGGGCTTTGGGGGAAAAATAAATAAAATTATTAAAAAAAAAAAAATTATCTGGCACAAACATAAAAAAATGCTAATATTGTTAAATTTCAATGGTGGGTACAAAATTGCTCATTAAATTATTTTCACTTCTTTTCTGTACGTTTGATGTATTTCCTGAAAGAAGGAGAGAGGAAAAAAGGAGAAGACACATGATCACAATAGGAAAAAAAATGACGAAATAGGTTGAACAACCCAGCACAGGATTCGAGGTCACGTTCTACCTGGCTCCTGTGGACAGCGGGACCCATCTGACATTCACTAATGATGCGAGTACATGTTGCGCCCGTTCCAAATGCAATTGCTGCAGGGCATTCAGAGATGCTCGTAGCTGTGAACCTAGTGAAAAAGACAATATTCTCTTGTTTTCCATACACTCTATCAAGACAGAAGAGCGTTTCGTTTTATTTAAAAGAATCTATTTTAAAAGGTTTATACGGAACTTTTAGCACATAAAGAGGTTAATCTTTAGCCCTCTGGAACCCAGGTTGAGCAGATGCCTTATGTGGCAATAATGGATAACTGATGAGTTAGGTGTTCACACCCTGGCTTTATCACACCACACTGCACCTCCTCATCTGTAACTTTGAACTTGGCACAGCTACTCCTGGTCCACAATCTCCCTCCCTACACACAGACACAGACACACACAGAGACACACAGACACACACACCCACACACACATCCCCTCTACACTTGATTCCGCTTCCTCTCCTCCCTTCTGAGCATGTTTGACTCCCAGCCCAGCAAAGATTCTGTGCATTTGGTGTCCTCCACAAACCTGAAGAGTTGACTGTCCTTCGTCTCTTTCTGGTCATTTGTTACAGATGCATCAAAACACCGATCCCACAAGGTCCCCACTTTTAGCACTTCTCTATCCACGAGGTACCAACTTATCCCTAACCTGGTGTATTGTCTCTGTGCCCGGTTCTTCTCTTGGATGAAAACGGCTTCCTCAGTTCCATGGAAACAGCTCTCAATGGGAAACACTATCAGGGATTTATTGTTTAGTGGGGTTTTTTAAACTCAAGCAATTACCTGTATCATACCCACACCACTTTTATTTGAAACCCTCACCAAAAAGGAAAAGAAAAAGTATATATGATTAGTGAGGCACAAGCTCTCAGTCCAGAAACCAGTCTTCCAATCTGACACATTATTTTACACTCTCTGGTGAACCTATTTCCAGTTTTCTAGGTGTCCAGGTAAGACCGGGCAGCCTACGGTTTTCAGGGCCTTTCAGTCTTTCTGATGGACAATTATTTATAAGGTGAATTCCTCTGCTTTCACTGGGAGATTTGGCACCACAGAGAAATAGCTCCATTTCCTTAAAGGAGCAATTCTTACTTTCTGCTCCTGGGTTAAAAAAATTTCAAGATAAATTCCTATGTTATTTAATAAAAATTCCAACTAGTCTGTCACGGATCACAGCATTCTTTGAAATGCATTTATTTTAATGAAGGTTAGCATTTTAGCTGTTCATAAATACAAATTATTGGGAAGGGAGAGGTAAAAAGATTTCATTTTTCACCATCCAAACAAGCACTTTAAAACAATTCGAAAAAGTCTTAAAAACACGTGACTCTATTAAAGCTCTTTCAACTCATGAGTATTGTTTATACACGTGGACATGTTACTGTTGCAGAAATAAAAGCAGAAAGGCTCTAGACAAGCTTCATTAATTTGAAGGGGGGAAAAAGAAGTAAGTATTACCATTTAAGTGACTCTTGGACAATTTAAGCATTGAAATATAATTTCATCTCACCCCTAGAAGGAGCCCAGGAGGAGACGGCAGGAAGAAACGTCCTGTCTCCGTATTTCAGCCCTTCCTGCCACGCACCCAGAGGAGTGAAAACTGAAGGGATCGTCTCCTCTGAGAGCCTGGAGAAAGACAGACTGCCTTCAAAGAGAAGGGGCCCATTCACCCACAAATGCTTTCAGGGTCTGGATGCAAAACACAAACTCTACTTTAGAATAAAATTTTTAAGTCCTTTTCTAAAATCTTTTAAAGCTGACTCTGGTTGAATAGTGGGTGGATTTTGTTTTGTTCTGTAATTTTCATACTTTGTTGCCGAGACTATAAACGGATCTGTAATCCTCTGTCAGCGAGTTCATCCTTTCTTCTTTTTCCTCCTTGCCCTCTTCAGATCTCTCTCCTTCCCTTTTATGCCCTATTTTCAGCTAGTGTTCTGTTGAATTCGTTCCTCCAGCAAATAGCAACATGCTTTTGTGTTTGGCGCCCTCTTATGGTCACTAGGTTATTATAACAGCATCTTGCAGCACCTTAATGAAGAGTAATCACCACTAAGGAACTTAGCCATTTTAAGACTGAAAATCCATGAACGAATTCACTGTACTCTGTTTCTACAGAATGCCAACAAGCCATTCATCCACCCCAAAACCAAACAGGCCCAAGGGATACTCCTTTTACGTTAGGTGATGTGCCTTCTCTCTTGCTGTGCAAAGGATGTGAGAATTCCACATGGTCAGCTGTCGTCCGGTCCCATAGACTAATCCTAGCTTCACCTTCCATGTTTCGCACTCAGTCCTGTCTCAGAAATTTTCTTCCACAAGGGCCCAAAGCCTTTTCATTCACAGCAGTGATTCTCATCATAGTGAAACATGCAAATCCTATGTAATGTGTGAGAGTGCTTGTCCCGCTGAGTCCAGCACAGGACCTGGAGCACACTTCTCCCCTTCCCAAACTTCCCCCAGTGGCTGCTTATCCACCCAGCAGACCCCAACACATCTTTCAAGTTGCAGCTGAAATGCCATCTGCTCTGGAAGATCTCTGACCTCCCAGGATGGGCTTAGCTGCACCTTATCTCATGCTGCCTCCGTAATTCATACACATCTCCATCATGGTAATTAACCAACTGCACATTTCCCAAAGTGAATTCCAGAGAACTCACCTCCCATTCTATGAGATGCTTCATGGAAAATAGGGTTCTGTGAACAAATACGTTTGGGCAATGGAATACACTATATCCTCATTCTTGGAGATATAATGTGCACAGAACTGTACTTTGGGAAACATTGCTTTTCTGTTGTGTTGGAACACCTGAGTCACCTCTGAGGAGCCATATCTGACCCACCTCTGCATCCTGAGGGCAGAACTGGCAGAACTGATGGGAGCCTTTATTTATCTGCTGTCACCTGTCCTCCCTGGGAGGCCGGCACTCTGGGACACTCCTAACCTCACAGAGGGCTCAGAGAACTCTGCTAAGTCAGAATCATGAAGCAGCATCAAGGCCACGTCATGTCTCTAGGTGGCCAGTGGGTGACTTTCTTGCCAACTAGCTGGCTTCCTGATGCTCTGTCCACCACCCCCTTGCTGTCTACCCAGACATCAGAAACTTGCTCAACTCTGAACCCTTGCCACAGGATTTCCTGATTCTTCTGTTTGCCTGGGTGGAGACTCCTATGGGTCTCACCCTGCAGGAAGTACGTGCCTCCAGGGACTCCCCCTGCCTGGTCATGGATGTCCCACCATCCTTGTCCTGCCTTCCTCTACATGCCACAGCCGCTCAGCGCCCCCGCAGAACACACTCTCTCTGTCAGAACAAACTGGCATCTTAGTCAATTCTGTCTCCTCGTGTCTCCAGAATCTTCCCACTTCTTTCTGACCCCACCAACACATATTCTCGCCACCTCATTTCTCCTCTGGATGACTCCAGCTGGTCTCCTGCCTCCATCCTTTCTCCCATCCGTTCCAAGTATTCATCTTAAAAGGCAAATCTGATCATGTCACTCCCCTTTACAAAACCTTGCAATGACTTCTTGTTGCTATTTGGATCAAGACCAAACCCCTCCGCAGCTGAGCCTCTGCCAAACTCTCTAGCTTTGTCTCGCCATCTCTCACCCCGTGCGGTACAGTCACACAGACATTCTTTAGGTTCTTAAAACATCACTTTTCTCCGTACCCAGTAGACACTATTCTCTCTGCCTGGAGCTCTCTTCCCTTCTGGCTACTTCACATGGGTCATCCCATTCATTCTTTACTCTCGTCTTAACCTCACCCCTCCCGGAGGCCTGACTCACATGAACCCCTGGATTAGGGTCTGACCCCCCAGAAGCTCCCATGACCCCCTGCACTCCATCTGGTATAAAACTCATCTCACTTTAAGTAAGTAACTGCTTAATGTATTCTAATTTGTTAATGTCCATCTCCCCCACTCAGAGCAGACACTAGGGCGGCAGAGCCACGTCTATCTGGCGCACTCTTCCATCCCCAGCACCCAGCACCAGGTGTGGCACATGGAGTGTTCAAGGAACATTTGCTGAATGAATTTTGGATCATGCAATTTCCTGCAGCCACAGAACACACACTTTTCCCCCAACAGTAATTTTCTGGCCTATTTCAGAATGAAGTCTCCTTAGATATCATGTGAAGAAAGCCGTTTCTCTATGCTTCCTTAAAATAGCTGTTTTCCCTGTTCCAAATTTGAATCAAGCCTAAAATAAACTGAATTCTACATCACCAGAGGGGTCTTTCTCTTCCATATTATCAAACACCCCTCCAACTGAGGTCAAAATTGTGATCAGAATATTTTTCATGTCTAACACTTCAGAATTTTCTAAGTGCTTTTACATGTGTTATTGTACAATCACACTATTCTTGACTTATTTCATATGTATAATTGCAAACTACTGTTTTTAAGTGGGTTTTCCTTGTGATCTCAAAATTACTCCTCATTTATACCCATATAGGTAATCAGATCATCAGAAGGACCCTGGAACTTTCAACACTGGGTGACAGAATCTGGTAGACCAATAACTTCAAAGTCCTAAGGGGAAATTTATTCTCAATCTCAAATTATTTATACCTGACCATACTATTGATCAAGTGGGAGGGTACAATAAAGACATTTTCAATACTTAAGGATTTAAGATTTGACTTCCCATATATTGTTTTTAGAAAATTACTGGAAGGTTTGCTTTGGCAAAAGGAGGGAATAAACCAAAAAGAGGCTAATATAAGATCCAGGATACAAGTGACACAGACAGGGAGAGTGGTGAAGGGAAGCACAAGGACTTCAGCTGGAGACTGGAGAAAAGGGGTGCATATTAGAGCAGGGGACAGGGGCAGGGCACTAAGTGCGGTTGTGCAGGTGTGTCCTGCCCGCTGGCGCTCCACCCAGAAGATCAGTGCGGCTGAAATGCAGCCAGTGCATGGCTCATCAAGTCAGGGGTTCTGATGGAGGGCTGACTACCCCAAGGTTCCGCATTAGCTTGTGACAACCCAGAAAGAAGGCTGTGGGAGAAGATGGTGGGAGGAGTGGAACTGATGGACTCTTCAGAACTCATAAGGGTTTGGAAAAATTATTGATAAGCTCATTGGACCATTTGGAAAAAATTAGTCAAATGTATCAGTTTACTAGGGCTGCCATAACAAATACCACAGACTGGCCGGCTTAAATAACAGAAATCTATTTTCTCACAGTTTTTTTTTTTTTTTTTTTTTTTTGGTGAGGAGGACCAGCCCTGAGCTAACATCCGATGGCAATTCTCCCCTTTTTTCTTGAGGAAGATTGGCCCTGGGCTAACATCTGTGCCCATCCTCCTCTACTTTATATGGGACGCCGCCACAGCATGGCTTAGCAAGCAGTGCGTCAGTGCGTGCCTGGGATTCAAACCTGCGAAACCCAGGCCGCCGCAGCGGAGCGTGCACACTTAACCGCTGTGCCACTGGGCCGGCCCCTTCTCACAGTGTTAGAAGTGAGAACTTGCTCACAGGCTAGAAGTCCAAGATCAAGATGTCAGCAGGGTTGGATTCTTCTGAGGCCTCTCTCCTTGGCTTGTAGACGGCCGCCTTCTCACCGCGTCCTCACAAGGTCTTCCCTCTGTTTGTGTCTGTGTCCTGATTTCCTTCTACATGGACACCAATCATATTGGATTAGGACCCCACCATAATGGCCTCATTTTAACTTAATCACCTCTTTAAAGGCCCTATCTCCAAAAACAGTCACAGTCTGACGTTCTAGGTGTTAGGACTTCAACATATGAATTTGGGGGGGGGGCAATAATTCAGCCCATAATAGTCACATAGTGAACAAAACAAATGAAAAAACATAAAGCAATTATTTACCCAAGGAAAAATAAAAGTTGTGGCAGAAACGATCACAGTAGACTATCTGGTCAGCAGCAAGCAATATTTACATTGTCATTGTAAGGGAAACACTAAGTTTTAACCAAAGTTTGTACTATGGAGAGAATGAGGAGAGATGATAATGCAGGCAGTGGGAGAGGGTGGGGACTAAGACGGGAGAATCCTCAGCCACCATAAAGGAAAGATAATAGAT
This sequence comes from Diceros bicornis minor, assembly GCF_020826845.1. Lineage (NCBI taxonomy): Eukaryota > Metazoa > Chordata > Mammalia > Perissodactyla > Rhinocerotidae > Diceros > Diceros bicornis. The sequence goes on from NC_080741.1 coordinate 15,846,613, forward strand.
AACATTCAAAACAGGTTACTCAAGAAAGAGTAGAACAAGATTGTTTACAGATGTGGAGGTGAACACTCAAAGAAATAGCCAAAGTGGTTGCAAGTAGTTGTATTTGGTGAGAAGGAACCAGAGGTGGGGAGGCCTGGAGAAAGGGACTACTAAATTTTATTACAAGATTTTTGTACTATTTAATGTTTTAACTGTGAAGATAGTACTGTGGTTAAAAAATAATTTTTAAAAGTTAACTTTTAAATAACTCAAATTGTAACACATATGGGAGGTTGCTGACACGTAGGTTCATGCTACTGTGTTAATTTGTGTGCAAAGTTCTGAATCATCTCCTCTCACCTCCATTTAATTGAAACACATTCTAAGTTGCAACAACAGCTATTTAAAATCTTTTACCATTTGCGGCTACTTATTTGTTTGGATTGGAATTTTCTCAATATTTGCAGCCAAAACAAAATTCAGAAGTAAACTGGATTCTTAGGTTGTAAAGCCACAATGAGCACCCAGAACCTGACTTCAAATGTTTGCGTTCATGGAAACTGACTCATTGTTCTCATTCTCTTTATAATAAATAAATGTTTTATGTTTTACCTAATATAAATGTATTCTAATAAAATGCCTCTTTTTCTCTTCCATTAATTTTCTTTCATATCATGGGAGGAATGACATTTAGAAAGGCTGATCTTACCTGGGAGCCCATTTTCTCTTCGTCCACTTCAGATTCCCAACATGGACTGAAACTTCCAAGCCTTTCTCACCACAACAAAGATGCCAGCAAGTGGGGGTGGGGGTGGGGACAGCCCCTGGAGTCCACTGCCTAAGCCAAGGATGCCCTATAATTGTCCACCTCTCCTCCTAATTTTGGTAAGTCACACAGCTTTGAAATTCCAAGCTTTGGTGCCCATTTTAGTGTAAGTGACCCAATGAATGATCTTTCCAGCTCCTTTGTAACACTCACGTGGAAATGTAAAGGGAGGATACTGACCCAGGGTCAGCTGGATAAAAGTTCTTGTTCTTTATAGAACTATGCTCAAACAGTTCTTAAAATCTTAGTCGCAAAAACAGGTAATAACTTTATGCTGATGTGCAGGAAAGCATCTTTGAAGAGTTCCTAATCAAAGCTCCTGTCCAGCTGCAGGTTGATGTTCGAAGTTTCTTGGAGTCCAGGATGGTCACCAAGCTATTTGCCAAGTCTTTCCGTAGTGACTAGTTTACTGAGGAAATAAGACAGAGGATTACACACATCTGTGATCCTTCTCTTCCCTGTGAGGTGGTGCAGGGACTTAGCCGTTAAGTATCCAGAGTGAGTTTAACATTGGACTCAAATTTTTTATAAACAAATAAAAACTCCACTAATGTGACATTTGTTTACATGAAAGGGCTAAGTTTTCAGAGCTAGAGAGGATTTTTAATATCTTCCCAGATGATCAGAATTCACCTCTGGATGTTTCCACCTGGGGATTAGTAGTTCCTTCATCATCATCATTGCCATCATCATCGTCGTCGTCAACATTCCGTCTCCCTATGGCGCACAAGCAGTAGTAACTTGCCTCAGGCACAGATAAACCTCTTTTTTCACGTTTTTTATAAACTTGTAAACTAAAATTATATAACCTTATAAACTAAAAATGTAATGGCCTATTAAGATTGGCAATGGCAAACTCGAACGCCCACCGAGACCAGGTACGCGTTGCATGTGAGGAAGACACATGTGAAGGACATATGTTCTGTCTAAAAAGGGCTGCCACCATACTTCCAACTGAATGTTGCCACGTTCGAATAAGATTCCAACTTTGCCAAATACTCTGACTTTTCAAAAGAAGCTGGAATTCTTGATTTTTATGTGAAATGTTATAATTTACATTCAACAACCAATTCAAACTTTTTAAAAATGTTTAAGTTTTGCAAAATCAGGCTGTGGTCCTGACTCATCCCAGGGGCTGCTAGTTTCAACTTCTGACTTAGACAATGATAATAGATTCTCTTTCCATTCATTAAGTCATCAACTATATCATACAGGGTGTTAACCAACACTTCTAAGTAAAATGGACACCACTGCTACCACCTAAACTCTTACCAGTCCCTACTTTGAAGAGTGTCTTGTTTTTTTTCTGCTACTACAGATTGCCTCAGGTCATGACTCTATTTTGACTGGCCCCTTGGCTGGTTATTTGCTGGTTGGTTCTCAGCTGCATTCCCACCATCTATGTTCTGCTCTGTATCACAGCGGCCTGGACACCTGCAAACCACAATTCCCACACTCGCTTCCCAGCCAAGTTCAGCCAATAGGAAGCTCTATAGGAGACTCAAGAGCAGGAAGAGGGCAGAAGCCACTGCTTATTTTCTCTCTCTATCTCTCTGTCTCTCTGACTCAGGTCTCTCTCTGTCTCTATGTCTCTCTCTCTCTTTCTCTCTCTCTCTCTCTCCTTCTCCCTCTCTCCTACCCCACCCCTTTTAGCAGTCCACCCCAGTAGTGGCTAAGCCTCAGAGGAGCAAAGCCTGGGGATCAACCCCAAAGCAGGACCTCAGCAGCCTCGGGGTTCCAGATCACCCTATTTCCCCTCTAGTTCCTCAAGCCCAGGAGTTACTGTAGTTATGACTCTCTGGGTGACCTCGCCTTCCTCTGTTTTGTTTTTCCAGCCCTTCCAACACTTTTATTACCAATTCCTGGATAAATTTTCTCTCTTGAAACGCCTAGAGGGTTTTTTTCCTGTGTCAAACCTGACTTTTCAAGTACTCACACATTTCTGTGTATATCCAGTTGTAAAAATCACATTTGGTTATGAAAGTGGGCTGCATCTGCAAGGCATACGTTGCACCCCAGCCATTCTTACTAAAACTCCAGGGACCTCGTTTTTCTAATTCAAATTAGCTGCCACTCCATCAAAAATTCTTGACATAAAGAGTAAGGCAGTGTTTGCCAATGTTGCCTTATGATACAAATTGCTTGGGGAACTTGCTTAAAAACAGTTTCTCAACCCCTCTCTAAACCTGATGACTCAAATCTCCTGGGAAGAAGTTTAGAAATCTGTACGTTTGACAAACACCTCAGGTGACTCTAATCTTTAGGCAACCCTGGGAAACACTTGTGAGGACCACTCCTTCTGTGGGTGATTCCTATGCCCACTAATAGTTGAGACTCCATGTGAACTAAACTTATTGTGGTAACCATTTCACAATATACGTAAGTCAAAACTGTACACTTGTACAGTGCTGTATGTTAATTATATCTCAATAAAACTGGGGGAAGAAAGAGAGGCAACAATTGCACTGAATGTTAGAGTGAATGGTAGATCCATAAAATAATTTGCAGAGAGAAAATAAATAAACAAATAAAAATAAATAATTGAGATCCTCTGCCCTGGATAGTCATTTTGGCTTAAGTGGGCAATCCAAGCAATTATCTCCCCACCGGACACTTCTACAGAGAAAAGGCTAATGGTCACTGACAGCTTTGCTTTTTTAAGATAAAATTAATCTATCAAAATGGTATAAATAGCAACAAAAGTGTCTAATAATTTAAAACTGGGACTATGCCATTGAAATGAATGGGTTTGGGAATTGGAAAGACTTGGATTTAAACACCAATGACATCACTTAGTAACTACATGACATGCAACAAGCGATTTAACCTCTTACAGCATCAGTCTTCTATAAAATGAGAATAATACCACCTACTTCACAGAGCTGTTCTGAGGATTGAGTGAGAATACGTGTAAATCACCTAGCATGGTCCCTGGCCCATAAAAGGTATCCAGTAAGTATCTATTCCTTTCTCAAACCATAAGAAGAGTGCTGGATTTGTGGTAGATTCGTATTGTGTCAACCTAGCTGAGCTAGGACTACGTTTCCCAGAATTCCCTTCCCTGAACAATCCTGACTTAGCATGGAACTCAAAAGACATTTTGCTGGAGATTTGGAAGACAGAAGGGAAGTAGCAGCTATATTGCCTGTACATGGTAAACCAGAAAATATAAATAAACGGATTGTGGTAAGTTAAAGGGGCTGACCTGATCGGAAATAAACAGGGAAGGGAGAGCATGGAGTTGCTACCTTCCTGATTGGTCTAGGAAGGTCTCCCTGAGGAAGTAACATTTGTCCCCTCATCCTGATGCCTCAAGGACAAGCTGACAGTCAAGCTAAGATTTGGGAACAGAATAGCCCAGACAGATAGAACAGCAATGCAAAGGCTGCAAGGCAGGTCAGAGCTTGGCCCCAGCATTTGAAGTAAAACAGAGAACGGCACCAGGAGATGGTGGAGATCTCGGCAGAGGCCAGACCACGCAGGGCTTTAATAGGCCACATCCTTTTTTAAAAGCGTGGATTTTATTCTAAATGTAAAGACTACTTTGAAGGGTTCGGGGTAAGGGTGATGTGATGTGACATATCCTTTTAATGTTTTTTTAAAGATCACTTGTTTCATATCTTATAGATGGCCAGATATTTTTAAGTCAGACAATATCCAATGTTGGAGAATGTAGACAAACAGGAACACTCAGTTCTTGGTGTTGGTGGGAAAGTGCTGCCATTTTGAAGAGCAGCTTGACAGTTTCTGGTAAAATTGAACATATTTTCAATTCGTTACCATATGATCCAGTATTTCCATTCATTCCTGGTATCTGCCAGAGAAATTCTTGAATATTGCACAAGAAAACATGTCCAAGGCTGCACACGGCAGCACTCTTGGTAATAATAAGAGATTAAAGGCAGTGAACTACTGATGGATGAATAAATAAAATGAGGTATATCCATCTAATGCAATTCTATTCAGTAATTAAAATAAATAAACTTGCTCTCTATCAATATATAAATTTTTAAAATTTGCAAAACAATACTAGACATAACAATGCTAGATATAAGATACAAATATGGGAAATAAAAGTATAAAAATGTGGACAATAGGGCCTGCCCCAATGGCCTAGTGGTTAAGTTCAGCACACTCCACTTCGGCAATGCAGTTTGGTTCCTGGGAGCGGACCTACACTGCTCTGTTAGCAGCCATGCTGTGCTGGTGGCCCACATACTAAAAAATAGAACAAGATTGGCATGGATGCTAGCTCAGGGCAAATCTTCCTCAGCAAAAAAAAAAGTGGACAAGAAAGACATACACCAAGTTCATCATAGTGCTTGCATCAAGGAAAGAAAGAAAAGGGGGATGAATGACATCAGCAAGACGGCCGAATAAAACATCTCTCACTTGTGTCCCCTCAGCAACAATAATTTGGCAACCATACACAGACAAAAGTGCCTTTGTGGGAGCACCTAAATCAGAGGAGAAGTAAAATTGTCTGTTTGCAGATGACATGGTATTATATACAGGGAATCCTAAAGACTACCAAAAAACTGTTAGAACTAATCAACGAATTCAGTAAAGTTGCAGGATACAAAACCAACACAGAGAAATCAATTGCATTTCTATACACTAACAACAAAATATCTGAAAGAGAAATAAAGAAAACAATCCTGTTTACAATAGCATCAAAAAGATGAAAATACTTAGGAAGAAATTTAAAGAAGGAGGTGACAGATCTGTACAGAAAACTATAAAGCTTTGGTGAAAGACATTGAAGAAGACACAAATAAATGGAAGATATACTGTGTTCATGGATTAGTAGAATTAATATTACTATAGTTACAGTAATATTATAACTATAATATAGTTAACTGTAATATCATATAATGTAATATAATTACTATAATATAGTTAACTGTAATATCATATGATGTAATATAATTACTATAATATAGTTAAAATATCTATACTACCCAAAGCCATCTATAGATTCAGTGCAATTTCTATCAAAATTCCAATGACATTTTCCACAGAAATAGAAAAAGTAATTCTAAAATTTGTATGAAACAACAAAAGACCCCAAATAGCCAAAGCAATCTTGAGAAAGAACAAAGCTGGAGGCATCACACTTCCTGATTTTAAACTATACTACAAAGCTATAGTGATCTAAACAGTATGGTACTGGCAAAAGAAAAAGAAAGACACATGGACCAATGGAACAGAATCAAGAGCCCCGAAATAAACCCGTGCATATCCTATCAATAATATTTGACAAGAGAGCCAAAAATATTAGATAGGGAAAAAATAATCTCTTCCATAAATGGAAGGGATCCAGCTAGGGAAACTGGATAAACACACGCAGAAGAATGAAATTGGACCCCTATCTTATACCACTCACAAAAATTAACTCAAAATAGGTTAAAGACTTATCTAAGACCTGAAACCATAAAATCCCTAGAAGAAAACATATGGAAAATGCTCCTCGACATTGGTTTAGCAATGATTTTTTTTGAATATGACACCAAAAAAGAGCAAGCAACAAAAGCAAAAATAAATAAGTGGGCCTACATCAAACTAAAGAGCTTCTGCAAAAAAAAGAAACAATCAACAAAAAGAAAAGGCAATCTATGGAATGGTAGAAAAAATTTGTAAACCATATGTCAGATAATGGTATTAATATCCAAAATATATAAAGAATTCAAACAACTCAATAGCGAAAAAAATAATAATACAAATTAAAAATGGACAAAGGAACAGAATAGACATTTTTCCAAAAAAGACATACAAATGGTCAACAGGTACATGAAAAGATGCTCAAGATCACATCACCAGGGAAGTGGAAATCAAAACCACAATGAGACATCACCTCACACCTGTTAGAATGGCTACTATCAAAAAGATAAGAAATAACAAGTGTTGGCAAGGATGTGGAGAAAAGGGAACACTTGTGCACTGTTGATGAGAATGTAAATTGGTACAGGCACTATGGAAAACAGCATAAAAGTTCTTCAGGGGCCGGCCCAGTGGTGCAAGCAGTTAAGTGCGCGCACTCCGCTGCGGCGGCCTGGGGTTTGCCTGTTCAGATCCTGGGCGCACACCGACGCACTGCTTGGCAAGCCATGCTGTGGCAGCGATATAAAGTGGAGGAGGATGGGCACAGATGTTATCCCAGGGCGAGTCTTCCTCAGCAAAAAAAGAGGAAGATTGGCAGATGTTAGCACAGAGCTGATCTTCCTCACCAAAAAAAAAATAAAAAAAAGTTCTTCAAAAAATCAAAAATAGAACTAATATATGATCCTGAAATCCCACTTCTGGGTATATACCTGAAGGAAATGAAATAGCTATCTTGAAGAGATATCTGCACTCCCATGTTTCTCGTAGCATTATTCACAATAGCCAAGACATGGAAACAACCTAAGCATGCATTGACAGGTGAATGGATAAAGGAAATATCATATGCACACACACACACATACACACACACACTTTGGAATATTATTCAGCCACAAAAAAATAAGAAATCTTGCCATTTGTGACAACATGGATGGACCTTGACGGCATTGTGCTAAAATGAAATGTCAGACAGAGAAAGACAAATACTGTATGATTGCACTTATATGTAGAATCTAAAAAATCCAACTCATAGTGAGTAGAACGGTGGTTGCCAGGGCTGGGGGTGGGGGAAACTGAGAGGTATTTGTCAATGGGTACAAACTTCCAGTTGTGAGATGAATAAGTTATGGGGCTCTTATATTCAGCATGGTAGCTATAGTTAACGATACTGTATTATATACTTGAAAGTTGCTAAAAGAGTAGATCTTAAATGTTCTCACCACACACAAAAAAATTGTAATTATGTGAGTTGATGGATGTTTTAACTAACCTTATTGTAGTGCTCATTTCATAATCATACGTGTATCAAATCCTCTCATTGTACACCTTAAACTTACACAAAGTTGTATTTCAATGATATCTCAATAAAGCTGGGGGAAAAAGAATAAACACATAATTTTTTTTTAAATGAGGAATGGCATTAGGGAAAGGAGTTTAATTTAATCAATATTATTTTATTTCTTTAAAAATATAAAATCTGAAGTAAAAAATGCCCAAATGTTACATTTGTTCATTCAGGGTGGTGAAGTATCAGGTTATTATTACTGCAATTTTCTGTGATTTCAGTCTTTTTTTTATATTAAACTTAAGACTCTGGTTTCACGGAGGAGCAAGAGTAGAAGCAGAAGCGAGAAAAGGCTGTTGTCAGGGGTCCACGCGAGAGTGACCGTGACTTGGATTAGGGTGGAGGCATTGAAGAAGGAGAGAAGCCAACACACTCCAGACGTATTTTAGAGTATTTGCTAATGGTTTGGATGGGGGTGAGGGAAAGATAAGAAGAGAAGTAACTCCCGGGTTTGGAGCTGTATCAAGCAGCTGAGGGGTTGACATTTATGAAGATTCAGCTGACCTAAGGAGGAAGGATTATGGAGGAAAGGTGGGTGGGGAGGTATGTTAAAAATCCAGCATTTAGTAGCAGGCCGGTGGCGCAGCGGTTAAGTGTGCGCACTCCACTTCCACTGCCCTAGGGTTCACAGGTTCCGATCCCGGGCACGCACCAATGCACTGCTTGTCAAGCCATGTTGTGGTGGCGTAGCATATAAAGTAGAGGAAGATGGGCACGGATGTTAGCCCAGGGCCAATCTTTCTTGGCAAAAAGAGAAGCATTGGCATCGGATGTTAGCTCAGGGCTAATCTTCCTCACGCACACACAAAAAAATCCAGCATTTAACTAAGTTGTGCCTATTAAGTTTAAGAGACCAATTAGACATCTAAGTGGAGATGTCAAGCATGCAACTGGATATCTGAGCCTGGTGGTCAGGGGAGACGTCAGGGTGGAGATATATAATAGGAAGTTATCAGTATATAATGGTATCTAAGCCATAAGACTGGATGAGGTCATGAAGAGAGAAAGCATGGAAAGGAAAGAAAGCAGAACAAAGCCCAGGGGCACTCCTACATTACCCTAAGAGACCTAGAGGAGCTAGTGAAGGAAAAGCAGGAAAGGTAGAAGTAAAACTAGAAGAGGGTGGTATCATAGAAACTTATAAAGGAACAAATGAAATGAGAATAAAAGTAAGTTAGATTTGACGAGGTCATTGGTGACCTTGACAAAAGCAATATATATGGCAGAGTGAAGACAAAAGCCAGTAGACTGATGTTGTGAATGAATTTTTCAGTTTGTTTGAAATGTTTCATATTATAATTTTATTTTATTTTACTATTCACTCTTGGGAAATAAGAAAATGAAGACAGCAAGAGTAGAAAACTCAAGAAGTTTTGCTCAGAAAAGGAGCACAGATAGGGTTATGACTGCAGAGGGAATTGGTGTCAAGGAAGGTGTGGTTTTTGGTTTGCTTTGTCTCATTTTGAGATGGGACATATTTGAGCACGTACTTGTAGGCCTTCAGGAATGATCCAGTAATAAAAGAGAGACTGAAGATACAGGGAGAAGAAAAAGGGTGGTGGCAGGAACAGAGTCCTTAGGAAGGTGAGGGGGGAAAGGATTCTAGCACACATTGAAGGATGCTTCTTCCACTGTAACAAAGACAGAGAATGTCAGCACAGGGGCAGAAGTCTTGAATATTTGGTTCTGGAGAAACAAGAGTATTCCTGAAAAATGCAATGAGGTTCCTGACCAACAGAGAGGAAGAGAGATGTTTCAGAAGGTTTGAGAAGAAAAGAAAAGTCATCTTGGAGAGTAAAGTCAAAAACTAAATTGAACTTAATGGAAATGAAAGCATAATCTATCAAAATGTGTGGGACGCAGCTAGAGCAGTGCTCAGAGGAAATTTTATAGCACTAAATGCATAAATTGGAAAAGAAGAACAGTCTACAATCAATAATCTAAGCTCTCAACTCAAGAATCAAAAACAGAAAAGCAAAGTAAACCCAAAGCAAGCAGAAGGAAAGACATACTAAAGATAAGAACAGAAATCAATGACATTGAAAACATGAAAACAATAGAGAAAAGTCAATGAAACAAAGAGGAGTTTCTTTGGAAAAAACCAATAAAATTGACAAACCTCTAGAAGACTGAGAAGGAAAAAAGAGAATATGCAAGTTACCAATATCAGGAATTAAATAGGGGATATCACTATAGAGCCTTCAGACATCAAATGAGAAATAAGGGAATACCAGGAACAACTCTACACACATACATATGACAATAGATGAAATGGCCTTTCTCAAGAAACACAAACTACTACAACTCACTCAATACAAAATGTTATTTGAATAGCCATATAACTATTAAGAAAATTGAATTCATAATTTAAAAACTATCAAAAAGAAACCTCCAGGCCCACATGATTTCACTGAAGAGTTTTACCAAATGTTTAACCAATTGTATACAATTAACACCAATTGTATACAATCCTTTCTAAAAAACGGAAGAGGAAGAAACAGTTCCCAATTCAATTTTACAAAGCTAGTATTACCCTGATGCTAAATCCAGATGAAAAAACAATACAAAAAAAGTATAGATGCAAAAACCTTAACATAATGTTAGCAAATAGAATTCAGCAGTAAAAGAATTACATACCATGATTAAGTGAGATTTTTTTCCAGGGATGCAAGGCTGGCCCAATATTCAAAAGTCAATCAATGTAATCCACCACATTAACAAGTTAAAGAAGAAAGATTGCATAATCAATCAATGCAGAAAAAGCATTGGACAAAATCCAATATTCATTCATGATTTTTTTTTAAACTCTCATAAAAATAGGAATAGAGGAAAACTTCCTCAACTTGATAAAGATCATATACAAAAAACCTACAGCTAACATCATACTTAATGGTGAAAGACTGAATGCTTTCCCCCTAGGATCAGCACAAGGCAAGGATGTTCACTCTCATTACTCTTATTCAACATAATGCTATAAGTTCTATCCAGTGCAATAAGGCAAGAAAAGGCATACAGACCAAAAAGGAAGAAATAAAACTGTCCCTATTTGCAGATGACATGATTATCTACATAGAAAATCCCAAGTAATCTACAAAAAAATCTCTAAGAACTAATAAGCGAATTCAACAAGGTCACAAGATAAACACAAAAATTTCAAATGTATTTCTATATACTAGCAATGAACTCATGGACACTGAATTAAAAATACAATATTATTTATAATCTCTCAGAAAAATGAAATACTTTGGTATAAATCTAATGAAACATGTACAGGACTTGTATACTGAAAACTACACAATGCTAATGAAAGAAATCAAAGATCTAAATAAATGGAGAGACATACCATATTCATGGATTGGAAGACTCAGCATGGTAAAGTTGTCAACTCTCCCCAAATTGATATACAGTTTAATGCAATTCCTATCAAAGTTTTTTGCAGATATAGACAAGAGTATTCTAAAATTTATATAGAAAGGCAAAGGAACTAAATTAATTAAAACTATTTTGAAAAAAGAAGAAATAAGGAAGAATCAGTCTACCCAATTTCAAGACTTATTATATAGCTACAATAATCAAGACTGTGTGCTCTTATACAGAGAAAGTATACATGACATTGTCCTACATAGCATGGACCAAAGAAGAAAGATCATACATATGATATTCTATTGACCTTGGCCAAAAGTTTTAAACACTCTATATGTAGAATCCCTGGAGATGTTTCAACAGTGTGACATACGTTAGGTGAGTCTATATAACATGATACGCCTGAATAAAAATCAAAACATCAAGTCTCTCATTTGTCTTTGAAACTAAAGTGCAACTATTTGGATTTTTCATTTACTCTTACTAAAATTGTTCATTAAGTTTTCTTTAAGAAAAAAACAGAAAGCATGAAATCTATAGAAAGGGAAAAGCTAGTTCTGCAAATATCTAGATGAATGAGTGTGCTGATTTCAATAGAGAAGACAAATATAAATGTTGTGGGGAATTAGAAATTTTGATTAGATTTACTGGATGTAAATTAAATTTCTACCTCTAATAAGATGGTGAGGCACACATTAAGAGAGAAACTGGGAAGAAATTATACAGGTTATATTGTATAGCGTTTTTCCCCCCGACAATACTGACAAAGATTTGCAGCTGAAGAAAACGCACAGGCACATTCATGTTACATCACTACAAGTCTGAAGGTGAAAAGAACTCTGATAGAATGTGTCTTCCAAAAATAGCCATCGTCTTCCTAAAAACAAGTGGGGGTTGAATAGAGCTGGTGACAGACAGCTCTGGCCTCTCTATTCCAGTGTTATACAAAGACCATAGGCATGGAGAAGGCCAAGAAATGGGTCACCTGCATTTGCAGATTGCTGAGGGCATGCTAACAAGGCAAGCAGGCATCAAGGGCATCAGTAGCAACTGACCCCCTAAGCAAAACATTTAAAACAGTGGTTCTCAAATTTCAACATCCATCAGAAACACCTAGTACATTTTCGAAAGCTCAGATTGCTGGGCCCCACCCCAGAGTATCTGATTTGTAAGTCTGCCGGGGAGCCTGGGAGTCTGCATTTCTAACAAGTTCCCAGATGACGCTGATACTGCTGGCCCAGGACCACGTTCGGAGAACCACTGATTTAGAGGAACTTACACACTTGTTTGGCACTTACTTGGGGAAATTATCACAAGAAAATTTCCTTTCCAGATGTGCCAGTATAACTCCCTTTATCAGATACAATGGGTTTCCCTTTCTTCTAGGAAGCTAAGAACTATATTTTTATGATCAATTATATTAAAATATCAACTGAGGTTTGAGGTACATCTATGTTCCTGTTCCTCAGTGGCTTCTCCTTTTATTGAAAAATGTTTCTGTTTCTTTTAAGAGGAAGACAGGGTGGAATGAACAAATGAATGAATGAATGACCAAACTCTCATCACACTTTATTTCTGGCCTAGAAATATAGGACTTGGAAGCTAGCAGCACTCACTAACTATAAGCCTTAAAATTTGACATTTTTAACCTTCGTAAAACTCTAGCTGCCAAGTGACTATCCCACACGCGTCCACCATTCCCTTCTGGTAAGCTAGAGAAAGGGCCAAGGAAAGAAGCTCATGGTGTCCATGTGGGCTTTGATTTGGAGCCAGTGCATGCTGTTGATCCCACATCTGGCTTGCAAGGATGAGGCAGGAGATGCATTACTGCATAGATGACACAGTAGCAGAGCTCTGGCCCAGTGCTTAGCTCATGAGCCACAGAGCCAGGTTCCCTCTGACTGTCTCTTATTACACTGGCTGCTGCGAGGTTCTATTCAAAACCAGCATTTGAATTCTCCATTCAGACATTTTCCCTGGGCCTACCCTCTACTGCAGACAGCCACAGCAAGAGCAGCCCCAAGCGTGACCCAAGCCCCTCAGTCATTCCCAGGTACCAGTCACAGATCTGGCAAAGATTCTATGACCTTCCAGGGACCTCATCAGCCTCTGTTCCCGGATGCATGGCCCCTTCAGCAACACCACTGTTCCTCTTGCTCACACAAAACAAATGTGCACACGAATACACACACACACATGCATGAACACTCTTTTTGGGACTGCTTTACAAACTCCTGGATATAAGGTTTTAGAATGCCGTTTATAACAGGAGTCTGTAGCCACGTGCACAAACTGGTTTGGAAAACAAAAAGATTGAATTCTAACTGACATATGTTTTCTCTAATCACCATCAGGCATTTTTGGATCCAGCTAGTTATTAACTTGCTATCAGCTGAATTTGACCTGTAGTTTTCAGAGTGCTCACTGTCACCTGATTTCATCCAGGGTTTTTCTTTACCTGGGGTCAGCTGAGTGTAGGCTCAGGCAGGGCAGCCTGAGAGGGAGTCTGAAATGATGCTGTGTGTGTTGCCTGCAGGTGGGAGGATCTTGAAGTGTTGATCTATGTTGCCAGCAAGCAGGCTCCTGATAACAATAGCTACCATTAGTCAGCACCTCCCAGGTGCCAGGCATCTTATCTTGCATTCAACCCTCACCAACAACACAAGATGTCTATCACCATCCCCCACACAGATTCTGAAGCCTAGAGGGGTTGAATGACTCAGGCTGGTAGGTGACAGGACCAGATTCAACCCTCTCGACACCAGGACCTACCTTTCTGCTACATGGCGCTGGTTTGCTGCTAAGTTCATAGAGATCCTCATTTTCTCATTGTTCTGTGACCCTCTAATCATGATGTGCCACCATTTATATGAAATTTCAACATTATTTTGAAAGATGAGAAAAAGTAATGAAACATTAAATGTGTGTTGGCTTCCGAAATAATTATTTAAATTAAAAGACATATTTGTGTCCAGATTATGGCTATGTTTTGTTTTTTCCTTCTTGTCTAGGCTCCACATTACCTGGTGGCTGGAACTAATGAATGCATTTAAATGCACATGCACACACACACGAGCATACACTGGTAGACTGCTAAACGTGTCTGTCTAGCAATTGCCCTCAATTTTATCCATGAATTTGAGGAGGGCTAGTCCCACCAATCCACAAGGTTCTGACAGTTATGGGGATTTGGTCAGGGACAGGTCCCTAATTCAAGCTGATCCAATCTTCATTCTCAACATTTTTGCCAGAGCAACGAGGAAGAGGACACTCCATGTCCATTGGATGTAAACCTAGAAAGGAGCCTGCCTGAAGACAACACAGAGAAGAACAGAGCAGAGACATGGAAGACAGTCCTGATGACATTGTCCGGGGCCCTGAATCCAGCATGCCTGAAGCTAACTACCCCTGGACTTTTCTGTTTTGGGAGACAATACAATGCTATTTGGTCTTAAACCAAATTGAGTTGGGTTTTCTGTCACTTACAATTGAACAAGCTCTGATGGGCATTTATAAACCTCAGGTCTTAGCAGATAGCACCCACCTGGGTCTGGTCCCTGCTTCCCTCAACTAGAGTTCTTTCCGTTGCAAAGAACTCAAATAAGTTTGAGGGGAGGGGAGGGGCGTTTTAAGGATATATGAGGAGTGGTGAGGAAGAGGAAAGGACCTGAAGTCCAAGAACAGAGGACTTTCTGGCCATGTCAGGCCCCACCTGCAGAAAAAGAGGAACCTCAGGTGCGAGTGGATTTCCACTTTGCCACTCTACCCTAATAGGCTTCGCTGCTATCAGGTGTCTTCTCTCGATGTGGCTCGTCTGTTGCAGCCACCTCACTGCTTATTCTTTCAACCTGCCATTTCTCTGCTTGAGTCCCTGCTTCCTTATAACTTTGACTCTCCACGACTCCTCTTGGCTCTCACTCTTCCTCAAGGCTCCTCTTTAGACAGCCCTTAAGCTTCAACTCTAGCTCCTCACAGCCTCTTTCTCTTGACATTTTCTAGTCCACATTTCTGAAAAATCTGATTGGCCCAGCTCCTCTTTGCGTGCAGGGCAACCTCAGAGGTTGCTGACCAGCCTACAAAGTGGCTGCCCCTTTGGGTCAATAAGCACTTCCGATACAGTCAGCTGCAGGCAGGGGTGGAATCTCTTGCTTTTACTGAAAAGGGACTCTGAGCAAAGCAAGCCCTTGATTGACTTCTCTAGTGCATGCCCACTCTCTCCCAGCTTGGCCAATGCACGCTTTTCTTTCTGCCTAGAATACCCTTCCTTCCCTCTCCCTTTTTTTGGTGAAAAAGCCATCTCAAAGGTCACCTCTTCCAGGGAGAGGCTGTGTTAGATTTCCCCTTCCCAGTGTTACCTCCTTCAAAGAACCAACTGCCTGGTAATGTCATTGTGCAGATAACAGGATAATGTTTTAATATTTTCATTAATGTCATTTTCTCCAAGATTTCCTGATATCTCAAGGTTATCCTCTCTTTGAGGAGCTAGACTTTGGAAATATAGGAAAACATCAGTGATATATTCTTGGCTTTTGTGCTTCAAAAACCATTTAGGGGACCAAAACCTGGAGTTCATATATGGAGAAAGAAAAAAAGCAGCCCCTGACATTTGGGGGCTGGCTTAATACAGTCAGCCTGGCCTTGCTTTTGCTAGGAACTGGCCTGGTACCCACAGACAAGCCTGGGTGTTCTCCTATTAAACATAAATAATTTCACAGAACATCAATATCAGACAAGGCTACTATGAAACCATAATGGATCAAGACAAAAACAAGACCACTCCATAATCATGTCTGAACACAGTCAAAACATGAACATTATCCAAGACACAAGAATACCCAACATCCCCCTCCTCCAGCTAATATGAGTGACTGCTGCGCCTTTACCAATTATAGCTTTAGCCTCTGCTAGTCTTCTCTCCTTCTAGATAAAATGTATTAAGATACCCAATCGTAGAATTATGATTATAGGGTATTAAGATACCCTACTTCCTGACAACATCCAATCCAGAGCAAAACCCCATTTCCTTAAACCCTTTCAAAATCTCTTAACACAAGCCCAAGTTCTATAATAAGTTCTTTCTAACACCCTCTTACTGACAACACTTCAATTCTTTATGGCACGTGCTCTCCCTCACTGCACCAAGTAATAAACCAAATTTGTTCAACTGCAGGTGTGTTCTCGCTGGTCTTGGCTGGAGGGCATTGACATTCTGAACTCTGAAGAAGTCAAGGCATAGCTTATACTATAAATAAAAAGATTTGAAAGAATGTGTGTGGTCATTCAAAGACATTTTTTCCCCTCCCCACCCATAGCAGACTGCTTAATATTCCATTATCTGAGGAGCTGAGGCAAAGAGGAGAGAAAATCAAAGGGAAACACACTGACATTATGCTACCAAAAAATAGGTACACTTTATGGGAATATTAGGACATCTAAAACCAGTATTGTGGTCACTAATTGGTAAGGAAGAAACTTGGACCCTGGTAGGTCCCTGAGAGGAGTACCCATGCCATTTACTCTCCCACCTCTTCCCATCTACCCCCACCAACCCACAAAAACACCAGGCAAGTCTTTTGGAGGCAGCGTGCATAACAGAATTCCGAGATAGATTTGGAGAACCACAAGTAAGGAAGATCTGTGCTCAGTTCCCACATGGAGCTCAGTACTTGATAAAACTTATGGAACTTCCCAAAGCCTGGCATCAGAGCTCTCTGAACCCAGCCACTTAGGGATTTTTATGGAGGTTTTATTATGTAGGTGTGATTGGTTAAATCATTGGCCATTGGTGATTGAATTGCACCTCTAGCCTGGAGGTTGGGGTAGAGGGTAGGCCTACAAATTCCAAGCTTCTAATCAAGGTTTGGTCTTTCTGAGACGAGCCCCCATCCTAAAACTATCTAAGGACCCTCCAAGAGACACCTCATTAGCATAAACTCGAGTATGGTTGAAAGGAGCTTGTTATGATTAACAAAAGATGCTCCTATCACCTTCATCACTCAGGAAATTCCAAGGGTCTTAGGAGCTGTGTGCCAAGAACCAGGGATAAAGACCAAATATATATTTCTTATTATACCATACCAGCACAGTACATGGAACAGCCAACTGTCTGAGGACAACCAAGAGTATTGTGGGAGCAGCTAAGACTCAAACCTGCAGAAGCCTTGTGGTTGGGATAAAGAGACACAGCTGTAATCTACATGAACCAGCCCTTATGGACCAAATGGAAATGCGACACTCAAGAGATGCCAAGGTGGAAGATGACACTAGGATCTCCCCATCCCCAATGTCTTGGCATTTCAATGCCCCCCCAGAACTCAATTCAACCCCATGGAAGGAGAGGAGTGGGGAGGAAATCCTGAACTGACCAAGATTACATTGATTGAAATTGTGTTCATTTGTTGTCAGAATAAAAGCTCAAAATAGAAATTGAATTCTGTTCTGGAAAACTTAAAACAGTTTCATTTCTGGGCACTGAGTTTGTTTAATGAGATGAACCCACTACTTTTGTTGTTACCTGCTCTAGGCTGCAGGTGTTTTCAGTCTGTGGACTTGAAGTCATGTCCACAATACCTGTCTGTCTCCCTCACTAAACCCTAAGTTCCTGGAGCGCTGGAACCCCATATTATTTGTCATTGACCCACCAGTGCCTACCACAATACAGGTTTTGCATTTGTCCTGGAACAGCCATTAACTAGCTATATATCCTTAAGAAAGTTGCTAATTGCTTTGAGGTTCCATTTTCTCACCTTAAAATTAGGGAATCTACTGTCAAAAATAAAGCATGTGTTTTCACCAATTGTATAAAAGACTAATATTACATTGGTAATAAGAATGAATAGTAGAATTTTTAAGAAAATGTGTTTTTCTATTGTATAGCTATGTACTAATCAGAACTAGGTTAACTAGATTCAACTACTCCTTTAATCCAAGGGATTCAGAGTAGTCCTTAGGGAACCCAATTTAATGACTAGATAAGGCAGATTTGTAATTAGCGTATCAACTGCTTATGTGGAATTAAGTCTTTCCAAAGTGCTTGAAGGTACTTGAAACAGTTTATCTTAAGTAGCCCAACTGTTCCCAAACCTGGCTCATCGACAGAATCACATGTGGAACTTTTTAATCACAGAGATCCCTGGGTCCACCACAGAGATTCTGATTCTGTGGGTCCTGGTGGGCTCTGGAATCTACAGGTTTAAAAAGCTTCCCAGGAAATTCCAGTGATCAGCCAGGTAAGAGAATCACTGATTTAGAAAAAAAATTAACTAGACAACAGAAAGTCCAACCCTATTTGAATTATCATAGATTCCAAATTAATTTCTCTTTTTCTATTTTATATCAGAACATTTTTTTCCTTTTTTAAATCAGTACATTACTAGCTAAGGCTATGCTGTCTGAGAGTTGCTTCAAAATAAGCTGGCGAGTTGTGGAATTGGGCTGGGGAAGCGGGGTGAAATGAAATAAGATGGGCCGTGAGTTGATAATTGTTGAACATGGGGTAGAGCACAAGTATTCTATTTTGTTTTTATTAATATATTCTCTCTACTTTTTATATGTTTGAAACTTTCCATGACAAAAAGTTTTTAAAAATAAAACTGAGCTATGTGAATAGTAAGTAAAGCCTCCTGCTTCTCCGTTCTCATAATCTCATTCCCCGGTAATAACTATTATTAGAAATTGGTTGTATATCCTTCCAGATATTTTCCTGTGTGTTCTACATGAATCTCCATATTTTTATTCCACGTATGTCCCAACCTTGCACCAGACCCTGTAATGAAATTGGTTTAGGAGATGTGCCTGGAAACTTGTCACAGGGAATCACTGCAACACCCCCCACCACCACCACCACCAACCTTCTTCCTGTTTCCCTCACTCCCACCATCTCTGGTTTCGCTCCCACGGCAAACAGAAGGGGGCGCCTTCAATCCCAATCCACCAGCCTGGGAGCCATTGCTGCATTTTCCTCACAGCCCACAGGATTGTGTCTCCTCTAATTCTCCCCTACTCGGGAGCTTCAAAGTCTTTGAAGGCAGCCAGACTCTGAGTTCAAATCCCAGCTCCACCAATTTCTGCTTGGGTACTTAATCTCCCTGAGCCTCAGTTTCCCCGTCTGTGCATGATGCTCACAGTAATACCGACTCTTCAGGATTATTATGCTGAGGAACACCTGTAAAGTTTAATTTCTGCTCCCCTCCTAGAATCCTCCCATTAACATATGTTCTTGCCTCACTGTGAGTTTTTGCCAAACTCATGCTCAAACCCCAACTCTAACTTGACACACACACACACACACAAATGTAATGACACACACAGTAATGGTTCCTAGGCCGGTGGATTGGGATTGAAGCGGCCCCTTCTGTTTGCCGTGGGAGTGAAACCAGAGATGGTGGGAGTGAGGGAAACAGGAAGAAGGTTGGTGGGGGGGCGGGGGTTGCAGTGATTCCCTGTGACCACAAATATGGTCAAGTTTCAGGTTTTGTTGCACTAAAATACAAGAGAATCAGGGCTGGCCCCGTGGCTTAGTGGTTAAGTGCACGCGCTCCACTACTGGTGGCCGGGGTTCGGATCCCAGGCGCGCACTGACGCACCGCTTCTCCGGCCATGCTGAGGCTGCGTCCCACATACAGCAACTAGAAGGATGTGCAGCTATGACATACAACTATCTACTGGGGCTTTGGGGGAAAAAAATAAATTAAAAAAAAAGAGAATCAAAGCATTTATTATTATCTTCAGCCTCCTCTCAACAAAAAGATGTCTTTCCACTAGGGGGATGAAATGAGTTGCCACGTGTTCGCACAGATATATATGTGTCCCCAAACATTTTCTCTAAAAGCCCAAGCATCTAGCAGGTCACCTCTCAGGTTTTGTCTTGTTTTGTTTTTAAATCTATTTCATCCCTTTCTTTTCCAACTCTTTCTTTAGGTATGATGATGCAGTATCTCCAACAACAGGTTTCTAAGGTCATCTTAACCCATCAAAACTCTGCTTGCAACATATTTCCCCAAATCTATTTGGGTTGGTGTTCCCTGACACTAAATTCCATTTTATCCATAGATATATCTGCACAGTGTTTATACATTGAAAACATATATTAGATATCATACACAAAGAGAGAGAGAGAGAGAGAGGGCTTCCAAATACCTGGGTCATCACCTGAATTTCTCATTTATAATCTAGGTATATTTGGCCCCATGTATTCACAGACAGAGAAACATACATTTCCATGTGCACATCCCCACATGAGTGCACACACACACAAACACATATATAAATCTCTTTTGACCCTATCGTGTACATACTTTGAAAAGTTTGTTAGAAGAACCAGCCTGGTAATAATTCACCGCACCTCATGTATAATAAGCAGCAATGCACCGGCCTTTATGATGAATTGCCAGGGTAACATAGGGACATCTTGTTTGCATTTCAATGCACAAAGTGTCAGATTCTTATTTCATTACTCGCCGGTACATTAGTGGACGGTTTTTAATTTCTTTTTTTTTCCCTTCAGCAAAGCTCCGTGGAGGCCTCTCGCTTCTGCCACTTGCATTGGGAGCAAGGTTGCATTATTTTTAAATGCTATAGTGTCTGGGTTGGACTCGAAATGTTGCTGAATTAACAAAATAAATGATAGCTTCCTACCAGCAGTTCTATCTGGCTTTTTTTTTTTTTAACACAAAATTTCTCTTGCTTTTATTGAGCTCATTCTATAAAAGGGGGGTTGGAGGATTTGTGGCATCTTCTTCATATTTTAAATCTGATGTTTTTCTTTGTTTTCAGTTGTGTTTTGTTTTGTTTTTTTCTTTTACCTAGATTCGTATTGTTCCTTATGTGAAACAATATGAGAAGCTACAAGAAGCTATTCTCAGAGAACACGTAGGTCCATATTACCTCGTAATGAGCTGCTGGATGCTCAGACCTACCATGAAGTCCCCTGGCCTGCCCCACACTTGAAGGCAGTGGACTAAATGTGGATGCCATATAGACGGAGAGCAGATTTATTTTTCACAATTCTCCCAAACTTTGAAGTGAACTTTCTTCCTAATGTTTTCCCATGTACGTAATCAGATATAATGGAATGTTCTTTAGAGCAGTGATTCTCAAACTTTAGCTGGCATCAGAGTCTGCCGGAGGGCTTGTAAAAACACGGATGACGGAGCCCCACCCCACAGTTCCTGATTCAGTGGGTCTGGGACAAGGTCTGAGAATTTGCATTTCTTTTTTTTTTTTTTTAATTTTTTGTTTATTGCAGTAACATTGGTTTATAACATTGTATAAAAGAATTTGCATTTCTAACAATATCCCAGGTGATGCTGATGCTACTGATCAGAAATACACTTTGCCAACCACTCCAGGGTGGATTATAAGTCCAGCTCTATCATTTACCTTCTGAGTGGTCTTGGGAAAGTTATTTCACCTCTCTGAGGTTTAGAGTCCTCATCAACAAAACAAAGACAGTAATAGCACTTTCCCCTAGAGTAATTGTTAGGAAAAGTGAACAATGAATACGAAACACTAGGCACATAGTAACTACTCAACAAATATTGCTCTTTTCCCTTTCTCTTCTCCTTCTCACGAAGGGAAGTGAGAGGTCCTGTAGTCCAATACTCCACACAATGCTGGAGTCCCTCCTCCAGCTTGCCTGCTGTGCTCCTGTCTGGTCACCTCCAGATGTGGGGAGCTCTCTACTCCAGGGAAATCCATCGCTTTGTGGCCAGCTCTCACTGCTAGAAAGTTATGCTGAGTTGAAACCTAAGTCCCTGAAATTACATGCTACTGCCCTCCTGAGTCACAGAGAATAAATTCCCTCTGATTTTGAAACTTTTAAATCAGGACATCATATAGGCTTATTACCACGATAAGTGGGACTTCCACAGGAGCAGATCTTGAACTGTTTGGTATACCATGTTGTGTTTATTAGTGACTTCAGTGACAGATTCATTCACTTATTCATTCTCTCACTAAGCAAAGTACGGGAGGAGAGCTCTGCTAAAGATGAGGCTGGCAAAATGGACAGAAACTGCATTCTGCAGGCTAAGGTAGGCCAGACTAAGAGGTCTAGGCTTTATTCTTGGGTGGTGGGAAGCTTTTGACTAGTTTTAAGGCAAAGAGTGAAATGACCAAACTTATATTTTACAAAGATCACACTGACAAGAATTTGAAAAATACATTGTGTGTGGTGAGACCAGAGCCAAGGAGACTAATTAGAAGATTACAGAGAAGAGAAAATGAACAGGATAGAGGTCAAGAAGGTAGAAAAACACGACTGGGTCATCAGTTGTGTGTGCAGGATGAAGGACAGGTAGGTGTCTAGGATGATGTCCAAGGCCCTGGCGGCTGAATAAAGGGTTGATATTTACTAATAAAGGTAATACTTGAAGTGTATCAGGCTTTCTAGAAAATAATCAGTTCAATTTGGGGCATGTTATGTTTGAAATACTTCTGGGACATCCTGTAGGCAATTGAATACATAGATTTAAAATCTCAGGAGTAAGATCTGAACTGTAGATGTAGATGTGGCAGTCAATGACATATATTATAGTCAGTTATTATAGTAGGAATTAAAATTATAGGATAATAATTCCATAATTATAGGCATGAAAACTACACTCAGAGTCAGAGAGGAAAGAAGAGGACCAGGACACAACTTTGTGGGATAGCAACATCTGAGGGGCAGAAGAACAAAAAGGAATCCACTAAGGACAGCCAGAGAGATGGAAGAAGACACAGGAGAGAGCAAAATACAGAAGCCAAAGGAGAAAACCAAGAAGAGGCGTGTGGCCAACAGTATCCAGTGCCACAGAGGGAGGACTTCAGGTAAATACTGAAAGAAGCCCATTGGATGTGGCAATCCAGATGGGCTCTTGGTGAGAAAGTGTCTGTGGAGTGAATGTGGTAAAAACTAGGTGGTTGAGCTCATGTGAAAAAAAGAGGAAATGAGAAAGTAGGGATGAAGTACACTATCTTCCAAGAGCTTGGAAGGAATGGAGAGACACGTAGATGGAATGGGTCAAGGAAGAGTATTTTTAATATCAGAGAAAAATGAGTACAAGTTACTGTGGGGTGAGAACCAGCAGCCATGGCCAATACTTCTCGTAAGCGAGCTCCTGTGCTTGTTTATGGCTGAAATTTTGTGACTGACAGACATCAGCCACAGCAAAGTCAAGAATAATAAAATGATTTTGGGCAATGGAGGACAGAGCTTTGATTTAATGCCCAGACTATGCTGACTTGTAGGAAAAACAAAACACCATTAATTTTCAGGCTACTGTCCCCAAACTCAGGGTTCCTGTATCTCCAAAGTAGTCATACCTCCTCAAGAACACTCAAGCTTGGGATGAAAGCAGGAAGATGAATCCCACATTAGGTAACAGGCATCTGCCCCATTGCTTTGCCACAAGCCATGCCGTGATGGTAAAAGCTAGCTCTAGAGAGCAGCTTCTCCCCCAAGTATTCATGACTCTCTTCACATTTATTCTCTTGATCACATTTATTCTCACTCTCATCCACCAGCAGTCTTTCTCCCTGGCTCCAATATCTGCCTCTCACCTTCTTCACTTTTGTTGACTCCTTCAGATCCCATTTTTTAGTTCACCTCCCCACTCCTACCTCTACTGTACCCCCAGTTTTGAAAAATGTCCCTAAATTGAGCAACCAAACCAACTCCAGATAAGGGACAAACTCCCTGGCCTACCACCTCCAACAGAACACACCACCAGCCAGACCAGGCATAGCCCCCGTCAGGAGAGGAAGTGAGAGAGCTTAAGAATGTATATTACCTTAACTACACCTCCATCCTTATGTCCCCTATCGCTCAGCACAATGTCTTACACATATAGGTCCTTGAAAATTCTCTATTGAATTGAAATGCACTTGGTGGTCCTCTTTTTTACTGTATTTTCTCCAATTCCCCAGGACATAAGTGATTCTCACTGTCCTAGGATTCCCAGGACACCCATCTCATGAGTAAGGGCCATAACTGGACCTCCACTGGAGAAGACTCCCCTCCCAACAAAGTGGCATGCTTTGCCTACCACTCTCCAACAGGTGAATTCTCATGTAGGTGCCCAAGGCCACCCAGCTAGTACATGACAGAACCAGGATTTGAGCCTCACCCATCCGGTCCCAAAGCCTGTGCTCTTCAAGACTTAGGGACGGTGCTGTCTTCACTCATCTACATGATATGGTACAAGGAGGGGAATGTGCTGCCCCCAAAGGTCTCCCCTACTCAGCAGGCATTATGCTCTGTCCCTGAACAAGGTTTCAGGACTGTAGTCATCAAGAGACCCCACTGATTCTCCTAGAACTAGGGTGAGACAAGAGAAGATGACCCTGTATGTGCATGACCCTGAAAGTGAGTGCCTACTTATATTTTGCACCATAGGAGTCTCCGTCACCATGCCCTAGCCCTAGCCCTAGATTCTCTTAAGGATCTCCTTTTGGTATCCTAAAAGAACACTATTTGAAGATGTATAAAATTATCTTATCTCTGGAGTGACATCACCAACATGACTAAGACTTCTCTTGTTCATGCACTTCCCCTCCCACAACCTCAACAAAAATTTGCCATCCATTCACAAAGAAAAAGGTCTTTGTGGGAGCTGTGGGATCCAGCACCATTCGCCAAGGGACCTGGGAGGAGTTACGCCCACCTGTGCATGAGTCCGATAATAGGCACAGAGACCTCTGTCCTGGCTGTGTACCCTGCAGTGGCCCATGAACCAGCTCCAGCGCCTCTCAGTCATGGTCTGAGAGCCCCTGAAAAACACTGTCTTAGACAATTACCACAGATGAAATAGCCTTTGTTGAAGTCCGGGTTTCCAGTGGAGAAGTTCCAGCACACCATTAGAGGAAAAAAATACGAGTTTGAACACATTAAACAGGTAAGAGGAACAGTTTGACTTTGCCTGCATCACCCCTCCCCCAATGCAGCACAGCTCAGCGCCAAGAGACATCTTTTCGATTTCAGGGTTGGGGGGTCAATGCATGATCACTTTGACTTCTCTAGCTATGCGGGGTGCTGCCAAGGAGGCCCATTTCTCTCTCATTCCATCCAGAGTATTGAGTCATGAGCTGCACGACTTGGGGGCAGGAAAAGGGTGGGAGAGCAGCAGATAGGAATCTGGGACAGCATTAAAGGGATGCGATCCTACTAACTATGTCAAGGACTCCATCAAGTCCACCCACACCCACTGGGGACACCTGGCCCACAGATCCCCCAGCTGGCACATAGGCACCCACAGTGCTCTGTGCACCTCACCCACCACACCCCCACCCAGTGGCCAGGAATCAAGGCATGCTACTGATGGCAGCGAGAGCAAGCATTGGCAGATGGCTAGCATGCAGTCATAGAAAGAGAAAAGGAAACCCTTATACACTGCTAGTGGGAATGCAAACTGGTGCAGCCAGTATATAAAACACTATGGAGATTTCTCAAAAAATTAAAATAGAAATACCATATGATCCAGCTATCCCACTACTGGGAATTTATCCAAAGAACATGAAATCAACAATTCAAAGAGACTTATGCACCCCTACGTTCATCACAGCATTATTCACAATAGCTAAGATGTGGAAGCAAGCCAAGTGCCCATTAATGGATGAATGGTTAAAGAAGATGTAGTGTATATATCTATATCTATTTATATAGATATAGATATATACACAATGGAATACTACTCAGCCATAAAAAAGACAAAATTGTGCCATTTGCGACAACATGGATGGACCTTGAGGGTATTATGCTAAGCAAAATATTCCAGACAGAGAAAAACAAACACCATATGATTTCACTCACATGTGGAAGATAAACAAACACATGGACAAAAAGAACAGATTAGTGGTTACCAGAGAGGAAGAGGGTCAGGGGAGGGTGAAAGGGGTAAAGGGGCATATGTATGGTGACCGATAAAAATTAGACTATTGGTGGCTAACACGATGCAGTCTATACAGAAACTGATATATAATAATGTACACCTGAAATTACACAATGTTATAAGCCAATATGACCTCAATAAAATAGTTTAAAAAAAAAGTCAGCCCAAATCTGCAGGCCAGGGAGAAACCAAACTTGAGCTTTAGTGCCACCTTGGGGAAAACAAAAGCGAGGCTGTCAGCAACTCACCAACTGGAAGAAAATATTTGCAAATCATATATCCAATAAGGGATTAATTTCCAAAATACATAAAGAATTTGTACAACTCAGCATCAAAAAAATGAACAATCCAATCAAAAAATGGAGAGGATATGAACAGACATTTTTCCAAAGAAGATATACAGATGGCCAACAGGCACATGAAAAGATGCTCAACATCACTAATCATCAGGGAAATGGAAATCAAAACTACAATGAGATACCACCCCCCACCTGTTAAAATGGCTATTGTCAAAAAGACAAGAGATAAGTATTGATGAGGATGTGGAAAAAAGGGAAACCTTGTGCACTGTGGTGAGAATGTAAACTGGACAGCCAGTATGGAAACAGAGTAAAGATTCTTTAAAAAATTAAAAATAGAACTACCATAAGATCCAGAAATCCCACTTCTGGGTATATATCCAAAGGAAATGAAATCAATATCGCAAGGAGATATCTGCACTCGCATGTTCATTGCAGCATTATTCACAATAGCCAAGATACGGAAACAACCTAAGTGTCCATCTACAGATAAATGGATACAGAAGATTTGGTACATATATGTGAATATTATTCAGCCATGAGAAAGAAGATCCTGCCATTTTCTACAACATGGATGGACCTTGAGGGCATTATGCCAAGTGAAATAAGTCAGACAGAGAATGACAAATACTGTATGATGTCACTTATATGTGGAATCAGAAAAAGCCAAACTCAGAGAAACAGGGAATAGAATGGTGGTTGCCAGAGGCTTGAGGGTGGGGGAAATGGGAGATATTGGTCAAAGGGTACAAACTTCCAGTTACAAGATGAATAAGTTCTGGGGATCTAGTGTACAGCATGGTGGCTATAGTTAACAGTATCATATTATATACTTGGAAGTTGCTAAGAGAGTAGATCTTGAATATTCTCACTACAAAAAAAAAAACATAGTAATTATGTGAGGTGATGGAGGTGTTAACTAACCCTACTGTGGTAATCATTTCACAATATATAAGTTTATCAAATCATCATGTTGTACACCTTAAATTTACACAATGTCATATGTTAACTATACCTCAATAATGCTGGAAAAAAATTATCTCATTTCATAAACTTATTTCTACTTTTTTACTGTCTTGTGTGTGTGCACAGAGAGATTGTGGAATGGATTTATATTGATGATGATTATGTCAGGTTGAGTGTTTGAGGTGTATCTTAGCCCGGATTCCCCGAGATAAGGGTGATAAGCAGATGGTTTATTTGGGAAGTTTATTTCTAGAGACCAAGGAGAGTGAAACAGGCAAGGAGCGAATGCCAATATAAGGATGCTATCAAGTTAGGCATCACCAGGGGGAACTGGTGATCCATCTGGCTGGGTTCACCTGAGGAAATATACAGAAGTTATCTTAGAACCGTGCCCCCAGGATCAACATGGAGAAGTATTTTTTTGTGTGTGTGTGAAGAAGATTGGCCCTGAGCTAACATCTGCCAATCCTCCTCTTTTTTTACTGAGGAAGACTGGCCCTGGGCTAACATCCGTGCCCATCTTCCTTTACTTTATATGGGATGCCACCACAGCATGGCTTGACAAGCGGTGCATCAGTGCGAGCCCGGGATCTGAACCGGCGAACCCCAGGCCGCCACAGTGGAGCGCGGCACTTAACTGCTTGCGCCACTGGGCCGGCCCCATGGAGAAGTATTTATCCACTGGCTTCCGTCTCCATTGGTTGAGGGTTGCCACACTTCAAGGTTGTGCAAGAATGAGTGCCAAGCAGGCTCCCACTGACATCCCCAGCTGTGGTGTCACAGAAGCCCCAGGGTAAGTAGCAAGAGATACTCAGCACATGCATGAGCCAAAGTGCTGTCAAAGGAAGGAAGTCAAAACCTGCACGAAGCTGTTTGCCCTGGCCGATCTTGGAACAAGGACTGAGTCTAAGAGAATATGAAGTGTCCAAAATGGGGTGATTTTTTTTTCTCTTTTCTATATTATATCTTTTAATTTGCAGGAAATTTTTTTAATAATAAGCATGTGTTATGTTTATAATGATGATATAGTCAAGATTATTTTTTAAATAAATGTCTATTTGCAATGGAGGAGTCCTTGCCAGGTACTCCACAATTCTTTTTGAGCTAAATTCTACATTATAAATGACCTTGAGGGCTGACCGTGTGGCAGGCCTGAAGACACGGGCCATAGCCCTGTAGGAGGGAAGACCTTCTGTGGACTTTCATGGGATTCAACTTGGATTCTTTGTTCCTTGTACATAAGTGTCCTTCCCCAAACACACACAGGGCCAATTCCCATGGCTTTAAATAAAATTTAAATTTGCCAACAATTCCTAAATTTGTATCTCCAACCCAAATCTCACCTCAGAGCTCCAGATTCTGTATATACAACTGCATGTCAGACATTTTTATTTGTATATAGCATAAGCATCTCAACTAAATTCTTGAATTTCTTCACAAAACTGTTCCTCTCTTAATCATCTCCATCGCTATGGGTTGAACTGTGTCCCCCAAAAATTCTTATGTTGAAGTCCTAACCCCCACTACCTTTGACCCATACTTAGATATAGGGTCTTTAAAGAGATAATTAAGTTCAAGTGAGGTTATTAGGGTGAGCCCTAATCCAATATGACTGGTGTCCTTATAAGAAGAGGAAATTTGGACACTGACACATACAAAGGGAAGATGGTGTGAAGACACAGGGGGAATACAGCCATCTACAAAGCAAGGAGAGGCCTGGAACAGATTCTTCCCTCAGAAGGAAACAACCCTGCCAACAACTTGATCTTGGACTTCCAGACTCTGTAACTGTGAGAAAATAAACTCTGCTGTTGAAGCCACCCAGTCAGTGGTACTTAGTTACAGCAGCCCTAGCAAACTAATACACCATATAAACAGTTGGTACCACCAACCTCTAGTAGCTAAAAGCCAGAAATCTGGCAGTCAGTCCTGAAATGCCTTCTTGCTCACCCCTACATCCAACCTGTAACCAAGTCCTGCTGCATCAGCCTACAAAATACATCTCAATCTCTCCACTTCTCTCTACCTCCACTGCCACCACCTGGCCAGAGCCACCAGATCTAGTGACAGGAACCATATCAGCACCCTGATGACCAGGCATGGTTCTTGTCAGTCACCTCCAGCAAAGTGGGAATGGACTTTTGAATGGACACTTGTAATTGCCTAAAACTAGCTAAACAGGATAGGGGCGGTTAGGGGCAGGTGGTGAAGAGGCAGGGGACACAACTCCTGACAGGTCCTGTGCTAGAGTGGGCCTCTGGCTTCTGACCTATGCTGACTTCTCTAGGCTTATTCTCACCCTCAATATCGGCCTCATTCTTTGAGTTTGACCTCACAGTGCGGACTTAGATTCAAGGCCCTCAAGGCCTGTGCACCCATCGGTTCTTCCTTGCCCATCTACCTACCTGGCTGTCCCCTACTGTCCTGGTCCTGCTCAGACCCTCAGTACTTGAAGGTGTCCACACCCCTGCTGCCAGCCCTTTAGTTCTGCCTCTACCACCAGATCCTTCCCAGGGCTTCTGGGCCTGAACCTCACCGCTCAGGCTGCTCCTCAGGCTCAGCCCCTCCATCCATGCAAGGCATGCCCCTATTTTGATGGGTTCCCCAACACCTACAGGAGAAAGGCCAGTCCCCTCCCCTGCAACATGGTACACACAGCTGCCTGGGCCCTGCTTCCCTCTCCAGCCCTGCCTTATGTATTCCCCCTCCTCCCTCAAACACTCTAGCAATCTACTTGTCTCCCAAATAGGCCACTAAGTTTCACACTTCCACGTTTCGTTCATGCTGTTCTCTCTGCCTCAGATGCTTTGCCCCCACAGTTACTCCTGGCTACCCCAATTTGTTCTCTGAGACTCAGATCAGATGACCATCTCCGTCCATATTCCATCCCTCACTCTCCCGTCTACCAGCTCTAGATGGCCCCTCCTCCTGCTCCTGTATTCCCTTCTGTCGCTGCACTTTACCCACTGTATATTATTTGTTTGTTTTTCCATCTTCATCACTAAACCGCGAGCTCTTTAAGGGCACAGACCACCTCTTATTGACCTCTGTACCCCCAGGTCTAGTATAATTGTTCACACATAATAGGCATCAAATAAGTGTTTGTTGAGCCAAACTGGCTTGATTCCCAGACCCACTGCACCCTGCATCCCAGGCGCCAGCCCACAGCAGGGTGACATGTGTCACCCTCCGCACAGCAGGGAGTCTAGCTGCTGTCTTTCCTGAGCTGAATCACATGGTAGAGGCTCTAATTGAGTACACAGGTAGCGAAGCCTAGATGGATTTTCAAAGTTTCTCAAGGAAAAGCGAAGTGTGAAATGCCCCACGGGGGCCGCGAAGCAATCTCTCCTAGTCCAGACTTGCGCCCAAAGCCAGCTGCTTGGGCCGGGAGATAATGGGGCCCCATGCTGAGCCGCCACCAGCAGACTCAGAAAAGTAACAAATTGACAACATTCAGGAAGAAGATTCCTCATTTCCAATAGTATCATCTATACCCTGTGGCATAACGCACCTCCTGCCTTATTAACGTCTTTTACATTTTTTAGTGCTGAATCCAAGGTGAAAGGGAGGAGGGGGAGAGGGTATGTCTGTACCAGAGTCCTTTAGGAACCAGCAAAATGCTGTGGCAGAGATGAATTGTAGACCCAGAAATAGCATTTTTTGGATGAAATGTACAATGTTCAGTCTTTTTCAAAAAAAAGTTTAATACAGCCCAAATGACATCATATCAGGTCAGACAGAGCAGAAGGAAGGAAGAAAAATACTGAGCATGAGAAGAAATTAATACAGACAGGAGCTTTCTAAAATGGATTCCACACTGCACACACGGAAGACCAGAAAGAAAAATCTTCATCAAAAAAGGTGTCTCCCCTTACCACAGTTAAATGCCAGCTGGACTTATTTAGGTTTTTAAACTCTGTTGCACTTCAAATACCAACATCAAAACTTGAAGGAAAATAATATTTAGCCAGTCTGGGTAGGCTCCCTCCCCATACACTTGTGAAGTGGGGGAGTTCTTATCGTATTCACTAACCCGGTATAATCCGCTCACACAGAACCCCTCCAAGTCCCCACCCAGCTTCCCCAAGGCCCAGGACTCTGGTTCCCAAATTCCCCAGCCCCTGAAAACATAGGCGGTCTTGTGTGTCACTGAATTATAGAATTCTAGAGACTAACATGTCCCCACTAGCATTCCCATAGTTGCAAGTAACTGAAGCCCACTCAATCTACTTTATGCAAAGAGTGGGGGGAGAATTTTACATATTTTAAGGCCACTAAGCTGTCTTACAGAATCTAACAGGAAGAATGCAGCCTTTTCAAGGAAAGAACTGGAAAGTGGAACTGGAATGATTTTGATTCCATCTTTCATCTCTGATTCTCTCTGCACATCGCTTCACTGTCCTGTCTCTGCAGACTGGCATTTCCTGATCCTCAGCCCACAGGATGGATGCGTAACCCACGGCTCCCGGGGCACCATGTTGCAGCTCCACAAAGAAACTAAATAACTGGCTGTCCCTCGAGTTCAATTCCAAATTCCTAGAGAAGGGAATCTGATTGGCCCAGCTGGGGTCAGGTGTCATCTTTGCCCCAGTCATCTGTGGCTAAGGGGATACACCCTGCAGTGCATGCGGTTGCCTTGGGCTCACCACGGCAGCTGGGAGCAGTTCCCAGGGTAGAGGTGTTTGTGTGCTGTCCAAGGTGCAGAACCAGCACAGTACAGTGGACCGCTCTGTCTCTCCTAACCCCAGCACACTGCGAGTCCTGTCCCGTCTCCCCCAGGAAATCTGAACCAAGTGAGGAAAGAGCAGGTGTTTGGAGAAAGGGTCTCCAGAGGGAGAGGTAGAGATAGTTTGATAGCTAGATAGATAAGAAGTATAGGCGTCAAGAGACGGCAAGGAATGAAAAAGCAATATAAGTGTTTTGGCATGACTTTCAAATAATCGTTTATCAAGGAAGAAACCACAACCACGGCTGAAATTTTAGACACCTAAGGAAGGGAGATGCAACATTGTCAAGTAAAAACAATTCACACCCAGACAAGCAGAGCACTAGAAGGGCAGAGACGATATAACTAAGTGTTCTCATCCACTGAGTTATACCAAAGTGCTTATAATTTTCTTTGTTTTCCTTTTTCTATCTTGATGCAAAATTCTGGATTTTCATAATGCTATAGAACTAATAAATCCTGATATGTATAGCATTACTTTTAATGATTCTTCATACGTCTATTTTAATTTAATTTTTATTAAGTTGAACCATGTGAAATTTCCATTTGCATAGGCCCAAACTGACAAATATCAGCAATTTCAAAATAATATTTTTCAAAATAATACATATACATCCTTTTAAATAGAACTACAGACTTAAAATGAGAACATCAGTCTGCGGGACTACTCTGACTGCACCCCTGATTCTCGCTCCCCAGAGCCAACCATTTTCAGCTTTTTAAATGGTTTCTTCTGATTGCTTATTTCTAAATAATATTAATATATTCTTATTTCTTGATCTTTCTATTATATATGTCAATTTCCTCCTATGGAAGATATGGACCATCTCAATGCCATCAAACATAGATAACTGACCAGTTCTAGTCGTTTTCTTGGAAACCTTCTTACTGGAGACTTCCATCCTTGTGCTCAAATCTCAACTGGTGTTCTCTAGACCTACAAACTCGCTGCAGTAATGGAGCTTCTCTTCCCGTTGTCCTGGGAACTCCCTTTGCCTATTTCTTGTGTTGCCTCTCCTCGCATTGACTTGATATTCTCCTTTCTCTTGGTTTGCAATCTCATTTTGTAGAGCACACATCCGGTAGCTTTCTGAACATCATGCAAAGGAGATACATTTGTAAGACCTTGTATGTCTGCAAATGTCATTCTACCTGCAATCTTGATCGATGCTTTGGCAGAAAATGTAATTCTAGATTGAAATGAATTTTTCCTAGAAATTTGAAAATATTACTCATTGTCTTCCATCTTCCAGGGTATCTATTGATAAATTCCATGCCATTCTGATTCCTGACATGTTGTTATGTAACCTGCTTATTCTGCTTGGAAGATTTTAGACCCTTCTCTATATCCTTGGTGTTCTGAAATTACATGATGGTGTACTTTGTAGTCAAACTTTGTTCATTCGTTGTGCTGGGGCTTTAAATCCAGAAGTTCCTGTCCTGGAAATTATCTTGTATTATTTTCGTAAATTTCTCTTATATTATTTCTTTGATAGTTTCCTCTCCTCCATTTTCTCTGTTCTTTCTTTGGGGCTCCTATTAGTTAAATATTGACATCTTGAACTGATTCTCCAGTATTATCTTTTCTTTCCTATTTTCCATCTCTTATTTTTTCATTCTATTTCTGAGATTATCTTCCTCAATGTTATCTTCCAACTCATTTATGGAATATACTACTTTTATCATATTTTATATCCCCAGGAGCACTTCTGTGTTATATCACCTCTTATCTCTCTGAGGACACCTCATATAAAATTATCTCTTATCTCTCTGAGGATATTTAATTATAGAAAGTTTTTTTAAAGCTTTCTCCTCCCTTTCTCATGTGTGTGTCTTCACAGTTACTTTTTCCAGCTTGCTTGTTTGGGTCATTATCTTTTCTATAAGAGACTTTTTATAAATCTCGGATGATCTTTGGTTGTCCCCCTGAAAGTGAAGTCCTAAACAGCTGATCGGAAGCTGTCTGTGCTTGAGTGGAGCTTGCTGGCTTCTGGGTTTACAGCAGGGGATCAGGTGGTGACCCGACCATTTGGTGTGGGGGCCTCCGAATATCAATGTCTGGAGATCTGCTCTCTCTTGTATTCTTTGTCCCTGGGGGTGTATACCTTTCTTATTCTTTCTGTCATTTCAGTGAGATTTGAGTAGGGAAAAGAAATAAGTGCACAGATTCAATCCACCACCTTGAGCTGAAAGTGCTCTATTGCATTTCTGACAATTGATGTTCGTTTCCGGGAAATTGGGAGCTCACACGCCTCCTGTGTCTCCAATACTGTGCTTCTGCTGCTGGTGAGTCAGCCCTCAGCTATCAAGAATGTCCCCTTATCTTTTCCTCCTTTGTCTCTGCAGCCATCTCACTGGATAGAACCCACCTGGGGGTTCTCACTGGTTTCTCTGGTCCCTTGAATGCAGAGAGCAGTCAGCATACTTGGAATTTACTCATCACCTCTCCCAACTTCCTGCTTTAGCTGAAGCAGCAGGGACCTGTTTGCCAGAACCTGCCTATTGCCTGAATATCTAACATGGTACGCACAGCCCCACCTAGCAGAGCCAGTCTTCCAGAGAGGTCTGTTGCACCTCAAGACCAGCAATGCCAGTGTGACTCTGGGCCCATCATGCTTTGTGAGGCCCTTCTTCGCACCCAACCAGAACCTGCCAAGGGGCATGGGCTTCCTCTGGGAAGTAGTATAATTGGGGCGGGGTGGGGGGCATCTGCTTTAAGACAACTCTGGGTTTTGGCCCAGCTTGGACACCAGTTTGATCAAACACTCAACCTCTCTGAGACTTAATTTCTTCATGGGTGAAATGGAGATAACATTAGTTATCCATGCTCTGCAACTAAAGGGAGGGACATCCGCTGATGTAGCAACAGTTACCTTTGGGAATAAATGTGCTGCATTCTTTGTCCTTTAAGGTCAAAGCACACTTTCTGGGTGTGAGATAGGAAAACTTTGAAATGAGGAAGCCAATAGAGAAAGTAGGTTTGTCCACAGCAAATAGAAGAGCTCAAGATGGAGGAGAAGGAAGAGAGAAGGAAGAAGGAGACACCCTGTAGGAACCCAACTCCCTGCCTCTCATCCCTGGAGGGGATGGGAGGGCAGAAAGGATCTGAGAGTGGAGAGCAGAGAGGGCCTGAGAGTGGAGGGGGCTGTACCCTGCCCATCCTGGAGCTCTGAGAGTCAGCCAGCAGCTTGCAGAAAGACAGTGAGAGGTTATGAGCCTGGCTGTAGACACCCCAGGGGTTTCCATGGGCATGAATAGAAAGCAGAAGGTCACTGAGAATGAGCACTCATGAGCCAGCCTGTAGGTAACCGTAGCACAACGCAAGTGGACCTCATAACCGAGGAGGGGAAGGATGGCCCAGCCAGATCAGAGGAGCTCTCTGCAGCTTAGTTCAGGGTGTCAACAGCAACACAAGGGCAGAGTGGGGCCAAGTCAACAGAGGAAGATACCCCTGCTCCTGGACTAAGCACAAACTGAGATGGGAAAAGAGACGAAGAGGAGCATCTGCAGCAGAGGCCTCATCAGTGACGCCACCACAGGCCAGACACCCACCAACCCAATGCCACCAGGTCCTGAAGGCTCTCTTGAACAGAACGCATGAGATCAGAGGTGGGGGAGCCACAGACTTTGAAATGGTTAAGTTTTAAACCAGAAGTGACAAAAAAATTAATATATTGGATTGAAAAGGCTTGAAACATTGCTAGATTACATTTTCGTCTAGCAGCAGGAATAGAGATTCGCAAACTGAGTTCAATGTTAGAGAAATTTGAAAAGTTTCATTTCTTCTCATCTGAGTCTTATAGGCTATTGTGACTATAAAAGTCATGGTCATTGTACTTGGTTCATACAGTTCTTATTGTGATTAGATGAGGCTCTATCTATAAAGTCCCTAACACTGGGCTTGGCACATAGTCAGAACTGAAAAATGTTAGTAATCCCCGTCTGCCTTCGCCTACCCCATCCAGAGTTAACACCTATGGACCTCGAGCAAGAAAATGTGAAATAATGCAGGCAGCAAATGCTCTCAGCCTGGGGGCACTGCTTAACCCTGCTCACCTGTATCTTCCAGGCAGGTGAAGCCTTCCAGACACTGGCATCCCTGTCCCTGTATCTCTTTTCTGCAGAGCACATGAAACCGGGCTTCTGGCTCCAGCCCCTGTGGACTCATGCTTTCTCTTTGCCAACCACCCTCAGAGTCCTTTGTCCAAAACACCACCATTTAGGATCACTGAATCACTCTTTTTCCCATGTCAGTGTGAAGCCTGAGGTACACCCACAATCAATCTGCTAAGAATGGTAGATAAATAATGCAGTTTTCTCAGACACTTCATGTTCAGTTCAGCTAGCTTCAAAGAGAGACAATGTGGAAAGGCCTCAAAGAGGAGATAAAGATCTCTAGATCAACTACAGGACAAATTCAAAACACCTGTGGCCAGAACAAGACAGTCCTGTCGAGAAGTTCCTTCCATCATCAAGAGGGCCCTAATTTTGTACCCAGGTAATGGGCTGCTTTCCTCATTTTATAGGCCTTCAAGTGGGTCTGCAATTTGATGTATCATTTTCTTTCTTCTAGGAAAAGATGAGCTACTAGACAGCAGGAGATGAGATTCTCGGGAGAAAGTTAAAGGAATTTTATAACCTGTCTGTGTCGTCCATAGCACCCAATGACAGCTAGCCTCCATAAATACTTATTAAAATTAATATTGTTTGAGCAAGTCAAAAGAGGAGAAAACACCTCTGCAAGTCTATGCATAACATAACTCTCCCCTGCACAGAGCCTGGGACCATACGTGATGGCATTACACGATGGGCTGTAATGCCATTGTGATGCAAAGAACATTGTGCAGGGAATGAATAAACTCTGTCCACAGGACATTTCGGAATCACACTTCCAGAGGTGGACAGGCCTGGGTTTAGGAGTCTGACCATGCATTCACTCCACCTCTATAATTTACCAGAGGCTTCCACACACATAATATTACCATCTGGTTATTGTGACACTGATTTGGTAAAATCTCAAGTCAAACCATGTCTTGCCCAAGACACAGTGACAAACCTGCAGTCAGCATCTGCTATTACACGTTTAACCTACATCAAAGGCTTTGGCCCCCTCTCCAGAACTACCAAGAAGCCTTGTCCAATAGAATGTTGTCTACGGTCAGTTAGAGGGGCCTCTTATGTGCTTGTGCAATTATAATGGTAATGCATACATATATGGTACTTGATAATTTACAAAAGAGTTTTTACCAATTCTATTCCAATTAATCCTCACAGCATTCTAAGAATAGGTATCATTATCCCTATTTTATAGGGGAGGAAACTGAGGCTCATAGAAAATAAGCGACTTGCCCAAAGTTACAAAGCTAGTAAGTGGCAGAGCCAGGATTTGCACCCAGGTCCCTGATGTTGTATCCACGTTCCTTGCAGCAGACCCCATGTGTTGTAGCAAGGCACAGCGACGTTATTCCCCGTCATTTCCTTTTGCCTGTGACCTTTCCCACTTTTCAGGTATCCGTTAGGGCAGTCTGGGCATGCTGCACTGGAAAAGAAGGATATCAAAAACAAAGAACAAAAAAGTGAGCTTCCAGCCTTTGAGTTTAAAATAGTATTTTGGAACTCTGACAGAGAAGATGCCTTAACATCTCAAAATCCTGGCTTCTGAGTACACAAAAGCAACATTCTGTAAACAGTAGTTGAGAAGACATGTCTGCGGAAGAGCAAGTCAGTTCCCTCACCCAAGACTCCACAGGCCAGAAGGAGACAGAGTCAGAGATTAATGCAGAAGTGAGGACCCTGCACCAGGTCCAGGAGCTAGACTCTAAAGTGGACAGGCTCTGAGGTGGCCCTCCATGATCTCCACCTCCTGGTACCCGTGCTCTTGCATAATCCCCGCCCCTTGAGTGTGGGCGGGACCTGTGATTTCCTTCCAACAGATAGAATACGGCAAAGGTGACAGGACGTCCGTGATCATGTGTTTGTGATCTGATGGGCAATTTTAGTGCCCATCTTGCAAGAAGACACTCTCTCATGCTGACTGTGAAAAGTCAGCTGCCATGCTGTGAGCTTCCCTAGGGAGAGGACCACGTGACAAGGAACTGAGAGCACCTCCAACCAACAGCCGGCAAGAAACTGAGGCCCTCAGTCTGGCAGCCTACAAGGAACTCAATGCTGCCAGCAACCATGTGAGCCTGGAACAGATCTTTCCCTGACTGAGCCTCAGATGAGAACTCACCCTGGCAGCACCTTGATTGCAGCCTGGCAAAGCTCCCAGCTAAGCCGTGGTCAGACTCTGGAGCCACAGAAACCGTGAGATAACACAAGTGTCTTGTTTTAAGCTTCTAAGTTTGCTGTAATATTGTCGTGCAGCAACAGAAAACTAATGTAGGTTAGTGCAGGGATCTGTGGGAGAAGGGATGTGTGTCACTCTCAGGTAAGTCCCAGCAAGATAAGTGAGGATCTTGAGAGTTTCACAGCCCCAATATGGTACAGATGCAGTGGAGGAAAATGGTGGAGGGCATGTCTGAACAAAGAGGGCCTGGCAGAGCCTCCCCGAGTCTTCCTCAGCCCTGGAGAGGCTTGGGAGTTCATCCATGGGGCTCAAGGACATGGCTGAGGAGGGACAGCAGACAAGAAGGGGCCTTTGTGGTCAGGACAAAGAAGACACAGCCCAATGACACGGATATCTCAGCAGGTGTCAGTAGATCAGGATGCCAAAAACCAGAGGGGTACAGTCACACATCCCAGATGCTGCCAGCATGGATTCTTGCCCTCACCAGAGACCAGGAGCTCTTCATGAAGTGGAGGCATCTCCAACTCCCTGGACTTGACGCCAGTCCAGGGAAACGGTGGGAGCTGGGGCGAGAATCTTGAACAATTGTGTCCAACTTGGATGATTCAGGGTACATGTTCTGCCATCAGTGGAGGAGGAGGACCAGTAAACAACCTGATTCTACAGGCTGCTGTGTACTGCGGGACGTGGGGAAGGGGTCAGTAAAGGCTTCCTGGATGACGTGACACCTGAGTTGAGTTTTAGAGGATGAATTAAAATGAGATTCTATGAATATAAGATTCCAAAGTTTTACGGTTCTATGGGTTTAAGTTTTCAAGGTTCTAAGATTCTTTTTCTCTAAATTCTGAAGATCAAAGGCTCCCTCCTGGCACCGTTATCTACTGGGGCTCTGCTTGGGGGTTGGGGGGACACAAACTAATATATCTGAAATACATCTGAATCAGACTCCTATTCCTCCTAATTTTCCACATCTCTGTCATCTCTGCCTGTAGGGCTTTCCTTCTTTTTTAATTTACTCTTTTATTTTAATAAAAGTTTCACATGCACACAGTTTCAAGTCAAACTGTTTTACAAGACTTGTATGAAAAATAGCAGTTGCACACACTGCCCCATCCGCCCTCGTTTCTCACCACCCAGAAGAAACCACTTTCAACTTTTAGAAGATTGTTTTAGATTTTTTCCTGCCTATCTGTTAAGTAAGATGCTGATATCGGTATTTTCTGATTTTTTATTTGCACTTCCACTGGCTTCCCAGGATGGAAGGTGAGATTTTTTTGTCACTCTCTCCAACCCCACCACACACACCTACTTCCTATCCCCATTCTCCCAATGGAGTTGATGGATAATTTTAGTTAAATTCAATACAGTCAGTGTCTACCTTATTATGATCATGTAATGCTAGTCACAACTGAGTCGTGAGGCTTGTGAAATACGATTACTTTACTTTCTAATACATTTTGTTTTCCCTAGAGCTTATGATTGTCTTGGTCTTTCATTTGCTAAGTTTTCTATATTCTTATCATTAATTCAACTGTGAACTCTTCCTCATACATGTAAATCTCTTCTCAATACATTCAAACTCATTAGGCATTTTATCATTTTTATCTTCTTGAATATTTCTCTCCTAGTCTTCTGACCCACTCCCGCAATCTGAACTGTTTGCAGGACTGTCATCTAGGGATTTCCCTTCACCATCATCCCGGGGATTCCTTTGTTTCTCTCCTGTGTTGGATTCTCTGTTTCCTGTGTCATATCCCATTTCAACATTTTTTGTACACACACACACACACACACACACACACACACGCACTTCCTGGCTTCAGAGTGCTCTTGCTTCTAACAGTCAGCACCTACAACTCGTCCTCAGAGAACTGTCCTTGGGCTACTGGAGGTGCTTTGCCTAAAGCCAGAGATCCAAGAGCCTTGGAATTTTCGTCCCCAACCCCCCCTCGACCCCCCAGGACAGCTCTTAACTATTGATGGACTACTGTGGGCGTATGCAAGCCAGCTCCTTTGTTTCAGGTTGGGACAACTCTAAAGTAACTTACACTCTAGAATTCTCCTGCAGGATCAGACTGAAGTCACCTTCCATGGAACTCGGCCTGGAATCACACCTTGCTTGGCTTCCTCTATTTCCCTGTCCTGCTCCCCTCACTCCCTTCTAGGTCTCCTTAATAAATGCCTTGCGCAAGAATCCACGTCTCAGAGTCTTCAAGGGAGCCCAACTTGAGGCACACGTTTTTTGGGGGTTTTTTGGTCTTTTTCTTGGTTTAACCCCTTGGTTTGTCGGAGCACATCCTCCAGCAGCTTCCTGAGAAAGACTGTATGGCATATAAACATTTTGAAATCTTCTGCCCCTGAAAATGTCTTATTCTACTGGCATACTTAGTTGTTGGTTTGGCTAGTGTGATGGTTAGTTTTATGTGTCAACTTGGCTAGGCCATAGTATCCCATTACTTAATCAAACACTAATCCAGATGCTGCTGTGAAAGTATTTTATAAATGTGGTAATCTACAATCAGTTGACTTTAGTAAAAGAGATTACTCTCGATAATGTGGGTGGACCTCATCCAATCAGTTGAAAGGACTTAAGAGTAAAAACTGAGGTTTCCTGAAGAAGAAGATATTCTACCTCAAGACTGCAACATTAACTCCTGCCTGCATCTCCAACCTGCCCTACAGATTTCACACTTGCCAGCTCCCCCACAGTCACATGAGCCAATTCCTTGAAAATAATTCATGTGTACATTTAT
Organism: Diceros bicornis minor; assembly: GCF_020826845.1. Lineage (NCBI taxonomy): Eukaryota > Metazoa > Chordata > Mammalia > Perissodactyla > Rhinocerotidae > Diceros > Diceros bicornis. The sequence continues at coordinate 15,887,630 of NC_080741.1, forward strand.
ATAAATATACACAATTATACATTTATATATCCAATAGGATATATATAGCCTATTGGTTCTGTTTCTCTGGAAGAACTCTAACTGATACAGCTGGGCTTCAAAGTCATCTCATCCTAATATTTTGATGGTGTTACTCTGTCATCTTAATATTTTGATGGTGTTACTATGCTAGCCCCCAGAGTTGCTGTTGAGAAATCCACTACCATTCGATTCCTGATCCTCACTATATAACCTAGTTTTTCTCTCTGAAGGCTTTTAGAATCTTTCTTCATCCCTAATGTTCTGAAATTTCATGATGTGTCTTAGAGTCAGTTGATTTTCTCATTATGTTTGACACTCAGTGGGATTTCTCAATTTGGATACTCGAGTTTTTAATTCTTCAACATTCTCTTCAGTAGTTTCTTTAATGATGTATTCCTGTTCGTTGTCTCTATTCTCTCTTTCAGGGACTTTTATTATTTGGATGTTGGACCTCCTATGCTGGTCCTCTAACATTATTACATTGTTCCTCCTATTTTCTATCACTAGACTTTTTCTTCTACCTTTTGAGAGAAGTCATCCAAGTTTTCTTCCAACTATAAGTTTACCTCTCATATTTTTAATTTCCATAGTTCTTTGTTTAATAGTCATCTTTTCTTATTTCATGGATGAAATATCTTCTTTTAGCTCTCTGAGGATATTAATGGTAGTTGTTTTTCTCACTTTTTCCTACTGCAGATTATTCACTCAAAAATGCTTGTACCTATTTGTTCTTGTCTCTCTCTTACGTGTAAGATTTTTTCATAGTATGCGTATCCCAACTATCTGCTCCTAAGAGTGTGACTTTAAAAAGAGGACTGGAAGTCGCAAGTGTGTGGTGGAGTTCATGAACCATCATCTTCACAATTGGGTGATCTGGCTGCTCCGTAAGCCTGCCAAGCTTACATTCTGAGGTTTTGTATATCCCTAACACACACTGTTTTATAGATACCCTATTTGACACAGCCTTGACTGAACGCAGAAGGCTGAGATTAATGACCTGTAATGCTCTCTCCCTCCTATAGATCTGTAAGAATGTATTATCCAATCAATGGCAAATCCCAAAGAGGCGATGAGAAATGTAAGAGGCGCATCTCGTCTTTGTAGAGTGATACCACATGGCAATATGAGCCTAGAGAAAAGAAGGATGGAGCTCCAAGGCAGCTGTGATGAGGAACCAAGCCTGATTTGAACTCCCTCTCCAGAATCAGCATGGTGTAAAGGAGGAAAATGTAGACTCTGGCCCCAGAGACCAAGGATGATTTGTGTTTCTGCCATTTCCCAGACATGTGAGCCAGGACAAATTACTTAGCCTCTCCAAGTATTAATTTTTCCCTTGGAAATCTAGATTAGAAATCAATCCAATTATCCCCCAGGACCCTGGACTTCATCTGCCATTAGCCTAACCTGTACCATGACTGTCAGCTTACTTGCCTCTCACCCCTTCCTGACTATCAGCTCCTGGATGACAGGGGCTGAGTCATTTATCACTGGCCTACACAGGCAGCCCAACACCTAGAACTCAGTGAGTATTGGATCAAATTACAAAGCTACAGTAATCAAAACAGTAAGGTACTGGCACAAAAACAGATACATAGATCAATGGAACACAATAGACGGCCCAGAAAAAAACCCATGCTTATATGGTCAATTAATGTAGGACAAAGGAGACAAGAATATAAAATGGGGAAAAAACAGTTTCTTCAATAAATGGTGTTGGGAAAACTGGACAGCTACATGCAAAAGAACTAAACTGGACCACTTTCTGACACAAGATACAAAAATAAACTCAAAACGGATTAAAGACTGAAATGTAAGACCTGAAACCAAAAAACTTCTAGAAGAAACATAGGTAGTAAATTCTTTGACATCGGTCTTAGCAATATATTTTTGGATATATCTTCTCAGGCAAGAGTAATAAAAGCAAAAATAAACAAGCGGGACTACATCGAACTAAAAAGTTTTTGCACAGCTGAAGAAACCATCAACAAAACAAAAAGGCAACCTACTGAATGGGAGAAGATATTTGCAAATGATATATCTGATAAGGGGTTAATATCCAAAATATATAAAGAACTCCTACAACTCAATATCAAAAAGAAAAAAAATTGATTAAAAAATGGTCAGAAGACCTGAATAGATATTTTCCAAAGAAGACATACAGATGGCCAACAGGCACATGAAAAGGTGCTCAACGTCACCAACCATCAGGGAAAGGCAAATCAAAACCACAATGAGATACCACCTCACACCTGTCAGAATGGCTGTTATCAAAAAAAACAACAAACAACAAGTGTTGATGAGGAAGTGGAGAAAAGGGAACCCTCATGCACTGTTGGTGGGAATGTAAATTAGCGCAACCACAATGGAAAACAATAGGAAGTTCCTCAAAAAATTAAAAATAGAAATACCATACTGCCCAGCTAACTCACTACTGGGTATTTATCCAAAGAACTTGAAATCAACAATTCAAAGAGGCTTATGCACACCTATGTTCAGTGCAGCATTATTCACGGTAGCCAAGACGTGGAAGCAACCCAAGTGCCCATTGACTGACAATTGGATAAAGAAGATGTGGTATATATACACAGTGGAATACTACTCAGCCATAAAAATGAATGAAATTCTCCCATTTGTGACAACATGGATGGATCTAGAGGGTATTACGCTAAATGAAATAAGCCAGACAGAGAAAGAATAATACTGTATGATTTCACTTATATGTAGAATCTAAAAAAAAACAAATGAACAAACAACACAAAACAGAAACAGACTCATAGATACAGAGAACAAATTCGCAGCTGCCAGAGGGGAGGGGATGAGGAGAAGGATGAAGTAGGTGAAGAAGATAAGTGGTACAAACTTCTAGTCATAAATAAGTCATGGGGATGTAATGTACAGCATAAAGAATAGAGTCAACAATATTGTAATAATTTTGTATGATGACAGATGGTAATTATGTTATCAGGGTGATCATTTTGTAATGTAAATAAATGTTGAATCACTGTGTTGTACACCTGAAACTAGTACAATAGTATATGTCAACTATACCGCAATATAAACAAAGAAATAAAAATTTTTAAAAATGTAATGTTAGCTATTTGAATGTGTATTTCCTTAATTGTTATTCAGCTGAAAATTTTTCATGTTAGTTTACTATTTGCAAAAAACAAAAACAAGGGGCCGGCCCGGTGGCATAGTGGTTAAGTTCACGTGCTCCTCTTCTGTGGCCCGGGGTTCGCAGGTTCGGATCCCAGGTGCGGACCAACACACCATTTATCAAGCCATGCTGTGGCGGCATCCCATATAAAGCAGAGGAAGATGGGCACGGATGTTAGCCCAGAGCCAATCTTCCTCAGCAAAAAGAGGAGGATTGGCAACAGATGTTAGCTCAAAGCTAATCTTCCTCACAAAAAAAAAAGCATTTTGATAGAGCAAATCTATTCACCACGATGATATGGTGACAATATAAATTGTAAAGGCAATACTAATGAAAGATGTTACCTGTCATTCTTTATATGTAAACAATATCTTCGTATCTTTTGATAAATTGTCAGGTAGAGTCCAAATCTTAACCATAAATTTGCATAATTCTGTATCTATTTTGGAACTTAAGCCTTATTCATAATAATTAAAACAATTTTCTAATTTTTTTCATTTCAGTTAGTATTTTCTTTTGCTACCAAAGTTAAAATTCTCTTATAATTGATCCGATTCACCCTGTTTCTGATGATATCTTCTATTGCTTTAAATATCACAAATATATTTCTTCTGCATTGTAGAAATAAATATGCTATTTCTTCTTCTTTTGATTTTTTTATGGCTTGTTTCATGGTCATTTGTAAGGTGCAAACCTGAGGTAAATTTCATTACTGCTGGACTTCTTTCATACGCGGCCGAATTCTTCCCTTATAACATTCACTGAGGATAAGAACACACAGCCATTTAGTCCTGTGCGTGGTGGGTTGGTACAGAGCAACCCAGAGTTCAGAATGCTACAGAACCATATGCTCCACTGCCCCATATGATTCCTTACTAACCAGAAAGACCAAGTAGAAGGGTGTTCATATGCATCATGAGATGAAGAAAATGCACACACACAAACACAAATTTTAATGCGTATCTTTCTGTATTGTTTCTTACAACTGCATGTGAATCTACAATTATCTCAAAACAAAAGTTTAATTAGAAGAAGAACTTTTAAAATGCATGGAGAGCCAGCCCTGTGAGATTTGGTGCTCTCACTGCCACGGCCCGAGTTTGTTTCCCAGTGGTGGAACCACCCCACCCGTCTGTTAGGTGTCACACTGTGGTGGCGGCTCACATAGAGAACTAAACTAATAACTAGGGTACACAACCACGCACTGAAGCTTTAAAAAAATAAATAAATAAATAAAATGCATGGAAATTTAGTAAGATATTTTCTTTTAAATATGCAGATTTCCAAAGTCACACCCTGACTCTCAACAAAAGTCCAGAAGCTTGGAGCATAGCTATTCTTTATCATCAGTTCTGGGCAAGAGCCACCAGGTGGTGGAGTCTTTATCCTCAACCTCCCAATATTTGAGGAATCAGCTTTCAAACACCACAATGTTAAGGCCAAAGACAGGTTTAGAAGTTGGTTTTTAACCAAATTACCAAATATTTATTAAGGGCCAGAAGCAATCTTCCTTGAAAGCAGGGAGCCAACTGTCAAGTAAACAACTTGCAGCAGAGAATATTAATATTTTAAAGCCACCAACAGCGTCTTCCCATTGCTACAGGTGAGGTTTAATTTTTGAAGCTGGGTAGCTGTTATTTTGGTAACCAAGTGGATTTTGCATCCTAGAGACTAAGCTGGAATTTGTCCTTGGGTGGGTCTTCCCTTTCTTCTGGAAGGGCCTCTGTGGTGACCTTTTCAGTCATGCAGACAGAGAGAAAGCAATTTCTTAGCCCTTTTTCTGCAGACAGCCCTGAACCAGTCAGGGCTTGGGATGTTAAATATTCTGTTCACTAATGAAAATTTGGTTTATATTTTAGCAGGACTGTGCCCTTGCAAATAAATTATTTTAAAATGTGAATTTAAACTGTCCAGTCCCTGAAAATTATTGCTTGTTCATGAGAGATATTTCCTTTTTATCTCTCTCCAGTGTTTATTCCCAGTAGACAGTCAGATCAGCCCAGGCCAGAAGACACATCAGGCCTGATGTCTCCTCACAGCGAGGAAAGAGGACCCAGGCCGGGCTTGGCAGGTGCTCCCTGGCCTGGCCAGTTGGGACCCCACACGTGGGGCTCTGCCTCTGCTGCCATTGCTGCCTCTATCCCAGCAGCCCCCAGGCCCTGAAACAATCCAGCCGTCAGGAGCACAGATGTGAGTTTGAACGCCAGTTCTATCACTGTACCCCTGTGTGACCTTGGGCAACTCACTTGAGCTCTCCTGACTCAGCTTCCTCACTTACAAACAGGGTAAGTAATACCTACTAGAGGGGTGCTAATAAAATGTTAGTTTCCTCTCCCTCTCCCTCGCCCTGGGTTGGGGGCTTCGCCATCCTGTGCATACAAATTGACCTCCAGTCGGCCAAAGGGGCTGATGAACGATAGAGACAATCCCACCCACCCCCAGTGGATACACCAGCAGAGCCAGTTTTCTGCAACAGCCATCTAGAAGCTGCTAAGTGTGGGGAGGGCCTGGGACTACACTGCAGGATCTGGCTGCGTGCCTGGAACCTCAGCCTCTCTGACTTCCCGCAGATGATACGGGAGATCTTCCCTGTGATCCGCCTCTCCCCCAGGGACAGAGTTGCAGCTGGTGCCAAAGCTGACCTTGGTCTTCCTCACGTCTTGGCTAAGGAAGCATGAAGACCCCTGGAGGGCAAATAGCCTCTCTGCCCAAGGGGCCACCCTCACTGAGCCACCTCTTCCAGCCCCTGCTCGGTTGGCCTTCTTAGGCCAGGACCAACATCCACAGGCTCTGCTCCTCCCCACACCCCTGGATCATCCTTCTTGACATAAATTCCTTGAAAGAAATCTCCCCACACTCAGAGCCCCCCGCACTCGCCTCACTCACACACACACACACACACACACACACACACACACACACTGTACCCTACCCACAGCCCCTTGGATCCTCTTTGCCAGCACTCAGTCACCGTCCCCAGATTCCTTCTCCACCTGCTAAGGGCTCTCACTCTGTAATCTTCAGAGGACGACCACTGGGCTACTGGAGACTTCACCCAGACACAACGATAGACAGAAGCGCCTGGGCGTTCATACTCCTGGGCTTCCCGCAGCCAATGCATGACGGTGGAGGAGTATGAAAGCCAGCTCCCTTGCCTTGATGAGAGACAAACAAGGGGTGATTTGTGCTCCAGAGCACCCCAAAGGATCAGGCTGAGGCTGCAACTTCACCTAAAATCACATTCTTGTCTGGCTTCTTCCTCTTCCCTCTCCTGCTTGTCCTACTCCCTTACTGGTCTCCCCCAGGAGCGCTTCCTTAATAAATCACTTGCACACTCCCTCTCATCTCAGGATCTGCTTCTGGGCAACCTGACCTAAGACACAACACTAGCTTGTCACACACTGAGGAGACACAGGGCCACTGGTCTGAGCCCACTTAGCCATGTGTGTGTTCTCAGGTGTGCGTGTATACACACACACATGCACATTCGTGTGGAAGGGGGTGTGAGAACAGGCATGTTGGTGTGTAAGTATGTAAATGTATAGGTGTGTTGCTTGAGAATGAGTATTTGCATATTCAGAAAGACAAATGTGTTTGCCTGTATTTGTACATGTGTCCAGACATGTGTGTGTGTTTCTGTTTGCAAATGTGGGTGTAGGTGAGGAATGTGCACGTACTCATATGTGCGCATGCAAGAAGTGGTGAGTGTACACATGCACACACACTTGTGTCTAGCCCTCCTACCTGGGGTTAAAGGCAGAAGTACCTTGAAGCATCTGAACGTCTCCACATCTCCACAGCCAGGAGAGCCAGTATCCTTCTGACAGGCCAGCCAACAGCTGGGTCCTGGGCCACGGTGAAATGTCCACAAACAGAGCCTCGTTTGTCAGTTAAGCAAATATCAGATCCACCTCCACACAAAGCCCACTGACACTTCAGTGAAAGACGTGGGGAAGAGGGAAATCCGGTGATACCTGGGCCCCGGGACACCCACTCCATTTGACGACTTACAGCACGTTTGGGTGCCTAGGAAGCTAGAGCCACTCCCTCTCTCACCCAAAGGGCTTGGCATACAATCTTCTGCTTAGTTTCGTAAACTCAGGCAGGTTGCTCATCCTCGCTGTGCCTCAGCTCCCTCATCTGAAAATGAGGATAATGACAGCATCATTAGGTAATAACAGCACACTTACTATATATTAGTTCACTAGGGCTGCCAGAACAACATACCACAAACTGGGTGGCTTAAACAACAGAAACTTACTCTCTCACAGTTCTGGAGGGTGGAGGTCTGAAGTCAAGGCGTTGGCCGAGTTGCTTCCTCCGAGGCCTTTCTCTTTAGCCTGTAGACGGTTGTCTTCTCCCTGTGTCTTGGCATCATCTTCCCTGAACACCTATCTGTGTGTCCAAACTTTCCCTTTTTATCAGGACACCAGTCATGTTGGATTAGGGCCCACCCTAATGACCCCACTTTAACTAGACTAGCTCTGTAAAGACCCTTTCTCCTAATAAAGTCACATTCTGAGGCACTGGCGGTAGGACTGGGGACACAATCCAACCCCCAACACTTCCCTTAGGGGATCGGTAGGAGGATTAAAATGAGTTAGTTTTGTGAAGTGCATAGATTAGTGCCTGGCATACAGGGAGCCCTCTATACATTTTGCTATGATGATGATGATGATGACGATGATGATAATTACTTATACCAACTTCAGAACTTCTGTGCCCAGTAATAATAACATGCAAAACTTTTGCAAGATGGTTCTAAGACAAAATATAAAAAGCTTTATAACACACAAAAGGTGAAAGAAAAAACAAAATCCATCCAACCATCTCTGGTTGCCATGAGACCAGTTTCCACCAGTTTATGTGTATTTGAGCCTAGCCTGTTTGTGCTGCAAAACTGAGCATGCCAGGTGGGCAAAACGAACCAACTGTTAAACACCTCTGATAACAAATGTTTGCACTATCACATCTACAAGGTACACTTTCCCACTGCCGCTCACGATAAACAGGCAAAACCAACCCCCGACAGAAGATCATCAGTAAAGAGACGGAAAATTGGGCCTTGCCTCAAGGAACCTCTTTTTTCATTAACTCCCCACCCTGAGATCACAGAACCCAAGAGAAAGGAGAGGATTTTTTGAGTGTATTGTTGAGTTTCAGGCTCAGGGGATCTTCCAGAATAAACACTACAATTGTATGTTTATACTGTGTGGGCCAACAAGGAAGCCCTGTGTCCACCGCTGGCCAGAAGGAAATGGAAATTACTTCCTCCAGGACCCCCAGCAGAAACGCAGAGGCTGAGATGTACTGAATGGAACACACAATGGCGGTGTCCAGTGGGAGAGCCTGGAACTGAATTCCAGCGTGCTCCCTCCCCAGCTCCGCTGCTGACCGCTGACCAGCACCTCCAATTGACCCCTGCAAGCCTGGGGCCATTATCTGCACCCACAGGCCAGGCCTGGTGGTCAGTGTGGCCTCAGCCAGCCAGCTATTGCTCCAAAGCGTGGGTGAACATAAACGCAGTTATTTAATCTAACGCAGTTATTAATGTAAATGGATTATTTAGGATTTGGATAAATATTGCATCAGATGCATTCAGCCATAAGTAACAGAAAATCTAACACATTCGAACAAATACAGGCATTTGTTATTTGCCTACAAGAAAATGGAAGAAAGGTAATCCTCGGGGTGGTTTGGCAGCCTAATGATGCTGTTGAGGAACCAAGAGTGTCTATCTCTCCAGGCCCCCATCTTTGGTTTGTTGGCCTCTGGTCCTCATGCTTACAGCCTCATAGCTGCAAGACGGGTGTCCCTGGTACCCCACCTCCTCCCTTTGTCTCTCCACCCTGGGATGGGAGCAGCTTCCTGATATTGCTAATCTCTGGGCTATTTTATCCATCCCCTGTCTGTTTTCTCAGCAACTCTACGACCTGTTCAAACAATTTCCCGCATTAAGTGCCTTCTGTTGCAATAACCAAAGTGATTTTGTTTTCTCAGTTAAAACCTGTCTGGCCACGTGGCTAACGCAGTAACAAACTCATATCCTTAGCGGCAATGTTTTAAAAGCACGTACTTAGAGAGAACATATAATAGAATTATCTATTATACAAAGATAATTTTTGGTAGAAGTTAACAAAACTCTAAGTAGGCAATAAGAAAATGATATTGAAAATGAGGCATGTGATCACATGACAATCTTGATGAGTTAGCAGGTAGAAGGTGGAAGAAGCCAGCACTCCTTCTGGTCTGTTCTGTACGGGGCACCTGGACAAGGGTTGAGTGGGGCTCACATTCAGCCTGTGCTTCACTCACCGCACTACGCACTTTTGGCGCACTTTTTAATAACTGCATTAAGTTTACACGAAGGTTTCTCTAACTCACATTGGCTAGCCTTGGCCCTGTTGAGAGTTGCCAAAATTCATGGCAGGCAGGAGAATGAAAGAGGAACACAAAGAAACACCAACAGAGCATAAAATGAGGCCCACCTGAACCCTAAAGAGCTTTGTTTAAGGTTTTTCATGTTCCAAGAACCCAAGGGGAAGAGACTTAAGAAGGAGGCTCCCAGTCCAGCACCAAGGCTGGGGTAAACCGTGCAGAGCCCGTCCTCTGGGGGAGCAGAGAGAGGCAGTGCCCGCAGCGGCCCTGCCAGAGACACCTCGTTAGAAGGGGACCCACCCTTTCTACCCACACTAAGGCTGCTCCCCATAGCTGCAGCTTTCTCTTCTCTTCTCTTCTCTGTCGTTTGGGAGGGTGGCCCAAATTAGAAACTTAGAACTTAGAACGTCAACTTTGACCTCCGATGGCTTAATAATCCCTGCTACAAAACAGCAGGACTCCAGAGCCCCGGACAGACCTAAAGTACACCCAGTTATTTCTGGGGGTCCTCAAAGGGCAGCCTGCGTGTACTCATAAGCTGGTCTATGTGGTTGCCACCAAGCATCAACCCTCTCTCCCTCTGGACCCCACGTCTCAGTTGTCCGTGTCCCCTGCCCACAAAGCTGCTTGCAGGAGCCTCACCTCCGGCAGCCCCCGGGGAAATGCCTCCATCCATGCCGTGGGCATTCTGACAGGTGCTCCTCCAGCCATGTTCTCAGGTGCCCTCAAGGTGATGGGCCCCATGCCGAAGTGGGGAAGTGGTCTCCTCCCCAGCGCTGTGCCTCACCGCATCACCTGGGTCCCAAAGCAGTTCTGCCAGCACCCAGAGTCTCACCAAGTGGTCCCATAAATTCCTAGAACACCCCACCCCCACCCCCAGGCCTGGACAACCTGGAGAATCCTGGGCACCAGTAGGAATCTCTGTGGCTTCCAGGGTCCCCAATCCCCAGCCCACAGGGCCGCATGCCCAGTCCACTGATCTGAACCTTGAGCAGACACCACACCACCCACCCAATCTCCTTTTTTCTTACCGTCTTCTGACACCAAAACATCCTCTATGCTCTTCCACTTGCAAAGCAAAAACTCCTAGATACTGACATGAAATAGAGAGTGCTGTCTACCTCAGCAGCCAACAAAAGACCATCTGGTATACTTGGCAGAAGGGAGGGAGGGCATTAAGTAGGGGCTGTGCAGAGTTAAAAGAAATACTGGCGGAGACATTTACTGCCTCCTGTTTGACCTCCAGGACTGTAGGTGGCGCAGCAGCAATGTCCTGGAACGGGGAACTCCTTGGCAGTTCCTGGAGAGGCAGACAGCTTCTCTCCTGACAAGGGGGTTTGGGAGGTGGCCATCCAGCTCCCTCCCCTCCCTGCTCTCCCTCCTCTCCCCTTGTCCCCTCTCCATTCGTTTCTCTTCATTTTCACCGCTCTCTCCTTCCTGCTCCTTAGCTTCCAATGATTGTTCTTCCTCTACTTCCCTCCTCATTCCACTCTCTCCTCAGTACCACTTGTGGACAGAGCACTTTTCTACATGCTGTTGGAGGTGAAAACAGAAATGGGAGACACTGGCCCTACCCATAGGGGTTATTGAAATAAATATTTGCTTAGAGAGCCAAGCAAAAGGGTAGAGCTGAGCCAAAGATGGCTTTGACCCTCTGAAATGTTTCTTCTGCAGTCACCTGTTAAGGCAGCCTTGGGGGGAGACATGGCCGAAAGAGAGAACCCCATAGACTCTTCTGGATCAGCTCAGAAGACAAAGGAGGGGTTTCAGAACCCTTGCTGATGTCTGCTCAGTGACACAACTGAATTTATCTAATGAAAAATAGGAAAGCAAAGAATTTTCTATAAGGGACTCTATTTCTTTTTTAAAATATTATAATGTTCTGTTTGAATATGTTTTTAAAGAAAAGTCTTTTTAAATGCCTCACATACCTTATTGTGAAAAGTCCTATCAGACACAAGTCCAGAAAACTGTAAGAAGGACCACAAATACTATAAGTAGGAGTTTAAAAATTCATCCAACAAATGTGATCAACTCAAGCTTTATATTCAGACAGAAGGGAGATAGCCAGGAGAAAATTACTCCTTTCTAATTGGGAAAGGTCCTTCCTAAGGATTTCTGGGGTCAACACACAGGAATGCTTCCCTTTTGTGCCAGGACAGACAGACTCAGGCCTACAGAGCATAGAGTCATTTTCTCCCTGATACAAAGAGGCAGGGACCCAGGCTCTTAGGGAAAGCTAACCACTGCCCAAGGGGGTGAAACTTCCCAAGCTGTCTAACTGCTGTTGAGACCAATGTTCTGGCACATCTCAGAAAGGCAAGCAAGAGTGAATACCATCTATTCCAGTCTGGGAGGAGGAACCAGGGATGGGTAAGCAGAAGCCAGTTGGCTCTTGCCATGTTTTTGTTTCTTTAAATCTTATCCTAAACATAGCAGTCTATCTAGCATACACATATTGTGTTAATAAGAGGTAACTCTGTAGTGTTTGGGGTTTTAATAGAGCTTTGGAAAAAGAAGCTAAATTCTCTTTCAGCTTCCCCCAGCTATGGGAAGCCTGGCTGTGGACCACTGTGACTCCTCGCAGGTACCTCAACTGGAAGCACCTTGCTTAGGAGGACGCCTAGAATCACCCAGCTAATCCAAGGGGTAACAGCAAATATCACAACTCCTACCTAACCAAGGCCTGGGGTGGGGGTCAGGAAAACAGCCACCAAATAGGACCAATGATCTAGACAAAGCAAAGAGAAAATGGAGAACAGCGCAGGTTTTCCTGTTGATATCCCATAGCTCCTTCCACCCTGCCTTTGGATTAAGAATGATGGACAGGAGAACTACCTTCTGCCAATTAATTCCAGAGTATAATTTGTAGCCTGGGCCCATCCTGGAAGATCCTGGGCTGCTAACAAACCATGACACTGCTTTAATTTCTCCTTTGCCCCCACACTTTATTAAAACCTGGAGTGGGTTCCATCAAATATCCCTTCAAGGGAAAAACAGAGAGAGGCAGAGAAATGGAGCAACATTTATCTCAACACAATATGAAAGATTAGAGTTTGCTGGATAAAGAGGGAGAAGGGAGGGGAGTAGGAATTCTTGTGAAACACACACACGCACAGGGACACACACACACGCAATTTCTCTTTTGCAATGACCTCCTTATGCCCCATCCATCAGCCTGGGGTTGGCTTATTCTAACTAGCAGATTCCTTTATTCTGTATAACAGGTCCATCAGACACAATCTGCATGCCAATTACTGGCACAGACCCCTTGATACCAAAAAATGGAAATTAGCTGTCAAGGAAAGGCTTCAGCCAGCCAGGTCTCTTTCTCGCTCTCTATTTCCAGCTCATATACACACTCACTCTGCTCAGCGCCTGGCTCTCACCAGGGAGTCCCCGGTGGAAAAAGTCATCTAAAAAATACAAACATATTTTATTGTTATTAGTATTAGTTGCTGACTTTCTCAGTACAATGTGAAATTCACCAGTGGGCAAAAGCTGCTTAGGGCAGAAATGGGTGAGAGAGGTTGATTTCTGATAATTGCATTTCTTTGGGAGCAGATCAAGGCGTCCCATGAAAGGACATTCAAAGAAATGTGAGGATAAGGGCAAAAGAAAACAGACAAGGAATGGGATTCTGCAGCCAAGATAACAATCAGGACTTTGACACTTAGGAACGGGCCTAGGCAGAGTTGAGGGGACAGAGGTGAGACAAGCTCCAGGAACAAGCTTGCATGACTGCTTTGCATCCCAATCAGCTCTCACAAAGCCAGGCTGTGGCCAACCTGGAGGGCTTCTATGGACACAGAGACACTCTAGTGTGTTTTCAACCCAATGTAGGCATGCTACTCAAAAGGTTTCTGTCCTGCTGCTTCCAGAATCTCCGAAGGAGCACATTTTATTATATAATTCCTCTTTTCTTTTTCCCAAAATGAGTCACTGAGGCAGGGAGTTTATTTCCCACTGTCAAAGGGCCAGGGCCCATGTTGAATCTCGTTTGGTGGAACAAAGGAATCCATATGGATCTCTGTGACTTCAGAGTGGGGCCCTGGAAAATTCAGGTATCCCCTTCATCCAGAGATACATCCTGGAGGAGGCCCTTACCCTTAAAATTTTTAGTGAAGGATATCTCTGTATTAACTATTTTGGTTGTGTGGATCTGTGCAACAATTTTTTTTCATTAAATATTTTCATTACCACACAATTCAATACTTGCTCAAAATGTGGATTCCTTCATTGGCAAGTGGAAAATATCTTCATTTGTAAACAAACTGTCTCTTCTTCCCATGCATTCTGGGAGCTAAAATTGTCAGCCAGGCAAATCTGGAGATTTTTTTAGATGCACAATTTTCAGAACATGATGTAACAATTGCTTAATTCATCCAACTGAATGCCTACTATGTACATGGCCCCTAAATGTGCGACAAAGATTTGTGGAAAGAATGAATGAATGCCAGGAGCTAAGCTAGGTACTGCAAATAGGTTTGTGACTAAGAGACATGCCTTGACCTTGAGGAGCTCAAGGTCAGATCTAGCTGAAATCCTTCATCACTCATTTTTTATCCCCGTATGTATTTTGTGGTCGGTGTTAATAAACGAGTCTCTTTGGCTCCCACTGAGGATGGCTATGTGTTCCCTCACTCGAATGCTCTTCCTCAAGCTCCCAGTTTTGAATACTGGATTTCCAAAAAGATATTTACTTCCTCATCACCCAGAACTGCTCCTGACATCGAAACAAGAGCAACTTGATTTGGGATGTGATGACTTTTAATGCTCCTAACCACTCCCTCCTTCCCTTCAGGATGCATTCCTAGTGTTCCCCTCACTTCTGTCTGCTCCATCTCATCCTCCTTTGAAGATTCTTCTTCCTCTCCTTAAATGTTGGTATTCATCAGCGTCTGTCCCGAGTTCTCCTCCTCCTCATGTATTCAGGCTCCAGGACAACAGAGAAGGCAAGGAGAGTCAAAGCTGACCCCCAGTTTTCTGGCTTGAGCAATTGGACAAATACAGATCATTCTAGTTAGGCACCTTTGGTTGTAAGGAACAGAAATCCACTCAAACTAGCTCAAGTGAAAAAGGCATTTTGTGAAAACACAAAGTTTCTCAAAGAAATGCAGAAAACTCCTATGCCTAGGGAAAGGTGAAACCAAGGCCACTCCAAGACACAGACACTCTCATCTCCTCCCCCTTGAGTGGCTCCTCAGCTTCTCTGACTATCTCCACTCACTTCCCATCCTCCAGTCAGCCACCTCTGAGTTTCCCGTCTTCCTAAACTTCATCTAGGCCTTTATTGTCACCTCAGACACAACTCTACCACAGTCTTTCCACTCCAGGGCATACCATGAACTGAAACTTGGTATCAGTTAGACAGATTCCTCAGAGCAAGCATCTGACCCAATTCACCTTTCCTGTACCAGGCCAGCTTATCAATGAGCTCCCCTTGGATGAGGTACGCACCCCTGCACCAATCAGCTATGACTGGGGAGGGATCAGGTGACCTGCTGTCTATGCAGCAGGGGCTGTGGGTGGAGGAAGGTTCTCTTAGAAGGGAGTGTGGCTGAGGCAGGTATTCTCAAATGTGCCAAATACAGTGGTATTATTAAACAGACATAGACTAATTCTGTATTCATTGTGAAAATGCTAAACGCATGGCAAGAGAAGAGGGTTGATGCTTAAAGCTCTCCCAATCTGGAGGAAACAGACTGAAAAGGACCAGCAGAAAAAGCAGAAGTTTCCATCACTTTAGATGTGACAATCTAGAGAGAAGAAAGTTTTGAGAAGTATTAGTTTCCTATTGCTGCTGTAACAAATGACCACAAACTTAGTGGCTTAAAGCATTGCAAATTTATTCTCTTTTTACAGTCCTAGAGGTCAGAAGTCTGAAATGCGTCTTAGAGGGCTAAAATTAAGGTAGTGGCAGAGCTGTGTTCCTTTTGAAGGCTCTATGGGAAATTCCATTCCTTGCCTTTTCTAGCTTCCGGAGGCTGCCAGCATTCTTTGGCTTATGGCTCGGCATCACTCTGACCTCTGCTTCTATCATCACAGCTCCTTCCCCGAATTGGACACTCCTGTCTTCCTCTTTTCCTTATAAGGAAATGTGATTACACTGGTCTCATCCAGATAATCCAGGATAATCTCCCCATCTCAAGATCCTTAACTTAATCTCATCTGCAAAGTGTTTTTTGCCATGTAAGGTAACATATTCACACGTTCCAGGATTAGGACATGGATATCTTTGGAGGGTCATTATTCTGTCTACCACAAGAAGGATATGATGGTCACACAGGACAAACCCTGCCACTAGTCTGAGGAAAAGCCACTGACTCTGGGCACAACCTCATCTGTGTCCTTCAAAAAAATCATTTTCACAAAATGGAAGAAGTAGAAATTAAATGTCAAGAGATTAGAGGTGTGCAAGTGATAAAGAAAAGAAGGCAGAAATGTTGACCACTCCTTAGAAAAGTCCAACAATGGAAGATGAGGAGAGGACTACAGTCTGAGAGGGAGTCACACCAAAGGAGGATAAGGAATGACAGTCACTGAAATATGAAAGTTGGAGAGGAAGACCCCCCTGA
This sequence comes from Diceros bicornis minor, assembly GCF_020826845.1. Taxonomy (NCBI): domain Eukaryota; kingdom Metazoa; phylum Chordata; class Mammalia; order Perissodactyla; family Rhinocerotidae; genus Diceros; species Diceros bicornis. The sequence goes on from NC_080741.1 coordinate 15,903,764, forward strand.
GTCATGGGGAGGCAGAAATAGGCCAAGCCTTGAGGTGTCCAGGCTTGAAGGCACCTCTACGGAAATGCCATGGAGAAGCCTCAAGAGGAAGAGAAGTTCAACATGATTCTTAGCATGTCTGGCTGAGGTTAGGTGTTGACTCAACCTCCATGACTTTCCTGAGCAGGCCCCAAGATCTGGATAAGGAGCAAGAAGGCAAACAATGGAGACAGTTGGGTTGGAGGCTTGGCAGGATAGTTTCATGGAGGCTATGAGAAGTGAGCAATGCTGGGCTGCTAGAGAGAACAAGGATAGAAAAGCTGAGCAGGCAGAGAAGTCAGGGAAGGCTGGGGAGTGGAGAACTGAAGTGGGAGGGGGAGACAGATAGCTGCCAGCGTAAGGAACTCCATCAACACCCGTTGGGTGATGGCATGCACGGAAGAATGAACAGCCAATCCATAGTCTCAATGCTGCCAGTCTGCTGTGTGTGATGTAGGATATGAGGCTGAAGAGGAGGCGGTTGTGATGAGATGGGGGAGGCTAGAGATGAACAATGTCACACCACCAACCATGCCATACCCCGATGGCTCACAGAGTTGCACAGATGAAAGTCACCAACTTTGTTGGAGGATCCATTTGTTTACCACAGTCTAATGAGCTCCTGGCCACCAGGAAGGAAAGGACTCAAGGTTATCCCACCAGTTCCGACCCAGTTTTCTATCATTATTTAGCCCTATATCTTTTTGTGTTGGGCTGGGGGGGTGGTTTATAAAAGACATCTTGAATGGTAAACTCAAACCTTCAGTACGCTTCTCCACTCGCCATGCAAATGTTTTTCCAGGCTTGTCAGATGGACACTGGCAGAGAGCACACTTCTCCCCCAGAGAAAAGGAAGATGTCACTGAAATTATCTTGGGTTCCATGGGTGACATTAGTACAGTCAGACTGCGGAGCATCAAGTGCCAATTTACATATTAGCTTCTGCTGTGCTAAATGGAAATCCTACCCTTGTTGTGTCAATTATGTAGGTGAGAAACCCCCCCTGCCACCGGCCGGGCGCTGGGCTGCGTGTGGGCCCCGGGGCCACTTATCTGCTTGCGTAGGTGGATTCGTTGCTGCTTGGCTCTAGAGGAAAATGCATCTTACATAAGGTGCTGCTCCATAGATAATTCTGTTGTTAATATGCCTCAGACTGCCTTTGCCATGGCTATTATCACGGATACATGCGACGTACATCTTTTTTATCGGTGTGCATTGTGCTTGCGGTAAAAAAAATAAGAAAGGAAAAGAGACCACAGGATGTCATTTGTTATTTTTAAAAAAAGAAAAAATTTTTGCTGCAGATTCAACCCATACCACATATTATCCCCAATGAATAAAACTGGAACATCAAACATGCATTAGTCAAATTTGTGGGTTTTCCAGAATAGACTTTCCCATAGTTCAGTGTGATTCGGCAGTTCTTGCAGGGCCTTAAGCCTGCACTGAACGAACTTGTTAAACGCTGCCTGTTGCGATTCTGCCCCATCATTACTATTTTAAAATGTATGGAGTATTCCCCGCCCGCCAAAAAAAAGATTTCATAATGATCTCTTTTAGCTGAGGGAACGGAGGCGAAGTGGGGGCCCAGTGTGGATCTGAGGCACTTCTTCTTTAATATCCAGGAACGGATCAGTCTAGGGGAACTGAGGCAGCGTAACCTGATGTTTGTTCCAAAGCCGACTGTGCAGCAGAGGGAGCCCCAGCTGCATTGTTGGGGGAACTCCTGTCCCTCCTTTGAAGACCCTCACGTGCCTGGGGGGTTCAGAGTTGTGGGAAACTGTTTGGGGGTGTTCAGGCAGTGACAGGGCAATGATATTCTTCCCCATTTTCCTGGACCTGGGAAGGCAGAAACCTGAACGGTGACCAGAGATGAAACCACTCAGGGCAGCCAGGGCCAGGCCAGGAGCCCAGGGGGCTGAAGACGCCCAGTGAATTGAAAGCAGCCATGTCTCTGGGCCTCTGTGTCCCCATCTGTGAGAGGCCTGGAGTGGACTACACGACCAATGGCATCCTCCGCGCTGACTGCGTGTGTATAACGGCTAATGGACAGGTTCCACCATCACTCTCTGTCCTCTCCACGCATTTCTGGGCTTCCTTCCTCACTCGGAATCAGCTGAGGTGCTGGCTGGGGATCCCACTTGAGCTCTGGCTGAGCCCCCATCCCTGAGAAAAACCCAGATCCCAGACCAGAGTTGGTACTGAGAGGAAGGAATACTCCCTGAGGCACAGAAACCCTGGGAAGGTGGGTCTGAGCATATGGACGGAGACTGGAGAGTTGGGCCTCCAAAAGGAATGTGAATCTTCAGTCAAGGCTGGCCGAGAGCTTTGCTCCTCACCTGCCCCAAGAGGCAGCACGCTGACAGCTCCAATTTGAAACAACACGCGCAAAGGCTGAGTGGGGGACACAGGACAGGCCACTCTCAGCGCTCCGCCCAGATCCTCTTGGATCTCTTTCACCATTTCTGTGCACCTCCCTCCTGGCTTCACTACGCTTCTGCCCTAATGGCCAGAATTCCACTTCTGGAATTTAGACCCTTCAAACAGAGGTCACTTTACCAGTCCTGGACAGGACTGGACACTAGGAAAGAGTCTTAGCTATTTTCCAGAGCTTGATCCAGACTGTCAGAATCCTCTCCAGCCCATAACTCCTGTATTCCCAGCATACCCTAATCCCCTCACCTCTTTGCAGATCCCATCCCCCAACTGACTGCCTGCCATGACGCTGAGCACAAAATGGTTAAATTAGGAACCCCAACACTCCCCCACACACAAACACACACCCCCTTCCTTACTCTTAGCTGCTAGAGTCTGGAGGCACATTTAATGGTGTCACACAGAAAGTTCCAGGATGCCTGTGTTTTGTCCCAGACCTAAGAGGAAGACTCTTCTACCCAATGTAGTTTAAAATGCCTCTCCCACTGTAGATTGTAGCAGCAAAGAACACTGAGCAGGGCAGGAAACCCAATATCCAGACCCCAGAAACAGGCTGAGTGCTCAGGTTTAGGGAGGAGAGGCCAAGGCGTGAGAGAGAGCAGGAGAGGGGGAGGAGTAGGAGGGCGAGCACAGCACAGCCCTCCACCCACCTGTCCCGTGGAGCTGGCAACCAGTCATTCCACAGAGTCCTGAAGCAAGAACCTGCATTCACTCCTTCCAACAAAGAGAGGAATTGCCTATGTGCCCATCATTAGAAATCAGAGACTAAAGAGTCAGTATTTACAGATTTACTTTGAGGATCTGCAGATACAAAGATGAAGAGCTTTCTGTCCACAATAAAAGTAACTAGGTCCAAAGTGAGTCCAAAAGTGAACAAATTACACAGGCTGCCTCTTAGTCCATTGGGGAGGGATAGCAGGTCACCCTGGGGCCACTGTGGACCCAAATGTATACACATAATACAAATATATATATTTGGGGAGAGGATGCTGAGGCCCCGTGGGGATATGAGGTATATTATACCTTTTTGCTGATGCCCGGGAGGAGGGTAACAGGATCGTGCGGTGCTGTGAAGCACGCCCCTGCCTGAGACCCCCTAGCTCTGCAGAGCTCAGAATAAAGGTGGACAGTCTGCAGTGGGAGCCGGGATCTTCTGGGAATAAAGGGTCTAAGATTCAGACTTGAGGATAAAAAAGCTGTCAGGGTGGACAGGTCTGTGGGAAAGGAAGCGCAATCTGGGGTGGGGACTCAGGTTCTAACCAAAGGCCTGGGCCTGGGGTCTGAGGGTTTATGAGGGGAGGGCTAGATCTGGCAGGATACCAGGCTGGGGCCTGTGCTGGGCTCGGAGGGTAACAGCTCAGGTGAGCAATAACTTTGATGCCAGGGTGAGAACTCACTCTGCAGAGAACAAGCGACCATCCACCTAGGACCTGACTTTGGCAGAGCTGCCCCAAGGAAGTGACCCTAGTTTGGTGCCCAGGGATAAACCATCTGTGGTCCCTGCAACAGCATGGGGCTGGGATATGGAGGCCTTAAGAGGTGATTCTCATCTCCCTTAGTAAGAACCTGTGGGGACTCACCAGAGTAGGCAGAAACATCAAAGCAAGAGAATAGAATTTTTACTTCCAGCTGGTGATGTGGCTCAAACATAAGAATCTTAAAACAAACAAAAAAAAATTCCAGTCTAAATAAGAGTGGGCTGCGGAAGAGGCTTGGCACAAGCTGGAAGAAGAGAAGAAAGACTATTTTATTGGCAACACTGGGGTTCTCCCTAGGGAACCTCCTACCAGCCCCGCCTCCTTTGTCCTTACAGGTCAGCGGAGGAGCCTCTACCGAGACCTCATTCCAGAGCACCAGCCCAGTCCTCCATTTACTCTTGCCACCTCCATAAAGCCCTGGACTGAAGAGCTCCTCTACATAAGTTTAACTCGGACTCAGTCAAGATTCTGAAGTCAGAGTAGCAACCACGTGGCAGCCCCTCTGCCTCTCTCCCCAAGGCACTGACCGCCGGCGGGGGGCGCTCTGCCTCCACCACGGGCCTGGGGAGAAATGCTCATCCGCGTCTGGCCTCCCTTTTCACCCCGGGCAAGAGGCCCAACCCGCTGCTGCTGAGAACACACGGAGGGAGCGCCTGGCCCCCCATGGCAGTCCCGGGTCCCTGGGGCCCGCACTGCACCCCTCTCCCCCCACCCTCTCCTCGGCGCTTTGAAGCGACCATCTCTGCTGCGCCGGGCTCACAATTCACACAGGAATCCACATGCACAGCCTACCGTACGGCATCTCCTGGCCTGCATTACCTCTCCGTAATAATCTCATATATCAAAGCTGGGAGAGACCCCGGCTCTGCCTGTGAGCGACTCCGTTAGACGTGGAATATCATTATCAGAAGCCCCTCGCTCCCTCAGCTTCGTATGCAAACTCCTGAGCTCCCTGGAGTCCTTCCCGAAGAAAGTGCCCTGCACGACGGACATTTGTTATTTTGCAGGAGAGGACGCGGAGGCTCCACGGGGACCGAACCGAATTGACAGCGGCCGCGAGTTGGCGCCAACCAAGACCTACATTGACACCTAGTGGCGTCTCTGGGAACTACAGGTGGCTCCGGCGGGCTCCTCCGGAAGCCGCGCCCCGAAAAGCAAAACAATGGCACTGATCCAGATATTTACAAGTATCCGGGAAAAGGACAGAGTGGGAAACAAATATTCACTTTTCATCATCTCTTTGGTGATAGACAAACCCACACTTCATGTTTAAATGTCTTAATTTGGCAAGGAGAGGGAGAAATTGAAGCCATAACTCTTTCATCCCGCAACGTCGTGGAGAAACGGAAATGGAGGAGTAAGACTCAGAAGCCTAAGCGAATCCAACTTGACCGGGACATCTTTCCTACATATACTCACACAGTGTGCAAAGACAGTCATCGCAGCAGTATTTGGAATAACAGAAAAATGGAAACAACCTAAAAAGGCTATATGTATGTATAACAGGTGTACACGATGACTTGTATTCTTATTGTTACATAATTCATTTTTACCTTTATTTGGAGTCTCCATTCCTCCTGATGGCAGAATGTAATCACGGTCAATCCTGGATAAAGCCAGACATTTTATATTTAAACTGAGTCAATTCAGAACTTTTCTTTTCTTACCTTGGCCCTTAGGTGTAGGGGTCTACCTCCTATCACATTTTAAGGCAGAGGTGTCTGCCCCTCAAATCTCCAAGTGAAAGCTTATCATTGACCCTCTGCTCCTGATTCCCCAAACATTATCTGGAGAGTTCTGTAACACTTTCACGTGTTCTATCAAACCCCAGGGAGGGCACAGGGGGCCTCCCTTTTGGAGACCCTGACTGTTTTTCCGTTGCTGCCTCCCATCTTCCCTCTTCCTCCTCCTCAGCTTGATCTAGTCTGGGGTTGGGAAGAGAGACAAAAACTGCCGATACATCCTCTGCTCAATGTTTTCGATTTTATTTCTGAGATGAGAACTTTTCAGCCTAAAACCCAACAATTTGGCGTATTTCATCCCTGATTCCACCATGACAGCTTCCTTAAAGCAGTGAGCATCTCCCATCTACCTTCCAAAATCGGGAGTGGACGAGGGATCCCGAGTAAAGGGGGTGTGGGATGGGAGAACAGTAACTGGTGATACTTCACATAGCATCCCATCTCGGAGAGAGAGAAGTAACTAGAAGGAGACATGCCAAATAGTAACAGAGCTCACACCCAGGGTGAAGGAGGAAGGGAAAAAAGGGAGGAGCTTTTTTGTTTTATATCCTTCCATATTGCTTAAACTTTTTACAATGAGCATGTATTCCTTTGAAGATAAATTTAATTAGTCTGAAGGTTAAAAGTTGAGAGGCTAGCCAGATCTTAAGTTACTTCCCGTCCTCTTCTTTACCTCCTCTGAAAACGTTGCCTCTGAAAGATATGCAATAGAACAGCAATTGGAATGTGTCACAGGAGACGAGGCACTGCTGTCCCCATGCTTGCCAACCCTGTCCCCATCATTGCCTCCTCTAGAAGACCTGACCCAGCCGGGCGCCCTTCACGGAGTCAGGTTTCAACACTTAGAAAAACTCCTGGAGTAAGCTCCTACTGTGCACTGCACCAAGTGCCTGAGCCCGAAATAACTAGTGCCTCGAGCTCATCACGAGCTGCATGGGGACCAGAAGCAGCAGCAAGTCTTTTTTATTTTAATGGAAAAAAACTTCTGCTTAATCAGTTTATGGAGAAAGAAGGAAGTAGTAGAAAGTTGTGGAGACTCCAGTCACATGTCGCTTATTCTCCTCCCCTGGGCCAAGGAAGGCAGGAGACACTGTTGACCCAGGCATTTCCTGTGACAGGAATGTGATCAGGTGCAACACTGGCTCACAACTTCACTGATGCGGGATCTCCTCTTTCCGTTCCCAGTGGCCCGCGATGGTGTTCAGAGGGGTTGTTTGGGTTTTTTTTTTATTACTTTACCCTCATAACAGTCAGTGCACTTTTGTGAATTGGAATTTTATTTCAATTATGGAAATTTTTCAGCCATTTCCTCTTCTATGTTCTCACTAGTCTTCTCATTCAGGAATCCTCTTGGATGTGTGTTGGAATTTCTCTATCATCCATGACTCTCAACTTCTTATTCATACTTTTCATTTCTTCACCTTTTGGTGCTGTATTATACGTAATTTCTTTCTCTGTATCTTTTGATTCACTCGTCTCTCATCAGGTATTCTAGACTGTTGTTTATCCTACTTATTGTAGACTTTTTATTTTCAAGGGCAGTATTTTTCATAACTACCAGTTCATGTTTCATAATCTCCTGGTCTCACCGCGAAGATGCTTTTCCCTCCTCAACTCTTCGATAAGCAACGTGATGTTAAACTTAAAAGTAACATCCAAATATTGCACCTGTTACCCACTGAGAGGACATAAAAAGGGTTGAGTTGTTGAACATGTCAAAGGCTTTGTGAAGAGGATGTCTTTGGAGAGAGCGGTTGGAATGCTCTGAGTTTCACTGCCCCAGGGAAAGCATGGAATGGGGGCAGTGTATCTCTAAACCCCAACCTTAAGGTCCAGTGCAGAAAGCCTGATATGTGTTCCCTGCTGTTGGGGAACAAAGAGGGCAGGTGCTTGGCTCACTTTGAGGAGGCCAAAGGGCCTGTGAATGCACAGTAGATGGCAGTGTCTGGGAAACCCTAAGAGGCTAAGGAGGAAAGTTGCAGCTGTGTACTAGTCTGGGTTCTGCAGAGAAATAGAACCAATTATATATGTATATGTCGAGAGAGAGAAATTATAAGGTTGGTTCATATGATTATGGAGACTAAGAAGTCCCAAGATCTGCAGATGGCAAACTGGAGACCCAAGTCCCAAACTAAAGGCAGGGTGAGACTGATGTCCCAGCTTGAAGACAGGCAGAAAGAGAGAGAATTCTTTCTCACTCAGCCTTTTTATTCTATTCAAGCCTTCAGTGGACTGGATGAGGCCCACACACATTGGGGAGGGCAATCTGCTTTACTCAGTCCACCAATTCAAATGTTAATCTCATCCAGAAGCACCCTCACAAACACAACCGGAATAACGTTTATCCAAATGTCTGGGCACCTGTGGCCCAGTCAAGCTGACACAAAATTAACCATCACAAGTCCACCCCTCATCAACTTGGCACCCACATGCATCTCTTTAAAACATGCTTTATCTCCAAATAAAGATAATAAGAAGGTCATAATTCCATTTTACATGATACAACTATCCTGTATACACCAAAAATGCACTCCCCCTTTCCCCATAAGAGGAGGCAGGGTACTCAAGTGATGTTTACTCTTCTTCTTGATAGCCAATAACTTAAATACTATGACATAAAGTTAATAATATTTCAATATTATGAAAAAAAAGTTCAATACATCTTATGTTACATAAGGAAATAAGAAAGGGTAGAACATAAAGATATTTGCTTTATACACAAACACACACATCCATAACATGATAAGGAGGAATACTCATGACAGTTAGACTCCTCATTTCTGTAACTGGTCGTGTGGTCATAGCTGGTATTTATAACTATCATCTTCCACTACCCATTCTGTATTTCCTTTGCCCTCAACACGTACCTCAGCTGGTCATGGTTCTTTACCTGCTGGGGTGACTCAAACCTTCATTCCTGAGGGGTCTGGGCCGTTAGTGGTCCCCTGTGGATTAGATTGTTGTAGTTTTTCATTGACCTTAATGAAAGGTCACAGGACATGGTAATACTAAGAGACACACTAAGGGATCTCCTGTATTCCAGACATACTCTTCCTTACCTCCGTCGCGGAGTAGGAGTCTAATTTCCCTTGGTAGTCGAGATCAATCATCCCAGCCAGCACAGTAACTCTCTTCTTTACCTATTGATTCAGAGACATGAGGAGTGCAAAGTAACCAGACAGCAGTCTTCACTTCCAATTCAATGGAATCATTGTTGCGTCTCCCAGTGGAAGCATTCCCCTCTTTGTAACTAAGATCTCTAGGCCAGCAGAGCATAATGTCATGAGAACAGAAAGCTGAAATTTTGCTAGTGGGTCACTAGGGGTAATAGTGCATGGTGCCACTCCCATTTCCAACCTTTAATTCCTGGAACCATGAATCCCAGCTATGGAAGAAACAGTACTTTATACTGGATGCTGATTCAGAGCATAAGCAGTCTTCTGAAGAACCTTGCCTTAGCCCTGCAAGGTATTGCCACCTAGCTGGCACCGTAATTGAGTCTGTGAAAGACCATTTCATCGTTTTATCAAGGCAGCTGCTTTAGGGTGGTGGAGAACATGGTAAGACCAGTGAATTCCACATAAGCATGGGTCTACTGCTGGGCTTCTTTTGCTATGAAATGAGTTCCCTGATCAGAAGCAATGCTGTCTGGAATACCATGATGGTGGATAAGGCATTCTGTAAGTGCGCAGATGGTAGTTTTGGCAGAAGCTTTGTATGCAGGGAAAGCAAATCCATATCCAGAATAAGTGTCTATTCCAGTAAGAACAAAGCACTTCCCTTTCCATTATGGAAGTGACTCAGTGCAATCAAACCTGCCACCAGGTAGTTGGCTAATCACCCCAGAGAATGGTGCCATATTGAAATCTCAGTGTTTGTCTCCACTGCTGGCAGATTGGACACACAGCAGTGGTCATAGATGGGTTGGCCTTGGTGAGTGGAAATCCGTGCTGCTGAGCCCATGCATAACCTCTATCCCTGCCACCATGGCCACTTCATTCATGAGCCCATTGGATGATGACAGGAGTGACTGGGGAAAGAGCCTGACCAGAATTCACAGAATGGGTCATCCTATCCACTTGATTATTAAAATCCTCTTCTGCTGAGCTCACTCTTTGGTGAGCATTCACACGGGACTCAAATATCTTCGTGTTTTTTGCCCATTCAGAGGTGTCTAGCCACATATCTCTTCTTCAAATTTTCTTGTCACCAATTTTTCAATCATGTTACTTCCAAGTCCCTGGCCATCCAGCCAAATCATTGGCCACAGCCCATGAATTGGCATAGAATCACACATCTGGCCATTTCTCCTTCCAAGCAAAGTGAACAATCAAGTGCACTGCTTTAAGCTCTGCCAACTGGGAGGATTTCCCTTCACCACTGTCCTTCAGGGATGTCCCAGAGAGGGGCTATATGGTGACAGCTGTCCACTTTAGGGTAGTGCCTACATGTTGTGCAGAACCAGGCCCAAGTCTTCTCTTCCTCTGTCAACTGATCATAGGAAACTCCCCATGAGGCCATAGGTGCAGGCTGGGAGAGAGAAGGCAGTGTAGCAAGAGTGGAGACCATGGACATTTGGACTGCTTCTTCATATAACTTACTTGTGCCTTCAGGGCCTGCTCAGGCCTAATCACATATATATACCATTTCCACTTGATGATGGAATGCTGCTGTGCATGCCCAACTGTATGGCTTGATGGGTCAGATAACACCCAGCTCATAAGGGCAGCTCAGGTCACGTGGTAACTTGGTGGCCCATGGTTAAGTGTTCAGTGTCTACTGAGGCCCAGTAGCAGGCCAAGAGCTGTTTCTCAAAAGGAGTGTAGTTACCTGCAGAGGATGCCAGGGCTTTCTTCAAAACACCAAGGGCCTGTGCTACAGTGCATCTATACAGGCCTGCCAAAGTCTCCAAACAGCATTCCTATCTGCCTCTGGCAGTTCAAGCACCATTGGATCTGCTGGATCCAATGACCCAAGTGGCAGAATAGCTTGCACGGCAACCTGGACCTGTTACAGAGCCTTCTCTTGTTCTGGACCCCACCCAAAACTAGCAGCTTCTCAGGTCACTTGGTAAATGGGCTGGAGTAACGTACTCAAATGAGGAATATGTTGCCTCCAAAATCCAAAGAGGCCCACTGGGCATTGTCCCTCTTTTTTGGTTGTAGGAGGGGCCAGAGCAACAACATATCCTTCACCTTGGAAGGGATATCTCAACATGCCCTAGACTACTGGACCCCTAGAAATTTCACTGAGGTAGAAGCCCCCTGAATTTTAATCAGATTTATTTCCCACCCTCTGACATACAAATATTTTACCAATAAGTCTAGAGTAGTTGCAACTTCTTGCTCACCTTGTCCAATCAGCATAATGTCATCAATAGAATGGACTGGAGTGTTATCCTATGGAAAGGAAAGAGAATCAAGATCCCTATGACGTAGGGCTAGAGAGAGTTGATATAGCCCTGAGGTAGGACAGTGAAGTATATTGCTGGCTTTGCCAGGTGAAAGCAAACTGCTTCTGGTGGCCTTTTCTAATAGGTATTGAAAAAAAAAGCAATGGCCAGGTCAGCAGCTGCATAGCATGTACCAGAGGATGTGTTGACATGCTCAAGCAATGAAACCACATCCAGTACAGCAGCTACAGCAAGAGTCACCACCTGGTTATGCTTACAGTAATCCATAATCCACTGTCATTCTACATAGGTCAAATAGGTGAGTTAAATGAGGATGTGAAGGGAATCACCACCCTTTCATCTTTCAGGTCCTTGATAGTGGCACTAATCTCTGCAGTCCCTCCAGGAATAGAGTATTGCTCTTAATTTAATATTTACCTAGGTGGAAACAATTAGAGAGGCTTCTACTTGGCCTTTCCCAACCTAATAACCCTCATTCCACAGATCAGGGAACCAGTGTGGGGATTCTGCCAGATGCTGAGTAGGTCTCCCAATTATGTATTCTAGAACCAGGGAAATAAGCACAGGGCATGTTCGGAGACCCACTGGGCCCACTATAAACCAGACCTGAATTAAGACGCCTTTGATCACCTGACTTCCATGAGTCCCTAACTCTGACTGGTGGACGACAGTAACATTTTTAATCTCCTGGAGTCGATGTCATCTCATAGTCAGTGTCCAGTAGTCCCCAAAAGGTCTGATTATTTCCTTTTCCCCAGTGCACAGTTTCCCTGGTAAAAGTCTGTAAGTCCCTTTGGGGAAGGCTGGGAGGAAGATAAATAGTATAAACTTTTGGTAGTGTACCAGGGTCTTTCCTAAAGAAGATCCAGCCTTCTCTTCTTGACCTAAAACTTTTCTGCTTATACAGATCAAGTAAGAATTTAGTAGGCTTCTTATCTACTTTCATTTCTAGGAACACCATGATCAACTAGCCAAGGCCATAGGTCTGTCTGCATGAGTTAGAATGTTCTGATTGCTGCTTTGACTCTGCTGTCCATTACAGTAGTCACACTCACCTTGCCTTTGGCAGTTGAATGCCACCACTTACCTCACCCCTGCCACCCCAGGATCCAACTACTCGCATTGCATTTAGGTTTCCCAATCAATGACTCTAGCTCCCACTGTAAGGTCTGCCCTACAGAGAAGAATGATCACAGAGCTCTTCAAGAATGTCGGGGCTCCCCTCACAAATTTATTTCTCATGGTAATAGTGAAAGGTATGTCTTCTGCATCTTCCCAGTATGGATGAGTAGGTCTTAAATGACAAATCCTCTTTAAGATTCTAGTCTCCCTAAGCCTTTGAATCCCTTCCTCTACATTAAGTCAAGGCAGGTCAGTCATTTCTAACTTGCTCACTGTGGGCTGCCTTTTGGTCCATGTTTAAGTCAACCAAATACATCATTAGAGCCCTTCCTAACTCCTTGAGCTGCAACATAAATGCAGAATCTCTGCTTAGTGAGCCTACATCAATAAATTTGACCTGATCCAAATTTATGTTCCTCCCACCATTATCTCACACCCTCTATCTCCATTCCCACACATGTTCCCCAGATTTCTGTCTGTATAAATTAGAAAACTCAAGTAGTTCTTTTTGGAGCGTAGGGCACTTCCTCATGGGTCACACTTTGTACTTCACCTTTAGGAACTGCTGGGACTTGAGTCTAATTATAGGTCTAGAAGCAAAGAGGAGTGGTGGGGGTCAGTCCTGAGAAGACTCATTTTTGTGTTGCATGGCAACTGCCTCAGGGGAGGCCATCACAGTTTCCTCAGCCAATGCAGGGTGCAGGGAATCACTACCACTGGGGGAGGGAAGGCTCCTTCTATTGGGGGTGGGGAGGCCTCTTCCAATGGCAAAGAAGACTCATCAGAATTTAGGGGCTCAAGGTCCCCAGCTTCCTCAGGGTCTTCCTACACACCCCCAATCCAATTTACAGGATCCCATTCTTTCCCAATCTATGCCCTCACTTTAATAGCAGGCACCCTGTGAGGCTGGGTGTTCAACGTGCAGTGATTCAGCCAATTGCAGATGAGGTTCTGCATTTGATTTTTAGCAATCTCAGCCCTACAGCTACAGGAGATAAGAGTCTCCTTCAGGGCATACATAGAAGCTTTCAGGTGATTTATACAGCATTTGAGCTGGGAATTCAAATCCCTGAACTCATCCTTTTCTTTTGCCACTTTGTCCAGCAACATTAAAAGCAACAGCCAACCTCATTATATTCGTTATTTTTTTTTTAAAGTTCAAAAGTACCATATACACGGTCATCCAGCTCCATGCTTCTTATTAGTGATTGATCAGGAGTATGCAATGGAGATATTTTGCATATCTCTATTGCCAAATCATGCCATGGATTATGATCTCTTTACTACAGGAAATAGAGTCATTAGCATCCATAAATTTAATTAGATTAGAGAACCAATTCCAAAAACCCCAGAACCAATTCCGAAAACTCATCCTTAAAATTCTGTTCCTCTAGATCTACTCTTGAAAATCTGTGTTACTCCTGAAAATCTGGGAGACAGACAGATAGATAGACGGACGGACGGACGGACAGACAGATAGATAGATAGACAGACAGACAGACAGATAGATAATAACGAATTGGCTCACATGATTATGGAGACTGAGAAGTCCCAAGATCAGCAGCTGGCAAACTGGAGACCCAGGAGAGCAATGGTGCATTTCCAGTCTGAATCTGAAAGCCTGAGAACCAGGAGAACCAATGTGTAAATTCCAGTCCAAGTTTGAGTCTGAAGGAAGAAGACTGATGTCCCAGTTTGAAAATAGTCAGGGAGAGAGTAAGAAAGTTCTTTCTTACTCAGTTTTTTAATTCTATTCAGGCCTTCATCAGATTGGATGAGGCCCACCCACATTGGGGAGGGCAATCTGTTTTACTTAGTATACCAATTCGAATGTTAATCTCATCCAGAAACACCCTAACAGAAACACCCAGAATAGTGTTTATCCAAATTTCTGGGTGTCCTCTTGGCCCAGTCAAGTTGACATGTAAAAGTAACCATCACAAGCTGGAAAAATAAAATTCATTGCCTACATCATGGGAGTTACAGTCTGAGAGTTTCAGCAGGAAAGCTCACAAAGAACTCACATATGTGCCCATAGGAGAAAAAATCAGCTTTAAACCTCAGCCAGTTCCCAGGTTAAGGAAGCCTGAAACCCGCTTTCAACTGTTCCAATCAAGTAAGACCCTTCCTGACCCCTCATCCTTTCTTGAACCCCAATCTCAGGTGGGTCCTCAATGGCAGCAGGTGAAGGAGGAGGAGGTGAAAAAGAGAGATGGAAACTGACCACAGCCTTCCTTGAGGTAAGGAAGCCCACCTGCTCAAGACAAAAGCAGCTTTATCTCTCATCAGAGTTCAGAGTTTGTATTACTATCTGGGAATAAGCAGTTTTAACTACAAATTGAAACTCTTGAGTTAAAGTGACTGTAGAGCTTTCTATTACCCAGGAGTGACCAAAAAAGCCATCAATTGGCAGGAAAAAAAGTTTCCCCACTAGGTACATGTTAAGGGAGGGTAGGAAACTCCCATGAATCAGCAGATTTTCAAATTATCCATTATTTCCCTCTCTTCTGTTATGAATTCTGTTTGTTATTCTGTTATTATTTCCACCTCTTGTCACGAATTCTGTTTGTTGAGACTATGAAATATGCCTCATGATGGATTTTGTTATGTCCTTTGTCATTTTTGCTTTACAGCTCATTCTGCGTGGAAGTGTTTTCCATGAACAAGTCCTTCCATGGTAGGTGCTTTTGCAGCTCCTTTAGCCCTGTTCTTCCTGGATGGCACACCCTGGACCAGGTCTTCTGTTACGGAGTTTCAGGTGTTTGCTCTCAGCCAACGAAATTCCTGGTGCTGCACCCTGTGCAGGACCAGCCCAGTTCCCATTTCTAACAAAGATGCCCCTTTTTCTTCCTGCACCATGGGTAAGCAGCACATTTCTGGAGTGTTTTCAGCCCCTGTTCATTAAATAGACAAGACAACCAGCCCCAACCCCTAGCTTCATGCAGTGAGCATGGGTCCACTCTCCTGCCCAGCATGGAGTACACTCATTCCCATTCCACATGAGCTTTAAAGCCCAAACTATGTATACCCAGTTCCTTCTACCCTTGGGCTACACTTCAGCTTAGTCTATAGGTTTATTCTTCATTATTGATCCACAAAGATTGTGTGTGTGTGTATGAGTGTGTATTTCATCTATAATTCCTCTGTGTTTGGAGAGGGTTTCAGAGAGGGTTTGATGTGTGCTCTCTCCACCATCCTGATCAGAAGTCTTCCAGCCAAGGTCATCTCAGTCTTCCAACAGGGTGGACAAGCCCATTTCCAAAGTGGCAACATCTTCCCTCAGTGATGGGAAGAATTCGCTTATTAGTGGCATTAGCAGAAATCTCTCCCCGTCCTGTCCTGTCCTGCCCAGAAGAGTGGATACCTCTCCATGCGAGCTGATGTAAGGCAGACAGTTCAACAGCCTGGAGCGCCACAGTGCCAGAGGTCTCTCCAGGCCTCTCTCTCACAGTGAGGAACCTGAGAAGGGACTCAGGGCTTTCAGGTAAAATCTCAGGTACAGACGGCGGTATCACCTAGGTCAGCCTGCTACTCCCTCAGGCTTAGAAGGCTCTGGGCCTCCAATGTGCTGCTTACCGGGCTCCTGTTCTCTCCTGGGGCTATACCATCAGCCCAGCCTGGCCTTGGCTGTTCAGCCCAAGAATTGAAGCTCCAACAACCAATTAGGGTAAGAGGGGCAAGAAAAGGGGCCTGAGCACTGCCCACTGGGGCAGGGGGAGAGCCCACACCCAGAATGGCAACATGGATGCCTCAGGAACTACATTTTCTTAGCACAGAAGCAGCCCATAGAGCCACACCCCACAGGCCTCAGCACCCACACATCATCCTTTCTGACAGCAGAGTGACTGGCCAATCAGCAAGAAGTCCAGCCAACTGGAATCTTTGAATGCTGACCATCTACCAGCCACTGCACTTTACATTCATTATCTCATTTAATCCTCTACCCGTCCTGATGTGAGAGGTACTGTTATTAGTTCCATTTTCCATATGAGGAAGTGAAGCTCAGAGACATTAAGTAACTTGCCTAAGATCACGCAGCTGTTAAGTGATAGAGTCATAACTCAAACACAGGGAGTCTGAAGCTGGAAGCAGTGCTCTTGGTCTCTCTGCTTCACTGCCTCTGGCAATGGGGCTCTCCAGGATGTTGAGCTGGTCCATGCTACGTCGGTTCCCACGAAGAGGTGTCCACTCTTCTGGGCAGACAAGAAGAGCCTGGGCCTCATCTGGGCCACAGCCTAGGTGGTGGGGAGTGGAGGAAGGCTGCAACATGGAAGGACAAAGAAATCCCCCAACCCCACAGAGAGTCAGAGCAGGAGGACCCTCAAGGACCCTCTGGCCCAAGCTCTTCTGTTTCCTGGGGCGGAAACTGAGTGTGAGAGAAGGGGTAATGACGTGTCCAAGGTCATAGAGCAAGGAACCAGCTATGCTAGGACCAAAAACACATCTCTAAACAGGAGCAGCCTCCAGCTCAGTGTTTCTCAACCCTAGCCACCTTCTGAACCCGGAGTTTTGTTTTCCTTTTTTTCTTTTGTTTTGCTTCATTGCAAAACCCACCCCAGGAGATCCTGAGGCCCAGGCATCTGTCGTTTTTTTTTTTCAATTTATTGCTTAAGATCTCCTTTTTTTTTTTTTTTTTGCTAGGAAAGTTTCACCCTGAGCTAACATCTGTTGCCAATCTTCCTCTTTTTTTTTTTTTCCCTCCCCAAAGCCCCAGTGCATGGTTGCATGTCCTAGTCATAAGTCCTAGTTCTTCTATGTGAGCCGCCACCATAGTATGGTAACTGATAGACGGGTCGTATGGTCCCGTGACCGGGAAGCGAACCCCGGCCGCCAAAGTGGTGAGAGGGCTGAACTTTAACCACTAGGCCATCAGGGCTGGCTCAATATGTCCTTTTTAACATTCCCCAAGTGACTCTGGTGTGCTGGGATCTGCTACTCTAGGCGCTCTTGACTTTCTCCTTGGTTCTTTCCTCCTGCACCCAGGCTTTTGGAAGGAGTAGGCTGCCCCCTTCCACTCCTCATCACTCCAGCCCCTCGGAGCGCCCTGCTGTGGGACCCTCAGCCCCCTCTATTGACACAGCCCTCCTGCTAAACCCAGCGGCCTCCTCTCTGTACAGCACAGGATGCTGACAATTCCCCTCTCCTTGCAATTCAGCTTCCTCAAGTTCTAAGAAACTCTAAGGATGGAGAGAGAACAAACTCTGATGGACCTCAGTTCTTTGCTCAACCTCCCTCCCTCCCTCCACAGAGCCAGCCCCCCTGGGATGGACGCTGTGCCCTAGGACTGCTGTTCCCACTGCCTTCTGGACATCCAGCACCCCAAACCCACCACATCCCCAAACAAACTCATCATCCTTGCCCCAAGCACAGGCGGCTCTACCTGCCCAGTCTGTCATTCTCCCGGTTCCTTAGGCCCTGGACTCAAGAGTAATTTCTTAACCCCTCCATCTCCTTCGCTGGTTATGTGGCTACGCACACTGACCATGAGCAGGGTCGACTACATAATTTGCAGGGGGCCCTTGTGCGTGAAGCAGAAAAGGTGTCATTAAAGGTACATAGAAAGCTTTTCCCTTCTTCTGTGATCTCTTTCTAGGCTTGTCATGGTGTTTTTTATTTGCTTCATTTGTATGGTGTTTTATTTATTTAATGGTGTTCAAAGTAAAGAAAGATTAAATTTTTATATTATTAGTACAAATTTTACTGTTCATTTTTGTATGGTGCAATACCAATTTTAAATGCAAGATCAGAGCACATATTTAGCTGTTGCACAAAATTACCAAAATTACACAATTCATATTTCCTGTCACACCCCAGAGGGGAGAAGCCAGCCAGAAGAGGCAAACATAAGCCAGACTCAGGAAGCTTGGATGGCCAAGATCCACCAAACCTCAACTCCTAAGCATCGATTTTACAGGTCCTCTTAATACACGAGTATAATCAAAGATACCTCAGTTGAATTTTGGCATTTTATGTGGCCTTGTCTGACTCAAGGTTACAACTTACAGGGTCATTCCACTTATATTCCCCTTGAGTCATAAAAATTCCTTCTGACTGATGTATTCGTGTTGACTAGTCTCTGTTTACTACATCTATACAATAGACAGACAGGAATGACAATCTGATTCAATTAAACAACTCAGCAAAATATACTTTTTTTCACCTTCTCTTTTTTTTATTTATTTTTTTAATTTATTTGTTTTTTATTGCGGTAACATTGGTTTATAACATTGTATTAATTTCAGGCATACATCATTATACTTCTATTTCTGCATTGATTACTTCAAGTTCACCGCCCAAAGACTAATTACAATCCATCACCACACACATGTGCCTAATCATCCCTTCCGCCCTCCTCCCTCCCCTCCTCCCCTGTGTTTTTCACCTTCTCTTGCACTACCTGATGTAGACTTTTGCTCCTCTTGTGTACTGTTTTGGACTCATGACTTGTCAGATTTACTGTATGCCAACTGATCTCAGTTGCTACTTTATTTCTGATGCTCAAGTTGCCAGCAGGAGCCCCTTTTAGCCTGGCCCCTATGTCCTTTTGACCCTACTAATTTATTTAAACTTCCCTGCTTTCTGGCCTTGTTGTTCAGTTATTCAGGTTCACCTTGAACTTTCAGCTCAAATTATGGAATCTGCCATTTCTCCCAAGGTGCTTTCCACGGGAAAAGGGTGTTAGAGACCAGACTGTGGGAGCCGAGGTGTGTTGTGGGGTGACATGGCTCCCTGGGCACTTCAATGCACGGAGAGACAAAAGGTATGTATTTTTAATTTGCTATGTTTTTCTTTTAAACGCATGACTTCACATTGATTTTTCCAGTCCGGTTCCAAGAATACAGCGTTCCTACTCAAATTCTTGATTTGACAATTGTAGCTCCTCTTCTCTTATGCTAAAAAAGTCTAGATTCCTAACAAAATGAACATAATTACTTGTTTTCTTTGTCTGAAAAGAAAATAGTTCTCAAATAGCTTTACAACATTTATGCAAATTATCCAATTACCTAATACAGCTCGATTTTTCTAATACTTTTGTTTTTAGACTGCTTTCCACTAAGGATTTGCAAAAAATCTCTTTGCTCCAGGGTCACTTATAATTTCTCACTCTATTTGGCTCTGTGAATCCTTATCTGGTGTAGAGTCTTCTTTGTTTTTCAGTTTGAGGGTCCTGGCATTTGAACAGCTGACAAACCAAAGCTCTCAGGAGGTGGAGACTGGCAGACCCGAGGAGAGAGAGGGAGGTGATGGAGAAACCTCCAACAGCGCAGTGGCCAAAATTCTCACAATGTTGGCACTCCGCCATCCTCTGATCCGTCTACAATGGCTTAATCCATAGATATAACAACAAGATTGGTACACGTGATTCTGGCTGAGTGAACCAATTCTGCCTCCTGTGGTCTAATCTATCCAATCTATATGACTTTCACTTGTTCAGTTGTTTTTTCCTTTAGAGTCTCGTCCTCATCTTCCAAGCTTTTCAATTTATTTTGCTCCTGTAATAAGCTATAAGCTTTTCTGATATTCAGCATTCCCTTACCAACCTAATCTATCACATTATATATTGTTACATGAAGGTTTGCAGTCAAGAACCAAAACAGTTGTCTCAATTAGCAGTATCGTAAGCGCAGAACTCATCAAAGCTTTTAATTTTCTCACAGGGGGATCAAATTCTTTATGATTATCCAAGAACAGTACCTGTAAATGCAGCAACTTAAGATTATGTCTGAAATCTTTTTGACTTATGGGTCAAAATTCAAACTTTGCTTCATATATATTGCTTATTTTAATTACAGATCAACAGAGTGTAGAACTCCAAATTCTCAGAAGTCTTTGGAAAACACAATTACCAATTACTTTAATTCTATGCAAAATTCAAACTTCCCAAAGCCAAATAAGAATGTCACAAAATACAACCATATATACTTCAATAAAGTTTAAATTAAAAATACATAACCAGATATATCAAACTATATCACAATTTTTTAATGACTGAAAAAATGTATTAGATTATTTCACCTTTAAATCATTCTCAGAAAGTTCAAGTACAAACTTTTTTACAAACTCATAAAATTTCCATATTATGCCGGTTCCAAAAGAACCCATTCATAAAAGACATCAGTGTTTATAATCATAGCACTCTGCCTAACATTTAGGATATAGCTATTTAGTGTTAATGGAGAAATCCAAATTCTTCCCCAGAATCAAATATGTCCTGCCCCAAATTCCTGACTTTGCATTCTGTAGGAGCTCCATTTACAACTTCAAGTAAATCATAAAATTACATTTTTTGAATCTAAGGTAAATTGATTCATTATCTGGTTTCAATTATCAATCTTCTTAATGCCTTTTTAAAGTTTTAAATGGCATTTAATTCAAAAACTCTAATTGTGAAGTAAATGTTTGGAGGGGGAAATGAGACATTAGCCAAAGAGAAGAGTGGGCCCCGCCTCCCGCGTACACTCTGCTACCAGCACCCCACACGGCTCCTGACGCTGAGCTCTTCGCTTGTAGAACCACATCTCAGACCCAAGCTTCTTACCAGCTTTTCAACTTGAGGCTTGTCTTTGCCAACCCGAAGTTAAACTTCTTCAGAGTTTAAAACTTTGCTAACAAAGAGAAGAAAGAGAGAGCAAGAAGGAAAAGAATGAGGAGGAGGAGGGGAAGAAGGAAGGAGACAGATCCTTTTATCTGAAAAAGAGATTGTCTCGTAAACTAAAACTGAGCAGCTTACAGTTACACATATTTAAATTTCAGCATCTATTTGCCACCATCTGCTAACTTAACCTTTCATTTAAAACACAAGGGCCGGCCCTGTGGCTTAGCGGTTAAGTGCGTGCGCTCCACTACTGGCGGCCCCGGTTAGGATCCCGGGCGCGCACCAACGCACCGCTTCTCTGGCCATGCTGAGGCCGCGTCCCACATACAGCAACTAGAAGGATGTGCAGCTATGACATACAACTATCTACTGGGGCTTTGGGGGGAAAAAGGAGGAGGATTGGCAACAGACGTTAGCTCAGAGCCGGTCTTCCTCGGCAAAAAGAGGAGGATTGGCATGGATGTTAGCTCAGGGCTGATCTTCCTCAAAAAAATATAAATAAATAAAAATAAAATAAAATACAGTAATTCTTCCACCCCACTGGCCCTCATAAGCCAGCCTCAATCGGAAGGTTATTGCATTTTGACCTATTTCCAATTGCAACACAACAGTGCAGGTGAGACGGTGGAGAGTTAACATCAATGAAACAGGCCCCACCTGGGAAATCCCTTCAGCCCAGTTAATGCAGGTGGGATGGCATCAGAGGGCCTGAGTTCTGGGGTCTAATCGCCTGAGGCTAGAAAGCAAGATGACATTTGCAGGCTTCATCTTATGCTGAGGCTGCTTGGTTGGAAGACTTGCTGGCATGCCCAGAAAATCTGGAGGCGTGTGGCCATTTCGTGAGTGAGTGGTTTTAAGTACAGGAACAAAATGTAGAAGTTACTGAGGTTTGTACAGGCACTGATTTTTCCAACAGCCAAGTTTTTTAAAGTAGTTTTTAAAAACTTCCCCTGTGGGTCCAATAGAGGAAACAGGGACATGCACCTCCTCCACAGTAGGAGGGTTTGTGCTTTTGTTCTTGGGGCTTTTTGCAGGTATTCCAGAAAGCTCCTCCGTTTTTCCTCCAAGGGGGATTTACAACCTCTCCAGGGCTTGCAGCCTCTGACTGAGGGAGGCAGGGAGGCCTGTGTCTTCCTTGTGTGAGCCTCCTGCTCCCTCATGTGTGTGCTCCCACCTCTAGCGAGGAGCCAGAGGAAAAACCTCTGGGTTTTTCCAGGCTTTTCCTTAGATGCTTGCGAGTCCCAGGAGCCAGCAAGAGAAAACTGTAACTTAGGGTCAACTCGGGTGTGCCAGTTCCAGATTCCCCAGCCTGCGTGCCACAATGGTTTAACATGACTCCTCCCTCATGAACCATGGCCGGACGAGCTCCTCCGAAAAGTCAGACTAGACCATGGGTAGGCTAGAAATAGGACAAAAAAATACCAAAAGACTCTTTTTTTAAGAGGTAGAGAAGGGCAGCACAGAGGAAAGAGGACAGACAGGAGAGTAAGGCAGACGCCAAGGGCCCGTAGGGAGGGAGGACGGCGTGGGCAGAGTGAAGACAGAGACAGAGCACCAGTGAGAAGACGGTGGCCACTGAATCTAAACCCACTAATGACAGGAGGTTTGTTAGGGGCCAAGCCCATGCAAGCTTTGTATTTGAGTTCTCCTTCTAGGAAACCTGTGTGAGCTTTCCTTTCTCTCTCCAGGAAGCCCGGGGCAGTTCGCTGAGTGGGAGCAGAAGAAGGAATTTTCCAGCACTCAACACAAGGTGGCGCCAGACACCCGTGGACGTAATGAGGTCCCCCTCCGGGTGGGCTCCAGGAGCTGCGAAAATTCCCTGAAGGGATCGAGTCTGGCCAGATTTAAAGGAAACGAGAGCTTTGCACCCGCAGAAAGTTAGCCTATAAAATAGGGCACACTGAAAACAAGAAGAAAAAACTTTTTTTTTTTTAAAGAGATGGGAAGGAGTCGCACAGAGGCTAGACAGACAGACAGAATCTACAAAACCTCCGTAAGAGGGAAGTAAAGGCCCTTGCGGCGGAATCCCCACGGGACAGGAGACAGGTGAGCGTGGAGAGACTGGAAGTGAGGCGGTGGGGGGCCGAGGCAGTGGCGGGCGCTCGGGTGGGAGAGGGTGGCGGTGGAGAAAAATGCCTTCAGACTGACGCCTTTACCTTTCCTAGTTTACATTCCTAGTATTCTTCATTGACACAGTGAGTCAATAAGCCCAACACGATTGAATAACAAGACTCGGGAGAAACGCATTCTGTTCATCTTTGAGAATTCACCCTATTAGCTTTTGCTCTTTTGTGTATCCTTATGGACTCCTGACATTTCAAATTTATTGTCAATTGATGTCAGCCAATTTTCTCCTTTTGACGCTCACATTGTCCCAACTTTGGCCAGTGGGAGCCCTTTTAGATTGATTCTTGTGTAATTTTGAATGACCCAATAGTTTAAAGCTTTGTTTCTGGCCCAGCAAGGTATAGGTGTTCTGGGATTGCCTTGTGCCCTTCCAGCCCAGACCAGATGTGGACTCAGACATTGCTCCAAGAAACCCTGGCTCCTTCTGAGAGAAAATAGCATTAGAAACCAAAATCTGGGCATTAGGGTGCCTTATGGAGTAACATTGCTACTGGGCCATTTCGGTGGAAAAACACCAAAAAGGAAATATATTTTGAATTAAATGTTTTATAAAGGCATGACTTCATATTGGTGTGTTCAATTCAGTTCTAATAGTACACAGCTCCTACACAAATTTTTGAGTCTACAGTTGGCATTCCCTTTCATTAATCCGGAAATCTAGGTCTCTATCAAAATAAACAATTATTTACTTGCTCTGACAACTTAAGAGAATAGCTCCAAAAAAAAAAAAACATACTGTCAATACAAACAGTACAAATACTGAATAAAGTTTTGTTTTAGGCTGCATACTCCTAAGGAATTGTTGCCAAATTACTCAGTTTAGAGCCACTCATAATCCCCACGCTGTGGGCTGTGTGAGGACTTGTCTGACAGAGAGTCGAGTGGTTCAGTTGTTTCCATTCACGTGTGTTTGGAGAAGGCTGCAACCTGCCCCGCCCCCCATTCTCTGTTCTTCCTTTTCATTTGTCCATAGAACATAGAAGCTCCCAGTATAATAGGCAATTCACTTAATAAAATAGTTACTGTTATTATTTTATTTTTTATTACTTTTTTCTTATTATTTCCTCTTTTCCTCTATTGGAATGTAAGCCTCATGGAGCAGGCGTTTTTGTTGGACCCTGGCCGTTGTCCCCTGAATGCAGGACTAAGAAAGCTGGGCTCAATTCTGGGGTCAGGGGTACCCTCTTGGGTTGAACAACAGCAAGGACTGCAAGAGATGCTCAGTCTTCCTGTTGTCCTGTTGTCCTCCCTTGTCACTCATTAAAGAGTTCCAGTTTAAAGGGCCAGGTGATAGGGGTAAGTGGATTAGAGGGGAGGGAAGGAGGTTTGGGGAGTCAGGCTATAAGTGCCCCAGGAGAGAGGTGTCTTGACATGAGTACAGCCATGTTTGGCCGCTCCATTGACCTACAGCCACCAGCACAAAAAGAAATATAAAAGCTGCTTTCTGCATGGTGGGAACTGGCCCTTCTCCCACAGAGAGAGTTGCAAGTTGTAACATTTCAAGGCTCTTGGAGCGTCGTAGCACGGGATGGACTGGCCATGTGTGCCGGGCTAAGACGATAACCAAAGAGAACAATGCACGTACACAACTACTGGGCTGGGACATTAGCCAAGGGGCTCAGTGCACGTACGCCACTGATAACCATTTTGTGCATGGGAACACTAGATGCTTGCTCTGCAAACTCTGTAACTGCTTATATAAACTGCTGGAGACTGAGACCCGGTGAGGGTTCCACCTGTGGAAGGGACGCCTTGCCCAGGACGTGTGATCCTTGCCCAGCCGTGTCGATTGACAGGACTCGTCCGGCAGTGGGGCGTGGATGTTGTGAGTAATTGATTTACTGTGAAGTAATTGATCTGATGTGTTCTCTTTTCGGTCAGCCTGGTGTTTCTCTTCCCGGTTGATTTGTGTCATTTCCCTTCAGTCGATCTGGTGTTTCCCTTTCCGATGGATCTGATGTTTTTCCCTCTTATTATATGACCTATTCGGATCTGCTGCTATCTCAGCCGATGTGGATATTTTCCCTTTCCAGTCGAGCTGATGTTTTTTCCCTCTTATTTGACCTATTCGGATCTGTTTGTGGACTATCACCGTTACTATCCTCTATATAATAAAATATACCTTCAGTCCATTTGTTTGGAGTGGAAAGTTTCTTTTACATCTCCGATCGAATCCCCGAACCTCTCATAACAAGAGGGAATGACCAGCTACAGCGGAGGCAGCCCCTTTACAGTCAGGGACTAGCTCAGTGTCTGGTGCATGGTTGGGCCTCAATAAATGCATATGGTGGACATGGGAAGACAACAGAATAATGGAGAGAAATTTCTATATACTTATATATGCCAGCAAGAATAGATGGGCACTGGGACTAATTGTGAGAGGGATTCAAACAGAGGCAAGTCCAGGATCATTTCTCGGTTCTGGGCCTGGACAGGTGACAGAGGAACAGTGGCCCCAGGGTGGAGGGGCAGGGAAGAGGGAGGAGGGAGTATGATGACCAGTGTAGTAGTATGGTCTTTATTTTGCAAACTGAAAATATGTTTCCAGTTTAAGCCAGATATAAAATTATATGTAACACATACTCTTCATGAAAGAGTCAACGCATTAGCACACGAAATGGTTGAAAGGAAAAGATCTTCAGCAATCTCATCCTCCCGGAGAGAGCCCACCAGGTGGAGAGAGGGTGTAGGCCTCTGTCTTGTAGGAGAAACACCTGGCTGAAGCAGTTAGATTGTGCCCCCCTCTGGGCTGGCTGGATGGGGCCCAGGAAGTGGGGGTGGAGACAAACCAGCCCGGAGGCTCCAGAGCTGGGAGGGGTTGTGGGCCTAAGAAGGAAAGCACAGGCCTTGCCCGTCAATCCCTTCATGCCTCAAGAAACTTCCTCCCTCTGTCCCTTCTCTGAATGACTCTCCCTGACTCTTTTCCTCAATTGGTGGGGGAGAGGGGTAGGAGAGGTTTCCAGAGGCGGGCCCTGCATGAACATGCTGGAAACCACTGATCACTCTCTGGGGCTGCGGCCTCCCTCCAGGTCGCGTATTGTGGAGCTGGCTGAGCCATTCACCTCTGCGCAGACATTTGGCTTGAAGGGAAATCAATACTATTATACCCATCCTTTCTTCCTCGTCAAGGTTTCCTCTAGGAAAGTGGGATCTCCAAGCCAATCGGTGTATAGAGTCATTGATCATTCTTGTTACACATTTGTATACTGCTCTTGAGAAAGCTGAACAAATCCACTGTCACCAATTTCCCTACAGCTCCGCTGGTACTAGAGATATATATATGGAGATATATATCTATATGTGTTGTTGTATTTTCTCAGATGAGAAGACTGAGGACCAGAGAGACTAAGTCACTTGGACCAGAGAGACTAAGTCACTTTCCCCAGGGTCATTCAGCTAGTGAATGGCAGCTGGGTCCAGTTCTAGAGGTCACATCTCCTAACCCCCACTCAGTGCTCTGTCTGCCTGACAGTGGCTTCTAGACCTTCTAGACACGACAGGCTCTTCCTACTTCTCTTGTCCTTTGTTCATGGAGGAGAACAGATCCACAGCCTTTCCCCTCATGGCTCTGTGTCACGCAGACCAGTTTTCTCAGCTTCACTGGGCCCTTCCCCAGCCTGCTAGCTCCAGGCCCTGAAAAGCTCCTCAGAAGACAGCACAGCCATGGCACAGGCTTCCACCTCTTCTCTTCTGCAGCTGACTAACTTCTGGGGTGAATTGGTTATTTTCTGAAAAATAATTTTCATGAATATTCATTAGATGAGTAGTAGCAATAGTAGTTGAACAGAATATCACAAAAATCCCAACCATTTGATTCATAACTTGCAAGCAGCAAAAAAGCCCACAGGCAATTCTAACCCCTGGATCAGGGGCTTCCAACGTTTACTGAGATCACCTCTCAGTTCTCTGACCAGCACATCTCTTAGGGCCCTGCTTCCTCGGTGCTCCTCTGATGGTCCCCTACCCCACAAAAGCCCAGACGGTAATTCTGGTCAAAAAAATCTAACCTTCTTCCACCAGAGAGCTCTGAAAATAATGACCTGGTCTGAGATTCTCCACAGAGAGCACCTAGCAGGTGCCCAGTCCAGAATGGCACTCCACAGACGAGAGTTCCTTCCCACTCGTGTTTTGTGTTCCTACCAGCAACCGCAATACATGATCATAACTGGCTATAAAAATGCACATATCAGCTTTTCAGAGGGACTCTCCCAACTGTCACTAGCCTGCTTACCTCGACCCAGTTCACTAGGTTTTTCTGCAGTTCATCTCCCACAGCCCTTCCCATCGTCACTCCAAAGAGTGGGACGTGGGCACAGACATAAACAGGCACAACGGATCCTCCATCTCAGTGCCCCGGAGACGTCAGCTTCATCGAGTCAGTTGCCCTTGATCCTTGTTTGTAAAGAGGCGCGGCAGGGTCTCACTCTCAGTGTCCACAGGCAAATATCGGGAAAGAACAATATACGAGAGGGCTCCCTGAATGCGAATGTCACTGTGGAGCCCACCTCCAATTCACTGCTGCTGGTCCCGTCAGATTCTCAGGACCCGGGCTGCCTAAATCTGCAGTGTTACACCTGATTATTTTTTAAATTCTAGGGAAGCCCTATCTAATGGAAATATAATGTGAGCTACATAGCAATTTAAAATTCTCTAGTGGCACACACATTTTAAAAAGAAACAGGTGAAATTAATTTTAATAATATATTTTATTAAAAAATAAATAGCATTCAACATGGAATCAATATAAAAATATTAAAATATTTTACATTCTCTTTTTGTACTGAGTCTTCAAAATCCATTGTGTATTTTATATTTACAGCACATCTCAATTTGCACTAGCCACATTTCAAGTGCCCAATAGTCACAGCCAATAGTGGCTACTGTATTAGATGGTGCCGTTCTAGAACATTAAAGTAAAACGGCATAATCTCAGAATTTCAGAAGGGGCAAAACTGTTGCCCCACGGGTTAGGACAAACTTTCAAGCAAGGTTCAGCTGATTTGTTTTTATTTGAATTAGTTTTCTTTCTTTTTTTTTTGTTTTTTTTTTGTGTGTGTGTGTGTGAGGAAGATCAGCCCTGAGCTAACATCCGATGCCAATCCTCCTCTTTTTGCTGAGGAAGACTGGCCCTGGGCTAACATCTGTGCCCATCTCCCTCCGCTTTATATGGGGCGCCGCCACAGCATGGCCTGACAAGCAGTGCCTCAGTGTGCGCCCGGGATCCGAACCCGGGCCGCCAGCAAAGGAGCGCACGCACTTAACCGCTGCACCACGGGGCCGGCCCCTGAATTAGTTTTCAACATTTAAAAATCAGGAGATTTCTCATAAAAGTCTGGATTTCTGGATTCTCATTTAAATCTTGGAGCTCTGGTAGCAAGGGCTCACATTCTCTCTTGGCAGCAACCTGCTAGAGCTGAGAAGCAGCTCACCATCTCTCCCCACGGAATTACATTCATTGCACTGCACATTCTTTTTTCTTTTTTTTTTTTTTTTTTGGTACCTATCTGGGCCCCAGAGCCATCTGAGTTCACAAACTCTCCTTTCTATAAAGCACACAAAGTCATACTTGAGATGGTCCATTGAAGAATGACTAACTTAGAGCCATCTTTATGCTTGCTACCCACAGTGGAAGATGACAGCAAGGAGAGAAAGAATCAAGTCACAAAAAGGAAAGGAAGACCCGTTAGCACCTAAGCCTCCGTCCCCAGGAAGCAATTATGGATGAAAGACAAGGAAAAGAAATTATATTTTAAAGTAGGGACTATACACCGAGCAGTCTTAATATAATTTTCTTTGCATATGTATTTCTGCTTTAGACTGTTACTTGGTGATATAAACTTGAATGAAAAGGCATTCTTAATGGTATATTTCAGAGTGCAACCATCACCAACTGTAAAATTATAGATGTAGACATGAAATGTTTAATCCAAATACATAGATTAAACACCTACAAACTCAATAGGGCTTTTTGAAGAATTGTCAAGGATTTCCACTTGGTAATTTTTCATGGTTTAATTGGATTTTGCAAAAATGGCTGGAAGTTGCTTTTTAATAGTTTAGAGGATTATCTTTAACTACGAAAATGTTGAAGTGCAGTGAGGCTGTGCTAGAATCAAGGCTGAGAGGGGGAGATGGCAGTGGTGATGCTCCAGAACCAGTTTGGGATTTAAGGGACACTAGTGATCTATTTCTCACATAGCACTGTGGGAAATGCATATTCTCAGAGAAATGGTCCACCTTAAAAATCTAGGGAGAAACAGAATTAAAAGCCTTATGGAAAGGAATGAACGCAGGGGCAGACACTGGAACGATGTAGGAAGGATAGTAAAGGAGAACAGAGAAGCAAAGGTAGCCACAGGTAGTGGCATCTACCTTCCATGGATGAAGGTAGTTATAGTCTCATAGAATCTCCTTGTTTCTGGTCTCATCTAAGTTGTTGGTTTTCTCCAAAAGGTATTTTTAGGGTGTGGCTCACAATGCATTAGGATTCCTAGGAGTCCGTGCCATTTGAAAGCTCCTTGTGCACCTGAAATGCTACAAGGAACGGACCTTTTACATGGTCTTTTCCTGGCCCTTTTTTCTGTTGCTCACTCACAAGGCACTGGGTCTTAAAAGGATGCTAGTGCCCGTGATCCTGAGGTAGAGAGGAAACTCTGCTGGGCTGCTGAATGCAGGACCAGAAGAGGAAAAAAGAGGGAGGGTGTTAGGAATGGAATGGCCTATGTGTAGAGGGTAAGCATGGGTGACAGAGTTGAGAGGAAAATCACAAAGGGTGACAACTTGATGGAGTCCAGCTAGAGAAGGCTGAGCTCTTCACCACGTGTGGAAGAGAAGAGCCAGTGACCCGCCCAAGCCAAGAATGCTCCCCTACCATTGTCATCATTTTGGCTTGGTGCAGGCATGCCTCTTTGATTGCAGGATTCTGCTT
Source organism: Diceros bicornis minor (assembly GCF_020826845.1). Classification (NCBI taxonomy): domain Eukaryota; kingdom Metazoa; phylum Chordata; class Mammalia; order Perissodactyla; family Rhinocerotidae; genus Diceros; species Diceros bicornis. The sequence goes on from NC_080741.1 coordinate 15,933,624, forward strand.
CTACTTATGGCAGAGGGGCACCAATCAGATCAATCCTCCTACGCATAACAACTTCAAAAACTGACCGAAATATAAAACCAACTTCCTTAAGTCACCAGAGAGCAACAAAAAGTTGACACTTGGCAGAAGGGAATGTCACTGGGTGAGTTTCTCAGTTTTTACAATTCTTGTCTGAGGGTAGGTCTCTCTTGGTGCCATGAACAGTGACAGTCTTCCCAGCTTGAAGAACCAGAAAACAGACAGGAGTGCAAACACAGAAGTTAGAAAGTGAGAGGACCAGAGTTAAGCGTTAATGGACTAAACATTCCAATTAAATGGTAAAAATGGTTGGAATGGATTTACACACACAAAATAAAACCCAACTATATGTTGCTACAAAAACACACTTTAAATATGAGGACACAGGTAAGTTTAAAGTAAAAATATGGAAAGGATACACCATGCAAACAGTAAACAAAAAAGGCTATATTGATATCAGGATAAGGAATATTGCTAGAGATAAAGAGGGACATTTCATGGTGATAAAATACTCAGTTACTCAGGAAGGCATATCAATCATACGTATGTGTGCACCTAAAGCAGGGCTTCAAAATACAGGAAGGAAAAATTGACATAAAAGGAGAAACAGACACATCCATACTCATAGTTGGAGATTTTGTCTCACTCTCAATGACTAATAGAACCATACAAAACGTCTCAACAGTATTATCAAACATTTTGACTCAACTGGTATTTATAAAACACTACCCCAGCAACTGCAGAATACACCTCCTTTTATGCTTCAGGGAACTTTGAGCCCCTCAAGTTCTTGCTGAAGGGGATTGAGGCCACCCTGTCCCCCATGTTTGAGACACCACATTGCCCTAGGTTTAGCAGTAAACCATGTAGTCATTCAGAGTGGGCTGGAGGGGAATTGATGAAAGTACACGGGTAAGCGCTATGAAGCAGGGAAATGAAATGAGTCAATATACGTAAAGCTTTAGAATGATGCCTGGCGCTTAACTCTGTACCAGTGTCAAATAAAGTTATGACCACCTGGGAGTACTGGAAAGAAGAAGAGAGCTGACATTAGGAGAGCAGGGTGGAGGAGTTTCCTAAAAGACTGTGTTACCAGGAGGATGATTCCTCCTGTGTAGGGAGAGCATAGCCCGTCTCTCAGGGCCATGCAGACGTCACAAGACTGACTCCTTCCAGAGTGACTCCAGGCTGATGAGGAACTACAGGAATGGATAGGTTGCAGGTTCTGGTTGCTTCTGAGAAGGGGACTGCTAACTCCCTCCTCCCAGGAGAGAAGTGTGGAAATCCCTGAGGTGTCAGGGATGGGTTTGTTTTTGTTTGTTGTTGTTTTGTTTTGTTGGGGCTGCTTTGTGTGTTGAGGTCTAGGGGGGTTGGTGGGGGGACATAAGAAGCAGCCAGATGGGACATGGGGAGCTGCCGGAGGCCTGCTTTTGCTTTTCCCCACCCTGGCATGGACATACAGGGCCTATCCCCACTCTAGAGACTCAGACCTCTGGTCCAGCGTCCTCAGGAGTAACATAAGAATTCTGGGCTTGTGAGGAGCTGAGAAAACATGTGTGGACCTCATCTTGGGTAGTCACTGGGCAGGTCCAGATTGTCCCCCTGCCCCCGGGCAAGGGCAAAGCACAGTCCAGGCCTCCCACATGCACCTCACTCTGAGAACCAAGGAGGCTCTTAGTGTATGAATTGAATATGTTGTGTCAGAACATATTACGGGATGTAGCTGCTGTTATAATTATGAGAAGGGGCCAAGAATGCTCAAAGGCCACTCCGGAAGGCTAAGACTGTGCATGACTCCTGAGATGCCAAGCATCCTGGGCTGTGCACACCTGCTGTCTTGGCTGTGCCAGGTCCTGGGGGCAAGCAGCAGTGGCCTGATGGGAGCCTGAGGATAGTCACCACTCCCTGGTGAAGGGAGGTCTCTCCCAGCCTCTCTGATCCCCTCTTTGTGCAAATGCTTGTAAACCCACAAAACGTGTGCCCATGCCCAACCAAGGCCCAAATTGCATCTGGTCAGTGTTGTGCTGAAAGGAAAAAAGAACATTACCAAGGTGTCGGGGAGCACCACCACGGGGCAACAGGAGTACCGGAGCAGCTGACCCATCTTCCAGATGGTGAACAGCACAACCACAAGGATCAGCAGGAAGCCAGCAAATGCAAACAGGGCCAGCGCCAGGGAGAGTGTCTCTCCTGGAAATGAAAAGATAAGGACAGGCTTAGGAGACCACAGTGAAGACGAAATCTCCAGTCTTGGGCCTCCCTCACTTTCCTGGAGTTGGCTCTACACATTGGCCAAGACGGCAGATGCCAACATCTTGAGATTTGATGTATGTCCTAGGACAAAAATTACCATCGTTAAAAGCATTTTTCTAGAATCCAGATTAAGGCTTGGTTTCCAGAAAGCCCCAGAGAAGATAAGGATCTTTTTCTTGGGAAGGGAAGGGAGGAGCATCATCTGTTAAGCCACTAGCTGTGTTTGCACGTACCTTGGCACTGCCGCCAGGAGGGCAGAGTGCCAGGCCCCAGGCGCCGAAAGAGAACAGCACAGAAGGGAGCTGGGCGGTAACTGAAAACAAAGTGTGTTTCACAATTTGCTCTTGGCCTCGATTCATATTATGGGGAAAAATCCTGGGTTCAGAAAACAGTCACACAATAACTATGATAGATCAAGCCTCTACTGTGGTTGAGTGACTTACCCCCAGGTCACATAGGTAGGGCCGACTCCAAAGCCCACCGGCATTTTACTAAGAAAATGTATCAGAAGGTGCCAGGTGTGAGCATCTGGAGATGTGGAAGGGGGATGGGTTATTTTTCCCTCTCCCTGTTCTGTGTAACCTGGAACAACTCATTGGCCCCTCTAGGCTGGGCTGCTCACCTGCATTGTGAAGGGAGGCACAGCCAGCGAGGCTGCGGAGAAGCTGCTGGTCTCACATATGTGGCTGGGGGCACTGTACTTTGTTTCAATGCTTTTGGAAAATCTTTTGGCAGTACACATCAAGAGATAAACAAAGGTTCATACCCTTTCATCCACTCCTATGAGTGGATTCCAAAAAATAATTCCAAGGAAAGAAACAATTATTTGCATAAAGCAGTTCATAGCAACATCTGGACTAGACCAACAGCCTCATAACCAGTCTCCCTCTCTGCCCAAACTGTGTACCTACACCCCCACCACCACCCCAGGCGTGCTCTGGTGTGTTTTCTTCATAGCACATGCCACCAAGGGAAACTATCTCCTTTGTTTACTTGTTTGTAGCCTGTCTCCCCAACTAGAGGATAAGCTCCATGAGGGCAGGGACTTCCCAGCTGTATCCCAGTGACTAGGCTGCCCTTGGCACCTAGCTAATGCTCAATTGTTATTCATTGAATGAATGAATCAATCAATCAATCAATGAACATCATCTTCAAAAGCAAAAGGAAATGATCTAAAACATGGAAATGATCTAAATATCCCAAAATAGGAGATGATTAATATATTATGGGACATCAGCATGGTAGGTTAGGAATCGAGCTATTGAAATGAGAATTGGATATGTACAAGCTTGTTCACTACAGCATGGTTTGTAGTGGTAAAAGACTGGAAAGCATAGAATATACCTATTCACAGGGGGGCGGTTACATGTATTTTGGCACATCCATATATTGGCTTATTATGCATCTTCTTTAAAAATGAGGTAGATCTTAGGGCCGGCCCGGTGGTGTAGTGGTTAAGTTCGCACGCTCTGCTTCAGCGGCCCCGGGTTCGCGGGTTCAGATCCCGGGCACGGACTTGTGCACTGCTCATCAAGCCATGCTGTGGCGGCGTCCCACATATAAAATAGAGGAAGATGGACACAGATGTTAGCTCAGGGCCGATCTTCCTCAGCAAAAAGAGGAAGATTGGCAACAGATATTAGCTCAGGGCTAATCTTCCTCACACGAAAAAATGAAGTACATCCATATGTACTGACATGAAAATGTGTTCACAATATACTAGTAAGTGAAGCCAGACAAGGCGCAGAAGAGTGAGCACAGGAGAGTCCCATGTGTGCCTGTGAGTACTGGTACCACACCACAGCTGGAAGATTAGCCAAACTTGCCAAAGGAAACCTCCTGAGTGGTGTGGGGAGAATGGAGAACATGTATCTCTTACTTTATATACTTCTGTATTGTTTGAATTCTTTAACAAGCTGGACATATATGGTTTTAAAAAGTAGTATAAAATGATAATCGAGAATGTACATGGAAAATGTTATGGATATGGTATTTGTGGAAAAGCAGGCACAAAGTGTGTGTGCAATACAGTTACAACATGTGTCTACACATGGGCAATGATGGAAGGATGACACCCCTTTAGAGGGCAATTTGGGAACAGTGGTCAAAATTCAAATGTGTATGCCTCTGACCAAGCAAGTCTACTTCCAGGAATTTATCCTTCAAATGTACACACACCAGCAAAATGATCTGTGTACAAGGTAATTAATTAAAGCATTGGCTGTAATAGCAAAACACTGAGAAAAAACTACATTCCCATCAATAGGGGATGAGTTAAATTAGTTATATGTGCACACAATGGAATACTATGTAGCTGTAAAGAAGGATGAGGAAGTTCTTTATAGATAGGGGAAAAGCTACAAGATATATAAAGTGAAAAAGACAAGATCCAAAACAGTGCATAGAGTATGCTACCATTTGTGCTAAAAAGAAGGGAAATATATATAAATATACTCTCATTTACTTGTATATGCATTTAAAAGTCTTTAGAAGGATATATAAGAAGCTAATGCCTACGGGGGAGGGACAGGAATTATAAGGATGGGAAGAGGAGAAGAAAGGAGAGTTTCTATGTGTATCATCATATTTTTTGAACCATATAAAAGTACTAAATATTCAAATTAATTTTTTAAAGACTAAAAAGTTATACACGAAAATGTCACTAGTGGTGACAGAGTGGCGGAGTCATGGGATGTGGGGTTTTGTTTTGTTTCTTTTCAAAGGGTTTTTAAACATTGTGGGTTTTTAGACCACAAAAAATTCAAGGGAAAAACTTAAGTCAAACAAGAGAATTCTACAGACTTTCCATAAGGTCTCTTCCAGCTGAAAGCAGCTGTGATATACAATGGGGTGCCTTCTCACAAGGTCTGACTCTCATGCCCCTGGCTGCCTCTCTGGCAACCCCCCTGTGATTCGCCGGCAGTTGCCATCTGGGAAGCCAGCCTTGCAACATCTGGCCCCGGCCTAGGGAGCTTTCAGGGGGAAAGTGTTCCAGACAGCTGCTCAAGTGCCCCCCACCCAGGCCCAGGGTGGACTCTCGCCTCTAGGGGAATTAGAGTGAAGCACACTTTCCACAGGAACCCACCCAGCCTGGGGGGCAGGTCAGTGAAACCAGGGGAGACTCAGAACCAAAGGAACCCAGCAGGCAGCCGGGCATCCACCAGGAAGGGCTGTCACCCGCGCAGGGCTCCAGGGAACAGACAGGCCGACCTTACCCTGCACCTTGACACATTCCACCTGGCTGAAGGCGCTGTGCCTCCCAATGGCCTTCACGAACGTCCGGGCCTTCACACAGTAGGCAGCCCCCGGCTCCGTGGTTTCCAGGTGCACTGGAATGCCCCCGCTCCTCACCGTTTTGACGTGCTCCTTTAGGAGACCAGAAAACAGTTACACCCTGAGAGACACAGGACAGGAAAGGGCAAGAAGAGCCAGGGAAGGAAAGTGCAGATATTTCCCTTGGGGGATGCATGCAGAATGTTCCCTGTCATTCATTCATTCATATTTACTTATTAAGCACCTACTATGTGCCAGGCTCTGTTGAAGGCACTGAACAAAACAGAGAAAGTCCCTGCTCTCGTGGAGCTTACATGGGGAGACAGACAGTATATAATACACGTCAGGTGGTGATAAAGGCTGTGAAGAAAGAGGAAGCAGGGCAAGGAGGCAGAGTGATGAGGAGACACTAGCCGGTGTGGTTAGCGAAGGCCCCTCGATAGGGTCACATGTGGGCAGAAACCCAAAGGTCAGAAATCTGACTGAGCCAGGGCCTTGGCATGGCCACTGCTGCCAGGGGGATCAGTGCACAGGAGCACTGGAGAGGGTGGGCAGTGCTTCCCCAGGCATCCGTCCATCCACCCATCTGTCCATCCATCTGTGCACCCCTCCACCCGCATCCACCTGTTGAGGCCTGTGCTCCACATCTGAACCTGTGGAGGCTTGTCTGGGCCAAGCCCAGATGACTCAGGGTACATGCTCCTCTCTCAGCACTGGCCCTGCCAGTTACCAAGGGTGGGGAGTGGGCCCCACCCCAAAGAATCTGAGGGAGCTGCATGCTCCCCCATACCCAGGTTCTGATATGTCCCTCACACCACTCCATCTGCATGGCTGGCAATGCCATGTCCTGCCACTGAGCCCTGGTCCAGCAAGAGTAAATACTGGAAACCATTGTTATTGCCTGCCCCACCTTCCAGGGGAAGCTATCCACCCCACAGCCCCTGATGAGTAGGTGGTAGGGCATGTGCCCTGGACCCCTGATGCTGCCTTGAGGCCTGGGGTAACCCTGGCCTGAGAAGGGTCCATCAGACGCCAGCCAACAATCTGCAGCGACCCCTAAGCTTGGCCTGGTAAAATGAGCAGAACCAATCGGATTTCCTCTCCCAGGAATTTGGTCTTGGGAAACTGAATGCCTGGAGCTTGAAGCAGGGACAAAGGGGAGAGGACACAGCGAGAGGAAGTCAGGCCTGAGACTACACAGCCACAGGCACGTGTAGGAAGCAGTGATGAGGGATCGTGGGCTGGGTGTAAGCTGGGGAGAGGACCCACCAGAGGGAAGCACGGACTCCACAGGCGAGTGTGCCTGGGTAAGTGAGGCTGTGCTGCAGCCTGGCTCTGGGCCAGCTCTGTCCATAGATTCTGTGAGAGCCCCTTATTGCACCATATTAATCCTTATGATAAAGCCTACTTTTCCTTGTGCTGACTGGGGCGGGCCTCACCACCATGTCAGCTTGGACAGGGCCCCACAGGTCTCACTGCCCCGAGTGCCTGCTCAAGCTCCACTCCTGCTGCTGCTGCTGCTGCTTTGGCCATTCGCTCTGGGGGAACTGGCCTCCCGCCCATCCCAGCCTAGAGCAACCCCACAGGGAGGGGCAGCGCCCCATCTAGGCATTCTTGGTGACCCGCTGGCTCATAATTAGACAGGTTTATTCCTAACTCCTGGCTCTCCGCCCCAACTTCTGCACCCTGCCCAGATACACCCTCAAGAGGTTTGTGCCAGCCCCACATGCTTTTGAAATCATCCAGTTGATCTGGAACACCCTGGTCTGCTGCCCCTAAACATGCTAGGGAGAATGGCTGAGAAGACAGGCTGATGAAGGAGAAGAAATGCATTGAAAGATATTGTGGATCCAACTATGTTAGCATTTAAGGAAGGAGGCAGCCCCCATACTTCAGCAAATCTGGCCTCACAAGGCTCCTAGCCAAGGCCTGGGTTGGACCAAAACAATTCTTTAAAGAGGAGGATTGTTAGTCTACTCCCATCTCTCCTTTCCCACCCTTCACCCAGGCCACCCCAGACAGTGAGCACTGCAGGGGCCTGCTTTCCTCACCCACCCCACAGACTCCTTCCCTGAAGCCTGACTTAAAGGCCACGGCCAGAAGTCTCACCTTGGCACCAGGCTCCCTCCTCCAGTAGGCCACAAGGAACTCAAACTGGGGCCCCAGGTCTTCCAGCTCAATAACCAGGTGGAAGCCATTCTTGGTGACTTCCATCCTAGGTGGGGTGAGGATAGCTGTTGGCAAGACAAGGGGAGAATCAAAGCCAGCCCCAGACAGGATTGATTTCTGTCCTGGGAGACCATGGCCAAGTCATTGGTGGGAATATGCCAGGCTCGTGGGGAAGGGAGGGGGTTGGATGTAGCTTCACAGCATGCGGGAGCATGTACACCAATACTCGCTTGTACTCAGCAGGTGCTCAGTAAATGCTTTTTGAATGATGAGCAAATGAAAAAAAACCAAATGCCAAAGACTTACTACAATTCCTTTTTTCATTCCTCTCCTTGTCTATAATAAAGTCCTCTGTTCCTTCTTCAGGAGGCACACATACTCAAGAAAAGTGACTATAATACTCAGGTAAACATGATCTCTTTCTGTTTTAAAATTTTATAATCTGTGCTCCTGTTTTTACTTTTTTGGCAGAAATTGCTCCTCACCTTGGCTCATCTAAGTGAGCAGATGCTGTTTCTTAATGCTTGCCAAACAGCTGCATGAGCTCAGGTCCGTACCGAACACAGTCAGGGCCAGTCTTTGCCCCTTGGGAACGGACATCCTGGAAGGGGCAGGTGTGTCCGTATAGCTCACATAGATCAGAGATATGTACTGGCTGCTGATGACTCTCAAACCTCAGGAAATCAGCAGCCTGTGGATGGGTTGGCCATTCTATTCTTGGCCCAAGGATTCTTCATCTCATATCCTTAATGAGGGATCTTGGAAAGTCAGAGGATTTTACATATTCCAATAATCAACTCTAGAAATTACAGCTTAAGCACAAACACCATCTTTCACATTGTTGGATCCCAAACAGAGAGGCCAGCAGCCCCACACGGATACTTTCCCAACAGCAGACCAAGAGCAGAAGGGCCCGCATAGGCAGCCTCTAGTCCCTGGCTACTGATGGTGGATCCATACTTGCCTCTCAGATCCAGACACTGCAGGACCAGAAGGGCCACCTCAATGGCTGGTCTTGGCTTGGGAGGTAGAGTGGGGTGTGTTCTAGGCTAAATCTCCCTACATTAGAGTCAGTGAACACTCAGAAGAAAGGCAGTTCCTGGAGGGAGTTTTCAGAGAGCAAAGCATTTCCTGGCATTCGAAGAGCTGCCTAGACAGGGGAGGGAGGGCTTGGGAGTCAGGGACCAGCTATGCAAAACATACCCAGCTCAGAGTCTTCATGCGATCATGCAGCATGCTAGAACTACCTCTGCAACATCTCCAGAAGGAAAAGAGATGTTTGAATCCTCCAGTTTTAAGTCAAAGATGATTAGAATTGGATCCTCTGATCTCCATCTTTATTGAGAATAGAGTTTGAGTAAATAACCTAAAGTCATTTCATTTCAGAGAATTTTTTGACAGTGTTGGGGCAGGAACCTCTGTCCTATGCACTCTGCGTACTTATCTCATTTAATTCTTCCAGCAAGCTTAAGAAGGTAAACACTATTCCTTTTGTGCAGATGACATAACTCAGCCTCAGAGAGGTTAAGTGCCTGGAGGGACACAGTAAATGGCCAGAATTTGAGCCCACGTCTTTCCACATTTCTAGACTCTGCTGTATGGGGTGGTTAGCCTCTCTGCTAGTGGATCTCAAACCTGGATGTACATGAGAACAACCTGAGGGGAATTTTAAACTCCCAGTGAACAGGACACACAGAGATCGTTTAAATCAGACTCTCTGGGGATGGGCCCCAGACATAAGTGGTTCTAAAGCTCCCCTGTGATTTGAATGTGCATTTGAGGTTAAAAACCTCTGCTCTCAACAAGGCTTCCCTTTAAGAGTAGGAGATCCTTTCCAGAAGAGCCTTCAAACAAGTTTTTCACCTGCCTGGGGAGTAGTTGGGGTGGCCTTTTTCAAAAGCAAAAGAGCAGACTTACTAATGCCACTAGGAATCACGATTCCATCCTAGCTCCGTAGCTAACTCCACCTGCACAGGGGTCATACAGGACTGCATCTTCCGCCTTCTGGCGCAGGTACAGAGACTCCTGTTCCTCAGCTCTCCTCAGTAAGACCTTTTCCTCTTTATTTTGGCCTTCTCAAGCACAAGTTGTTACCACACACTGCTGCCCACATAGTTTTGTAGGCACTTTCTTATCTCTATCTGACCCGTGCCTTCCTTTCCAACAACAGCTACCAACCCCCAGCAATGGTTTTGGCTGGAGCCCCGTCCCCCAGTAACCAGAGGAAGGCGGTGCTGGGTACCGCCTGGGCATTGCGGGCAGAGGCAGAACTGCATCACCCTCCAGCGCCCCTCAGCCTCCGCTAGTGCCTGGTACTGGGATCCCACTGCCTCCACTATATCCTCCCAGTGCCTGGGGAAAGAGGCCTAGGCAGAGGAGCCCACATTCTGCACCAAAATTCCTATTGGTATCCCATTCCAGTGGTCCCATTCCTGCCCCTACCTCTTCCCTCCTCTGCTCTCTGGCTATCCTTAGGGCAATAACAATAATCATACTTACCAGTAGCTGAGTACTATGACTGGGAAGCACTGCACTGGGCATTTACACATGTCATCTCAAATAGTCCCCATGACTACCCAGTGAGGCAAACTGTTGCCCTTCTTACCGATGAGGAGGTAGGGACCCAGCTATCAAGTGACTGAGCTGGGATTTGAACCACATCTGTCTGACTCTAGAGGGCCAACTTCTCTTTGAAATCTATCTTCACCTTCCTCAGCCCCTTCCAGCTTGGGGTCCCACACATTCCTGATTTCCACCCAATCTCATACACTCCTCAGTAACCTCTGACTCATACCTTTACTGTAGCTGCTGCCCCAAACCGTCCTTTGTCCTCACTCACAGCAGAGGATCTTCTGCCACATCAAGAAAACAGAAGTCATCAAAGGCCTTTCTTGCATCTGCAAACTGGTCACATTATCGCCCACACCTGTCTCAGAGTAGGAGCTGCCTTGCTCCTTCCCACCTCAATCAGTCCTCCATCCTGTAGCCTGAACCCCATTCCCACTGTTCCATGAAGCCACTTTCTCAAGGACCCATTTAGGGCCCTCCTTCAGGCCTATCAGCAGCTCTTCTATTCTTCCCTCCATGACCCTCCACCTACTCACATACTGGGTCTTTCCCTCCATCCACTTTTTAAACCCAGAGGTTTTCCAGGATCTTGTCCTGGGTCCTCTTATCTTGTCCCCAGACAATCTCATCTGCTCTCAAGCCTTTAGCTATTAATTTTGTGTTGTGTGTCAGACCTTGACCTGTCTGAGCCCCAGGGCCTGATTTCCAACTGCCAGTCAGACATCTGTGGCATGATATCTTGTAGGAATCTCAATCTCAAAGAGCCCAAAGCCAGGAGTGTGTCCTATTCCTCAAGACCAGTTGCCCCTCTTGGGTTCTCTGCCTTCGATGACATGCTCACCAACCCCAACTGGAGGCTGGACACCATCATTCTCTCTCCCCACTCCATCTCCCAATAACTGGTACCAAGCTCTGTCCTTTTTAATTGTGCCATGCCCCTGGAATTTTTCCTTTCTTTCCCATCCCCTCCCCAACTCCTAGGGTCAGGACCCACCTGGCTCAGATGGACTGTTAGACTCCCCTCCACCCTCTTAACCTACCCTGCAGGCTTGTCCTACTCCACTGTACCATCCACGCGGCAGACAGTGATTGTTCTGTAAGACAGACCTGGCCTAGACTGTCTCTTCCTCCATGACCCCCCTCTACTGATTTGATCAAGCTTCATGTCACAGCCCTTCCCCATGTGACCAGCTGCTTCCTCACCCCTAGCCATCCAGCCCTTGCTCATGCTGTTCCTCAAACACACATGCCCTCTCACACACTGACCATTCCTTGCACTCTGCCATATTTGGCCACTTGTCTAGATTCTTCTCTTACTTCTTTCTCAATCATTTTCCAGGTACTAGTGCTATAGAAAAGTTATTTCCCAGTGACTGTTTGTGATGGCTCTGATAAATGTATAGATCCTATTGCACAAAGAAAGTGCTCACATAGGCAACAAATATGGGGTTAATGGGGCACAAGATGGGAGGCAGTATAAGATTTATGGAGGCACTACCAGGGCAGAAAGAAGCAGTTCTCGCCTCATCTCCCCGCTTCCAGAGCAGCCTTCCTCCCAGGTTCCCCACCACCGGCAGACTCTGACAGAGACCATCAGAAATGACTTCCAGTCTCCTTCAAAATGAGAGAGAGGGCATGTGGGAAGCAGTTGGCAATTTTTTAAATGAGTTGTTTGTATTCACAGTACTCTGGCTTTGCAAGACTAATTTGATGCTAAAAAGAATCCAGAAAGTCTCAGTGACTATGATTCCTGAAGGGGAGGCTGGTAGGGGTGGGAGAGTAAAGAGAGAAGTGCCTTACTTGAGTTTCGATTAAAGGGGTGCTTCAGGGCGCTCCAGGCTGAAGTCTGTGAGCCCAGAGTGGCCCTGACACGGAGGTTGTACGGCACAGTGGCAGTGATGTCATCAGTGATGTCACACTCAGGATCTTCCGTGGGTGAGCACCAGCTGCTGGGGATCCAGATGTGGCTCATGTACAGGCTCTCATACTCTCTGGTCACAGAGAAGAGAGCACAGCGTCACTCCAGCTCCTTCCACCCAGGCTCAGTGATGGTTGCAAGTAACTGCCTCATTCACCTACTTTTTATGGATCAGGAAAAGAAGCATTTGCTCCACACTCCAGTTTCTCCACTCTGCTTCCTCACCAACCATCCATTCTTCCTTACTCCTTTTATCACCAGACAAGGGAAACCTAAGCATAAACCCCACTCTGTCCTGGTCTCTCCATCCATGGTCACCCCCCAATCTCAGCCACTGTCATCCCTTGCCTTGCTGTGGTCTCCTGACTAATCTTCCAGCTTCCACTCCCGCCAATCTTCAAACCTTTCACCACTCAGCAGATCATGACATTTCTCTCCTTAATGGCTTCCAAAGCACTTAGAGTGGAATCCAAACTCTTCCGTATGGACTACAAGACTCTCTGGCCTCTCTCACTCTGCCCCTAAATGTGATGTTCCCTCCAAGCTGGCCTCCTTGCCATTCCTCTAACATGCTGAACTCTTTTTAACTTAGGACCTTTGACTAGTTGTTCGCTGTGTCTCAAATGCTCTGCCCCTGCTGTTCACATTGGCTGGCTCTTCCTGTCCCTCAGATATCGGCTTAATTATCACGTCCTCAGACAGACCTTCCATGACCACCTAATAAAAAGGAGCCACAGAGTCAATTCTCCATTGCATCAGCCTTTTAGCTTCCTCCTAGCACTGATTACTATCTGAAATTGCCTAGAGCAGTGCTGCCCAATAGAACTTTCTGTGATGATGGAAATGTTCTACATCAATTGTGTTCAATACGGTAGCCACTAGCCACCTGTGGCTATTAAGAATTTGAAATGTGTCTAGTATGACTGGGAAACAGACATTTTAATTTAATTTAATTTTAATTATGTGTCTAGTGTCTACCACATTGGACAGTGCAGACCAACTGTATTTATTTCTTTACCTTTTCACTGTCTGTCCCCTTCTCTACATATAAGCTTCCTATATCCAGAAACCTTGTCAACTGTACCCTTGAGCCTAGAAGAATGTCTACACATGTAGGTGCTCAGATTGTATTAATTGTGTATAGTATATCGAGCACCTTATGTGTTCCTGTTGCTCTTCAACAGCTCTGAGGGCCCGGACATCTGGAGAAGAGAGAAGCCTCCTTGGCCCCGGGGCCAGCTGACCTTTAGGGTCACGATTTGTTTTGGCTCCTAGGGACAAGCTCTTAGGAAAACTGAGGTCTCCCCCATCCCCAAAGGATCTGAGTCTCCAATGATTTATCCAGGTTAAGTCAGAGTCAAACTGATTTCTTAAGGTTTTCTTTAGCATTGGACAATGGACTCACTATTGAAAAGAAGCTCCAGCAAAATGCATTTAAACAAATTTGTGTTCCCAGAGAGTTCGCTGTCAAATCCACAGGACAATTTCCCTTGCTTCTTCAACCCTCCCAATGCCCATGCAGACAGAGGAGGCAGATCATGGGAAATAATCCGTCTCTGGGCTTGCAAAGCCTCCTTGAGCTCTGGAATGAGGGCTGTGCCTCCAGAAATCAAGTGCCATCTAAAGAAGAAAAACTAAAAAAACAACTCACCCCTGGTACTCGACAGAATAGTCTATTACTTCTCCAGGCACGATCACTGGGCTCCACGTCAAGAGATGCTTCATGTTGGTTGATTGCACAGAGAGGTTCTGAGGGGCAGGCAGAACAGCTGCTCCATCTGGGATGGAGGCAGATAGACAGGCTGACAGGTGGGCTCACATCGAGGGGATGACACAGCTTCAAATTAGTTTCTAATGAAAGGCCTCATGTGTTTACGAACCAGAAACAACTCTAATTTCATCATGCTTGTGTTAATGCTAAACTTTTGTTATCATCATTGTAATTCTGTCTTTGGTGATAAAATGGTATATTAATAGTAATAGTGGGCTGGCCCCGTGGCTTAGCGGTTAAGTGCCAGCGCTCTGCTGCCGGCGGCCCGGGTTCCGACAAGGGCGCGTACCGACGCACCACTTCTCCAGCCATGCTGAGGCCGCGTCCCACATACAGCAACTAGAAGGGTGTGCAGCTATGACACACAACTATCTACTGGGGCTTTGGGGGAAAAATAAATAAATAAATAAAATTATTAAAAAAATAGTAATAGTAATAATGGCTAATATTATCGGGCACTTAACCATGTTCTGTCTGGGCTATGCGCTAGATTGTTACACTATTATCTCATTTAACCCTCATGACCATACTGGGAGGTAAGGACCGTTAGTTTCTCCACTGTACAAATGAGAAAATAACAAAGCACGTTATTTACAAACTCTTATGTCTGATCCACCTAGAGGCAGGCTTGACTCTGCCACTAACTATGTGACCTTAAGCAAGTTGGGTAAACCTGAGCCTCCCACCCCTACATGGCAAACCCATGCAGGCTCCCATCTGCTTCTCTTCAGCTCCCTCTGCTGCTACTGCCATCCTTGGGACCAAAGCACAACGTTTCATGTACCCCAGCAAGGCCAAGTGGGGCATCAGCTGCCAGCCGGGAAGTGCAGGCTCAGGTCTGCTGTGGAAGGAGTCCAATCCAGACGGGCACCGAGCCAGCTCAGAGACCACCCAAGACAGACTGCAGGCCCCTGAGCCACTTGGGCCACAAGCATCTGCTCACACAGGTGTGTGTGGTGTGCCCAGAGTGTGCATACAGTGGGTCTACGGTTTGCACACAGATTCAAGGAAGCCTGTGAAGCTGAACCTGCACTCGTTAGGACGTTGGGCAGCCCCGGGGCTCATCCTTGCGTGTAACCCAAGGTGCAGTCCGGCTCTTCTGCTGTGGTCCTTCTCCCCCGACTTTCACACGCTCCCCTTTGAATGCCCAACACCTGCCTCTCTTGGCTCTTACAGTCACCAAGATAACATCTTCTCAACAGCATAATGTGTAGGGGGCTGGGGCCCTTGCCTGGGAGTTTTCATCTCTGTGCTGTCTCTGGATTGGCACCTGCTATTCGTTTTCAAACCCTGTGACCACTAGGGGATAGGGGGCTGCCTGGGACACCCCGCCTGGTGCACTTGCTTCTTCTCTAATGTAGGACTCTGGTGATGCACCTCCATCTTGCTCTCAGAATCCCCGGGCTGCGCTATGAGGAAACACCTGGGGTACCACAAGGGAGGCTTTCTGCCCTCCCCACCCTTAACTTTGCAGTCAACCAAGGGATGAAAAGGAAAAGGGCCAGCTGCAATGCACAGGAGGGCGGGGCATGGTCCTCTCTGACATCCTTCCTCGGTAAAGTATACAAAACATTTCTCTAGTCAGATATGTGGGGAATATAAAGCTATGTAAATATAAAGCTATAATTTGTAATTTTAAAACTCTCAAAAATGGAATCTCCAAGCCCAGATGGTTTCGCTGGAGCTACCAAATATTTAAAGAAAAATTAACACCAATTTTATACAATCTCTTCCAAAAAATAGAAGAGGAAAGAACACTTTCCAACTATTTTATGAGACCAGTATTACTCTGATACCAAAATCAGACAAAGATAGTATATATTTTAAAAGACAAAAACAAAAAAACTACAGACCAATATATCTAATGCACATAGATGCAAAAATATTTGACAAAATATTAGCAATCCAAATTCAATAATGTATAAAAAGGATTATATATCATGACCAAGTGACGTTTATTCTAGGTATGCAAGGCTGGTTCAACATTTGAAAATCAGTTAATGTAATCCACCATATCAACAAGCTAAAGAAGAAAAAGCACACAATCATATCAATTGACAGAAAAAACATTTACGAAATTCAGCAACCATTTGTGATTTAAAAAACAAACTTCTCTTCAAGTTAAGGACAGCAGAGAGTTATCTCAATTTGAAAAAGACCATCTACAAAAAACCTACAGCTAATATCTTCCTTAATGGTGAAAGACTGAATGCTTTCCCCCTAAAATCAGGAATAAGGCAAGGATGTCCACTCTCACCACTTTTATTCAACACTGTATTGGAAGTTCTAGCAACTGCAATAAGGCAAACAAAAGAAGTAAAAGGCATTACAGATTGGAAAGGAAGAAATAAAACTCCCCCTATTTGCAGATGACATGATAGGCTATGTAGAAAATCCCATGGAATCTGTTAAAAAAAAAACCTCCTGAAACAAATCAGTGAGTTTGGCAAATTCATGGGATACAAGATAAACATAAAAAATTAATTGTACTTCTATATACTAGCAATGAACACTTATACACTGAAATTAAAAATACTGTTTACAATCACTCTCCAAAAATGAAATACTTAGGTGTAAATCTAACAAAACATATCTAGGATTTATATGTGAAAAACTCCACAATGCTGTTGAAAGATTTCAAAGAAAACCTAACTAAATGGAGAGACATACTGTGTGCATGGATTGGACAACTCAATATAGTTAAAATGATAATTCTTCCCAATTGATATGCAGGTTTAACACAACTTCTATCAAAAGCCCAGCAAGGTTTTTTATAGATATAACAAGCTTTTTCTAAAATTTACAAGAAAAGGTAAAGGAACTAGAATAACTAAAACAATTTTGAAAAAGAATAGAGGGAGGAATCAATCTATCCAATTTCAAGACTTACGGTAATTAAGAATGTGTGATATTGGCAAAAAAAATAGACACATAGATCGATGGAACAGAATAGAGAGCCCAGAAATAGACCCACACAAATATGCTCAAGTGATTTTTGGCAAAGGTACAAAAACCATCCAATGGAGGAAGTACAGCCTTTCAACAAATAATACTAGACCAATTGGACATCTGCAGGCAAAAAAAAAAAAAGGAACCTCAACCTAAATCTCACACCTTATGCAACAGTAACTCAAAATGGATCACAGACTTAATGTAAAATATAAAGCTCTAAAAATTTTAGGAAAAAACATGAGAGAAAATCTTCAGGTTTAGGCAAAGAGTTTTCAGACTTGACACCAAAAGCAAGATCCATAAAAGGAAAAACTTATTATTGGACATCATCAAAATTGAAATCTTTTGCTCTGCAAAAGAGTCTGTTAGGAGGAGAAGACAAGCTACAAAACAGGAGAAAATATTTGCAAACTACGTATCTTACAAAGGGTTCATATCTAGGATATATAAAGAACTCGTAAAACTCAACAGTAGAAAAGCAAACAATCCAATGAGAAAATGGGCAAAAGACATGAAGAGATGTTTCACTGAAGAACACATATAGATGGCATATAAGTACATGAAAAGGCGTTCAACATCATTAGCGATTAGGGAAATGCAAATTACAACCACAATGAGATAGCACCACACAGCTATCAGAATGGCTAAAATTTTAAAAAGTGACAAAACCAAATCCTGGCGAGGATGCAGAGAAAGTGGATCACTCATAGATTACTGATGGGAATGTAAAATGGTACAGCCACTCTGGAAAATAGTTTGGCAGTTTCTTGTAAAACTAAGCTTGCAATTACCATACAACCCAGCAATTTCACTCTTGGGCGTTTATCCCCCAAAAATGAAAACTTATATCACACAAGATCTGCACACAAATGTCCATAGAGGAACTGGAATCAGCCCAGATGTCCTTTAATAGGCGAATGATTAAACACACTATAGTATATCCATCCATGGACTACTGTTCAGCGATAAAAAGGAACAAATTATTGATACATACAACAATGTGGATGAATCTCCAGGGAATTAAGCTGAGTGAAAAAAAGCCAATCCCAAAAAGCTACATACTGTATGATTCTACTCATCTAACGTTTTTGAAATGATAAAATTTGAGAAATGGAGAACAGATTAGTGGTTGCCATGGGTTAGGAACAGTGGGGAAGTGTGGGTAGGAGGAAGGAGGGTACAGGCAACAGGAGGTATTGTTGTAATGTTGGAACTGTTCAGTGTCTTGACTGTGGTGGTAGTTACGCAAACCTATACACACCCTTGCGTGCACACACACACATACACAAATGAGTACAGGTAAAACTGAGAATATCTGAATAAGATGGGTGGAGTGTATCAATGACGTCAATATCCTGACCCTGATATTATACTATAGTTTTGCAAAATACCGTTGAAGAAACCGGGCTCTCTGTATTATTTCTTACAACTGCATGTGAATCTAGAATTACCTCAACAAAATTTCAATTAAAAAATACAACCATAATGTCATCACAGCTAAAAAAAAATAGCATTAATTCTGATTATCTGAATGACAGCATACAATTTAAAAACTCATGATGGGGTAAACTCAAACAGGATGAAATGTACCTAGGAAAAATGTAAAGTTCTATAATTAGATTCAGTCAATTAAATCAGTGAAAGAATCCTGTTTTGGGAGGGAAACCTGATGATTAGGACACTCAAAGCTTTAAGTAACACACTCTGAGGTTGAATTCTGGGTATGTCTTTCTTCATGTGGGGGCGCCCAGACAGGAAAACAGCAAGAAATGTCCCAACTTTTAGGTGGCTCCATTATGTTAATGTAATAATTTGCACTTGTGTGACCTTCTGCTCCTACCCATGAAGTTCCAAATCTAACTCCATTATGGGCAAAGTACTCAGTCTCATTCTTGTATTAAAATGAAAACTGCTCCTTCTTTTGGAGCCCTAAAGGCAACATCTTCAATATCCTTATGCTATTTATATAGCATAGTCCAAATTTCGTCTCAGTTTTGCCCATGTTTATGTAGCGCACACACATTGGGTGTGAGATGGAAAATCAGTAATGCCCATAAATGCCGGGGGACATTTAAAGGGGTTACATAGAAAGTATCACGGCACTGCACGAGGATCATTTTATGCTAGGCGCTAGATAGGAAAGCGCCTATATTACAAGGCGGCAAATATATTTTCAGCTCAGATTCCAAGCTGAGAGTGACTCTTTCCACCTACAAAGGGTTTAGAAATCCCTTCCAGTTGTTAGAGAAGGCTGATTGTGGTCTTGAGAACACAATTAAAGGGAGAAAAAGAAAACTTTGTTATCCACACAGCATTCTCATTAACATGAAATGTCATCAATCCAGCAGGAGCAATGTGTATTCAAGTCAAGTCTCTGAAGAAAGCAGTTAATAAAGACTCTACTTGATGTAAACGTGCAAATGCAAAAACAAGGAATATAGTCAAGGGGGAAGGGGAGAGTAAGCTTGAAGTGTGGACAGGAAAGACAAATTGGCCACAGAGAGGAGGGTGCAAAATCTGGAAGAATTATTTCCTCAGCCACACGGGATGAGGGTTCTCACCAGAGCTCGAGAGAGATACTGGAACCCTCTGTATAATCTTTTGGTTCCTTGTGAATATTTATGCTTTCCTTACTTTAGAGAATTGTGTTATTCTCATTCTAGCGGTCTGACTCAGGGACCTCAAGAATGCCCACAGGATGAGCCTCTTTGGTGGTGTTTCCAATAGAGACTTGAGCTGGGTGACTGTGACCTGACTATTAAGATTCCGGTGCTCAGTGTGGGCAAAACTAGCTAAGCAACATTTTTTGCGTAGAGCTGCATTCACGACGCTGATCTCTCTCTCTCTCTCTCTCTCTCTCTCTCTCTCTCTCTCTCTCTCTCTCTCTCTCTCTCGCAGCCTATTACTGTTCTATTTCCATTGCAACAAATCATCAGAAATTCAGCATCTTAAAACCATACAGATTTATTATCTTACAGTTCTGCAAGTCAGAAGTTTGACACAGGTCTCACTGGGCTAAAATCAAGGTGTTGGCAGGACTGTATTCCTTCTAGAGGCTCTAGGAGAGAATATATTTCCTTGTCATTCCTAGCTTCTAGTGGCCACCTGCGTTCCTTGTTCATGGCCCCCTTCCTCCTTCTTTAAAGCCAACAACGGCCGGTTGAGTCCCTTTCATGCTTTGAATTTCTTCTGCCTCTTCTGTTATCCCATCTCTCTCTCATTGCATCCAGAAAAGATTCTCAGCCTTTAAGGACTCATATAATTAGATTGGGCCTACCTTGATAATCCAGGATAATCTTCCAATCTCAAGGTCTCATAGCATTAATCACATCTTTAAAATCCCCTTTTCCACGGAAGGTAAAATATTCACAGGTTCCAGAGATTAGAGTGTGTACATCTTTGAGGGACCATCATTCTGTCTACTACATGGGGCTGGCACTGCAAGGGATATTGGCACTATGAACTGACACTATGCCCTAAAATTTCTCCCTCAAATACCGTAAATTATTTCAAGAGAATTACCTTGTATATGACCAGAAGAAGAAAAGAGCAAGGCTGAGCTGGGACATGTCTGCTAAGCAGGCTGCTGGCATCACTCGCTGCCTAGGTAACTAGTACCTACATCCCAGCTTCAAAAGGTATGCAAACAAATTCACACCTCAGGAAAGTGATAGACTACGTCATGGTCTTAATGTCTGGTCTTTGGATCAGCAGCGTCACGTTCTTTACCCAGGAGCTTATTAGAAACACAGACTGCTAGGCTGCACCCTACACCCTATTGAACCAGAATCTGCATTTTTAACAAGATCCCTAGGTAATTCACATGCGCATTAAGGTTTTAAGAAGAACTGGTCTAGAGGCTATGATAGTGGCTTTCAACCTTGGCTGCCCTTTAGAATCACTGGAGAGGTGGGTTGCTTTTCTTAAGTTTTATTTGGAAATAGTTTCAGACTTACAGAAGAGTTGCAAAAATAGTACAGAGAGCTCCCATATACCCTTCACTCAACCTTCCATGTGTACATAACCATAGTACAATTATGAAAATTAAGATAGTAACATTGGCACAATATCATTAATTAAGCTCAGTCTTTATTTGAATTTCAACAGTTTTTACCCTACTGTCCTTTTTTTTTTCCAGTAACCAACCCAGGATTCTATATTTAATTGTCATAGCTAGTTAGTTTCCTCCAGTCTGCTCTCAGTCTGTCTTTGTCTTTATGACCTTGACGTTTTTGAAGAATACTGGTCAATTGTTTTGTAGACTATTCCTAAATTTGGGTCTGTCTTATGTTTTCTCCTGATTTGATTGAGGTTATACATATTTGGCATGTGCTCACAGGGAGTACATGTTGATATGTCTTGTTACTGGTCATGTTAACCTTGGTCACTTGGTTAAGGTGGCGTCTCCACTGTAAAGTTACCATTTTCCCCTTTATAATTAATAAATAACTTCAGAGAGATGCTTTGACACTGTACAAATGTTCTATTTCTCCTCAAACTTTCATCCATTAATCAATTAGCATCTATTGGTGGATATTACTTGCAACAATTATTGCTGTGATGTTCTAATAGTGATTTTCCTATTTATTAATTGGAATTCTGTAATGAAGAGCTGTTTTTTCTCCATCATTTATTTATTCAACTATATTTATATCAATATAGACTCATGGATATTTATTTTATTTTATTGTTACTTATTTTGTTACTCAAATTGTTCCAGCTTTGGCCATTGGGAGCTCTTTCAGAGAGGCTCCTATGTCCTTTTGAATTACACCCATCCCTCACTCTCTTTTTTCATGTTATTTTTATTATAGACTTTTTATTTTTGGAATAATTTTAGATTTACAGAAAAAATTACAGACAGTACACAGATTTCTGCATACGCTTCACCCAGCTGCCCCTAATGCTATTGGTACATTACTGTTAACTGAACTCCAGACTTTATTTAGATTTTGCCTGTTTTCCCACTAATGTCCTTTTTCCATTTCAGGATCCAATCCAGGATACTTATTGCATTGAGGCCTCTGTCCTTTTTTGAGCAGATCCTCACTTACCACAAGATGCTCCAGACTTATCTTATATTTCCTCTGCTCAGTCCTGGAATAAACCACTTCTCTAAGGAGCCCCACTCAGGGAGTACTGAAAAATCCAAATGCCCAGGAAGCACTCTAGATTAAGGCAGAATCTCTGGCTGTGAAATCCTGGCATTTGCAGTTTTAAAAGCTCCCCAGGTGATTCCAGTGTGCATGTGAGATTGAGAACCACTGATCCAGACCTTAGTTCTGTAGCTAAAGAATAGTTAAAACTATGAATGGTAAATCCCCAAATGCTAAAGACTTAAGCATATTTCCCAGCAGGCTCTTATGCTCCCTGAAGACAAGGGACTCTGTCTTGTTCACCTCTAATCAGCACCTAGGCCAGAACCAAGCACATAGGAGGTGCTCAGAAAAGCCGTATGAATGAAAACTGAACAAGCGAATTGAGCCTTGCCTTCCTCAGTGAAATGAGCCTCAGCCTGACTTCTTTTTTCCTAACCCCAATTTATTATACATTAGACCTTTTGGTTGCTCTGAGTTTTATGCTGAACACCTATTTCCTAAAATCTTGAGTCAGTGCTAAGGAAGCAACATAAAGGCTGCCCGCCACAAATCTTTGCATCTCCTCCCTGGCATGACACCATGCTGGCTTCCCCACACTGGGTCTGCTGTCAATTCTCCTCATTTGGGTCCTCTTCTGCCCTCTTTTACCTCCAACAGCACTTATGGTAAATGCATCAAAAAAGGTAGCACCAACTCCTTTATTTCTTTTACTTTGTCCCTCCTCCCTTTTTCTAGCCTGCTTCAACGCCTCAGCGTTTTCTGTAGCAAAGTACAAAAGGCGCAGGCTCTGGAGCCAGCCAAACTAGAGTCAAGTCCCAATCCTCCCACTTAGTAGACATATATAGTTGGGCAAGTAACTGAACCTCTCTGAGTCTCTGTTTCCTAGTGTGTAAAATGGGGATAATATCACCTACCTTACAGGATTGATGTGAGAAGTCAAGAGAACATTTTTGCTAATCTAGAGCACAGTGTGTGCTCAGAAATGGCAGTTGTGATAGTCATTCTTGTTATTATTGTTATTGGTAGTGGGGATCAGTTTCCTGAATCACACACTCTTCTTTGGAAGGGATAGGGCAAGGCAAATGAATTCTGTAAAAGAAAGCAAGAATTCTACCCTCTGTCCAGGGTCTAGAGTAACTTATAGAAGTTCATTTAGAATTTTCAGAATTCACTGCAGGCACTTAGACAATTCAGAGGAAATGGTCAAAATTGCATAAAGCCAACCTCAGCTAAAGTAATTACCTGCTGACACCATCTGTTTGTGTAACCAACAGATAAAAATAACTAACGCAGGGGGGAATACATTGACATCTTCAGAGTGCTTTTGTTTGTAACATCTCATTTAACCCCTCCCAACCTCATAGTGGCTATTTTGACCATTTTACAGATAAAGAAACCAAAGTTATATGATACCGTCACTGAACTAGCAAGTGATAGAGTCAAAACTCACGCACAGGTCTTTCTAGCTCTGACATCCTTGTGGTTTTTTTTCTTCTGTGTAAGTTTATAGGTGTCAGAAGAGCACACTTACCTCCAGGTCTGTTTGAAACGGGAGTTTTAAGGAAAAGGCTTAAAAGACTGAACTGCCTCATTGAAGAAAACATCAAATTAAAAAATGGGTGAAGGGGGTCAAAAGGTACAAACTTCCAGTTATAAACTAAATAAATCATGGGGATGTAATGTACAGCACTGTGACTATAGTTAATAATACTGTATTGCATATTTAAAAGTTGCTAAGAGAGTAGATCTTAAAAATCCTCATCACAAGAAAAAAAAATTTTGTAACTATGTATGGTGATGGATATTAAGTAGACTTATTATGGTGATCATTTTGCAATATATACAAATATCGAATCATTGTGTTGTACACATGAAACTAATATAGGTTATACGTTGATTATACCTCAATAAAAAAAAACTCAGATGAGGCCTCTTCATCTTCTCCCTTTGGCTTAGTAGAGAAGTGTTTTCCTGGCAACTTGTTTGTCCCACCAACTAATCAATCGTCAACTAATTAACCAATCAACCAACATGCTTAGCCTATGCTAGGGGCTGTGGGGACACGAGGAAAGATACCCAGACCCCTCCCCCCCATCAGGCCAGTGCAGGAAACAGAAGTAACCCACCGAAGCAGAGTACATGGGGTCATGGGTCAAAGGAGAGAGAAGTCTGGGAAGGATCTATACAGGGGGGACCCATCTGGAATGATGATGGGAGGATGGGCGTGGGATGGGGAAAGGAACTGGAGATGGTACTTCTGGTGGGAAGTCACAACAATAAAGGCAGGAGGTGGAAATGAGGATGTCATATGCCAACTATGAAGACAGAAGCCACCTGTGGTCCATATTTGTTTTCAAGGAGAAGTGAGAAACAGGATGGGGGTCTGAATATGCTGGGTCATGAAACAAACAGCAGATCTGAACATCAAGTGCTGACCAGTTGGGAGCTGTGAAGGTTTATGAGCTAGGCAAGGACGCCATAAATTTGATGTTTAAGCCAGTTCTAAACATTGCAAATCACCCTAGCATTGATTTGTTGCTTGATTTAAACTAACTAGAATAATTAGTTCTCATTGTTAAAAAAAAAAAAAAAGACAGAACTACTCAAGGCTTCCACCAACGCTGCAAAGTGCCCAATACTTTGGAGTATTAAAATTAGAAATTTCTCTTAAATATGATTCAACAAGAAGAAACATCAAAGGCTAAGGAGCTGCAATTTTGGAATAATAAAGCATGTAGGTACAAGCAGCCAGGAGTGAAGCAGAGAAAATTATGTAATCTTACTGGCAGGGAAAATGCCCCAAACCAAATATTTTTTTAAATGCTATGGAGTACCTGACTGCTACCTTTTCTGCAGTGACCAGGAGAGAAATCTAATTTTTATAAGTCTCGTACCCAATATTAAGGTTGCAAATTATGTCTTTTTATTCATGTTTATTTTGTTAGAATCTTTATTTTACTTTAACCTATCCTTACAGTTAACATCTCCAAGGCACACACAGAAAACTGAGATACCCATGTTGCGCATTTTAAAACTAAATAACAAAATGCACTGAGTTCTGCTAACCTTTAGACTATTGGTTTTGATGTTTTATCTTGCTAGAATTTTCTGTGGACATTAGCAGAGAGATTTCCAAACAGAATGCAGGCCTTTTCATTTCTTTGGGATGCGGGGATGGAGGTTTAGGAGGTGAGAAACCTTTTTTAAAACAGACATAAGATGTTCTATGCATATGTTGCAACTCAAAACCCTGGGAAAGTATTTTTCACCTTCTTAACCTATATTTGAGTCCCAGACTATTGGCTGTATTCTAATTCATACTTACCTATGAGCAAACACGGAATCGAGGCGTAGAAAAACCACATGATTTGTTGAGATTTCTTCTAGAACCATCAGGAGGGTCTGTGTTTGGCAGACTCAGCTTGACCTGGAACACTGTTTCCTTCCAGAATGAAGCATTCTGTCCATCTCGGCCATCGTTGCTTCAGAACACAGATGTGGGAGCTGAGGTCTGAGTTGCTGTGAAGCCTGAATTGTTCTGGAATGAGGAGCCGGCCCAGACAGCTCAGAAGGGGCGGGCTGTGCAGCACCCTCCTTTCTGCCCAAACTCAGGTGTTGCCACAGGGGGCGTGGCCTAGGAGAGTTCCAGAGGAAAGGTAACTCTGGGGAGCTAGAGAATCTACATGGAGGAGATCCTTAGACCATAGGGTCTGTCCTGAGGGACCCTGGCAGTCCTTAGAGGCCCCATTGGCAGTGAGCAGGCAGGATTATCTTACCTCTCATCAAATAGCTCTCCTCTTCCAAGTCTCCATCTTGTGATTCATTCAAGCTGGGTACTGATTAGCTCTTTTTACATAGCTTTTTACATAGCTCTACATACCCACTTCAAAAAAGTAGAGAAGTTAAAAAAATTTTTTTAATACCTTTAAAAAAGTCAGGGGTGAAGAAGAATATATAGCTTCATATTTGCTTGCATTTGCAAAAAGAAAACCTGGAAGGAGACATAGAAACTAACAAGATTGGTTACCTTGGGGCAGAGGGAGTGGGAATTGGGAAGATGGAGAAAAATGGGAACGAGACTCTTCACAGTATATCTTTTTGTTTGGTTTGTTTGGGTGGTTTTTTAATTTTTTTTTTATTGTGGTAAAATACACATAAAATTTACCATCTTAACCATTTTTAAGTATACAGTTCAGTGGTATTAAATACATTCAAATCTTTGTGCAACCATCACCACCATCATTCCCATAACTCTTTTCATCTTGTAAAACTGAAACTCTATACCCATTAAACAATAACTCCCCATTCTTCCCTCCCCCTAGCCCCTAGCAACCACTATTTTACTTTCTATCTTTATGATTTTGATTACTCTGAGCACCTCATAAAAGTGGAATTTTGCAGTATTTATCTTTCTGTGACAGGTTTATTTCACTTAGCATAATATCCTCAAGGTTCACCCATGTTGTAGCACATTGCAGAATTTCTTTCCTTCTTAAGGCTGAATAATATTCCGTTGTATGTGTATACTACATTTTGCTTATCTATTCATCCATCTATGGACACTTGAGTTGCTTCCATGTTTTAGCTGTTGTGAATAATGCTGCTAATGAACTTGGAGGTACAAATATCTCTTCAAGACCCTGCTTTCAATTCTGTTGGGTCCCATATATCTTTTTATACTGTTTGATGACTGAACCATGTGAATATATTATTGAAAAACTAAAAACAATTTTAAAAAGTGGAAGGAAAATCTTATGATAGGGTTTGGCCCCTTAAAATGTCAGCTTTTTAAAGAGCCTAAACACTCGACATGTGCAAATGCATTAGTGGAAAGAACATGGGTTTTAGAGTGCAACAGGTTTTGGTTCCAGTTTCAGAACTTATTTGCAATATAACCTTGGAACATTAATCACTTAATAATTCATTAAACGAATATTCACTGAGGGCCCACTATGTGCTAGATCCTGGGAATTCAATAGTTCCTGCCCTCAACCAAGAACTTCCCAATAGTGGAGAAGATGGACATGGGAATAACTATAAATCAATGTTGAAAATGAAGTGACAGAAATATTCACAAAGGAATATAAGAGAATTAAGGAGAAATACCTAACCCAGCCTACGGGATCAGAGAAGGCTTCCTGGAGGAGGTGACTTTTGGGCTGAGTATCAAACACTGAAAAAAATTAGCCAACCATGGTGTGTTTAGGAAACCACAAGAAGTTTGGTGCAATTAGAAAGCAAGGTTAAAGTGGCAAGAAATGGGGCTTAAAGGCAGACAAAACAGGATTCCAGAGAGCTTTGAATGCCTTGTTGAAGAGCTTAGTGTTTATCCTGAGAGCAATGAAGGTCATAGGAGGGGTCAAAAGCTCAAATCTGATTATGTCATTCCCTGCATTTGAGCTTTAAAAAGTTTATGATTAGGGTGGAGAAAACAGTGGAAGGGGCCAGACTGCAGGCAGGAGGGCCAGGAGGGAGCTGTGTCAGTTAGCTAAGTGAGAGATATTATTGGCTTCCACATATCTGTAGAGAAGTAACTAAATTCAAAAGATGAAGGAGGTAGAATTGACAGTTCCTAGATATTGAGAGGATTGGGAGGGTGGAGGAAGAGAAGGCAAACATGAATTTCAGGTTCTAGGTTTGAGTAACTGGGTGGATGGCAGCACCTCGACCAAAATAATGGAAAAAGGAAGAGGGTGGGGTGAGGTCAAGGCAGGCAGGGGTGGGGGTGGTACAGAACAAGGTTGCATGTGTTCAGCCTGATGCACTTGAATTTGAGATGCTTACATGGGGGGGGGGTCTCCAGTATGTAAATGATCTTTGTCTCAAGTTTATGTGTCAAGGGTATGGCACCATTTCCCCTACCTTCAGCATTTCAGTGGTTGCTGAGACCAGGAAGTGGGTAACATTGAAGGAGAGTATGTAGATTAAGGAGGCATGTGGATGTGTTCCTGGAGAAGACCCACATTTAAGGACCAACACAAGAAAAAGAAATAGGGAGATATAGGGGGAAAAAATAGGTCAGAGAGGTGGTCCTGGAACAAATTATGGTCCTGGAAATGATGAAGGATGGAGTGATCGTCAAGGGAGAGTGCAGAAGAGAGAGTCATTGGGTTAATCATTGAAAAACGTCCCCTGGACTTAGCACCTGGAAGGTCATTTGTAATCTCAGTAAGAAGAGTTTCAGTGGAGAGCTTGAATCAGAAGTGGATAGTTATAGGTTGAGGAGCGGATGGGGAAAGTAGTGCTCTTTTGATGTGAAGGGAAAGAAATCAACTCCAGGAGCCTCGTTTTTTCACTTATAAAATAGATACAATGATGTCTTGCATAATAGTTGTGGGAATTAAAGAATGAGAAGCTTATTATCACAGTGCCAGGGATACAGTAGGTCTTCACAAATTCTGTATTAACCATTTGTTATATTAATAATATTAACAATAAATACATTAGGGATTATTTGCTCTGACTGGCTGGCCCTCTGTGGGCTGTGCATCCTTCGATTTGGCCCCTGGATCAGCAAAGGAAGGCTTCCAATTGGAGATACCTACTAGAGGGTAGTAGCTAAAAGCATGGGCTCTGGGGCCAGGCTGCCTGGGGTGGCATCCAGGCTCTGCCGCTTATTGTTTGTATTTTAGGCAAGTCATTTAAACAACTTGTTTTAGTGTCCTCATTTGTAAATTGGAGACAATTATAATAGTACCTAATTCATAGGGCTGTTGTGAGGACTAAATGAGATGGTACAAGATCTAGCAAAGTAAGTGTACAGTAAACATTAGCTGTATATCTTTTTGCTACACCACAGTCAAGAAGACTTGGTGCATGCTCTCCTTGACCCCAGCACTGTGAGTCAGTGTGCCCTGTGAGTCATCTGTGCCCTGACCTCTGGTCACCAGCTGCTTGTACAGTCTCCCAGTGCTCCCCTGGCATCTGATCCTGGCTCCACTTGACTTTGGGTCTGGACGCACCTCAACTTGGGAGAGCTTCATCCATGCTGGCCTCAACATCTGTCCTCAGTCTCCTGGCTTCCTGATTCCTCTGTCCTAAATCCACTTCTGCCCACAGTTTCCACATGTTAAAAGCCAACAATAAAGGCCAATATGTACTGGATATGTATTATGTGCCAGGAATTGTCCTACAGGCTTTCCATAATTGTATACATTTCCACGTATTATACAACAGACTTTCAAGGTAAGATCTGATTCCCAACTTTTCAGATGAGGACACAGGGCTCAGAGAAATTTATTTACTATAGATCACAGAGCTATTCAGGGATGGAGACAGAAATTCGAATCGAGGTCTGTGTAACTCCAAGTTCTTTTCACTCATCTTACTGCCTTCCAATTAGCCCCAAAGGAGGGCTCACAACGTGTCCGAGGGGCATAGAAGAGTGAGTGATCCAGATTAGCAAAGGCTTTAGAGAATAGACAGATCCCAATATGGAGTTCCAAGTATGTACCCATTTAGATTTGGGTAGGAGAGATGCATTCACAGTTTAGCATTCCAACTGGGAGAATGGCAAGAGCAAGGCCCAAGGATGGAAACGTTGAGAGGAAGATTAAGAATGAAAAGGAAAAGGTAAGTAAACAGAAAAATGGGAGGGAAAGAACAAGACTCTTCAGCTATGCCGTGGGGGAAGAAGGAGAGTTGTCCACCAAAGCTTGAGGTCTTAAGATAGTTAGCTCTACGTGGGCATGGATCCTTGTCAAGATGCCCCTGACCAGCACTGCCATGCTGATAAGGCAGTACTGCCTGCCAATCCTTCACAAGCCACTGCAAGGAAAGTCTCCATCCTAGGCTCAGCACACCTCAAGGGGCACTGAGGGGTAATGCTACCTGCCCATAACAGCTTTTAAATGACGGTCCCTCTCAGGAGTGGTTCATGACTCAACAAGGAACTCAGACCATCCACCTCTGCTTGGCCCCCACTATCAGGTGACTTCAGGAGGGCTATGCCTTACCTGCTAGCCCCTACCCTTGCCTGGACATCCCTGACTCTGATCTTGCCTTTCTCTTCTGCCTTTGAGGTACTTCTCTTTCTATACCTTCTCATCAGCTGGCTATGATCTTTTGCCTATGCAACATGCCAAAACCAAACTATCCTCTAACCTGTTGCCTGCACTTCTCAGGTTAATTTCCAGTGCCTTCCAGAGTTGAAGGATCATCTATGTCTGAAGATGAACTGCTGGAAGAATAGACCTATTTCCTATCATAAGCAGGTAGTCTAGAAACAGGAATTTTTTTCCTATTACACTATTTGCAACTTAAATATTTGATATTTAATTATGGAAGGAAAAGCAAGAAGATACGGCGTTTTTGTAGAAGGGTAAAGATGCAGTGGGGAGGGATAAGGAGGTTCATAGTCAAGGAAGAGACTCCCAAGCCCTCTGAGCCCCACAGGGCCCAGACTAGAATGAAGCGAAGAGAGGCGTTAGGGCACAAAATTTGAGGCATTCACTCTTACGTTGTGCAAGCGCAGGATATGTGCTGGCCCTGGCACCAACTACGTGGTCAATTACTCCATTCCAATACCCCTTACTTGCCCTACTTAGCACAGAATAGTTCTCTTCCCTTTACTAAGTAAGATTCCTAAATATCTATGTCCTGTGTTTTAGCACATCTAACATTTAGTTGTAACTCATCATCTTTTTTTTTTTTTTTTCTGGAAGTAACATAGGGTATTTAAACAGTTGAATTCCCCTTGTCTTAGATTCTTCTAACTGCTGTTTTGATTGAGTCTGCTCCAGATGTAATTTCCGCACACTTCCAAGCTCTAGTTTCCAGGGTTCTTGCAGCCCTTTTTCACCTTCTCTGAACATACTTTAGTTTTTCAATTTCCTCCAGTGCAGAACATCAGGAATTTATCCTCCCTTAAGCTCAATTCCTTCCTTAGGGTGTGATCAATTAAAACCCTTAAGGCTGTCAAACAGCCCTCCTTTCCGTAGTTACAAACTGATTTTTTTCTAAGTCACCTTCCCCAACAACTCTTAAGATGGAGAATTCGGCTTTATGCAGAAGAGCCCTACATAGTTAAAAGATGCACATTTAAATAAAACAAATACCATGTAATTCAATTTTAAACTTTAAAACCAGAAAACAATGCTCTGTAATAGTGAAGATCTTAATATAATTCTCAAATGATTTTAGTTGCTTTATTTTCACTCAACCACTGGTTTAATCCCAGTCATCAGTGATTCTATTAAGTGGAGCACACAGTATACTCCAAGGTCAATCTTATTAGAGGCCTCCTTTGATCATCCTACATAAATTAATACCCCTACTTTCACTCTCCAACCCCCTCAACCTACTCTATTTTTTCTTCAGAGCACTTCTTCATTAGACATTACATCATTAGAAATGTAAGTTTGATGACAGCTTTTGGACAACTTTGTCCATTTTCTTCACTATCATATTGCTAGTTTAGAACAGTCTGGCACCCGCGCAATCAAATATTTGAGGTGAGTTGGGTGGATGGTTGGATGACAGATAAAATATCTCTAAAAGCTATTTAAACAGACATTACCATACACATAGATATAACAGTTCAAAAAATATTTTTTTCATCTTGGTGCCAAGTGATTAGCATATGTCCCGATAAAATCAGTATTTGTTTTCTATAACATCTCCCTTATCTATAGTCTAGAAACCATATCAAAAGTCTGTTTGTCCTTACTTGTTCCTAGAAAAGACATGCTTATTCAGGGATTACTAACTTCTTCCCTAAGGGCTCAAAAAATACTAATTAATAATCATTCCTGTGTTTAGCCTAAAACAGACAACACATCAGTCTCATTCTGGGTCCCCGTCTCCATAATTTCCCAAAGGCTATCTGCAAATTTTCTACATAGTCTATGATATAAATTATCTCAGCCCAGAAATTTATGTAAAGGAACTATATATCTTAACTATTTTAGATGTCTATTTTTAATTGCCTATTTATGTTTGTTTTCCTGTTTGAAAGTCATTATCATTCCATGAGATATAAGAAAACTGGAGGGGAAATTGAGTACTCTTTTTGTGTTCTGTAGTTATAACCACAAATAAAATTTGCAACATTATTCCAAAATACTGAGACCAGTTTTCCTGTGAGCTTTAAAAACAGCTTAAATTTAAAGTGGTTTGAGTGGAAACGTTTAAAAATCAGCCAGTCCAGCAGGTAAAGTTTGTGTTAAACCATTGTAGGCATCAGGCCAATTCTGAAATATTTGAGATAATGCAAGTGCTCTGGCCAGCAAACATAGTCCCAAAAAGACACTTTGGTTTAAAACATTTACCTCTGTGAACACGGCCAATAACAACTGCTCTTCAATAATAATTTTCCTGCTCTTTAAAATCTCACCAAGCTCAATTTAGGTTCTCCTCATTAAACAAGCAAGTCTCAGCAAACTGTATATGCTTTCAGATCAAAAGAACACCTCATTAGTAACCTAGAAAAATATATTTTGGTTCCTCGGTCACTTGGTTTAAGTCATGTAACAGCAAAAAATTAGGGTGTGGAGTATGCATAGTATGCTTGTCAGTGTTTAGAAGATGACAGAGTTGAGTCACATAAACTTGCTAAACCAATAGAACCAGCTTATCAGAAGAGAAGAGCTTCCTACTTTGCCTTGCATTAGAATCAAATAATGGTTTTCCCCAGAAGCAGTAATGTGGCATTTTTTAAAAAGTCCACTGGATGCTATTCAGAACATAAAATGAGGATCTCATCATCTATATCAAATGTCCTTTAAGGAAGAAGTGACTACAGTTTTGAAGCCATTTGGAAACAGTCAAAAGATCTATATAAATACAAGATTACGAAGGACCCCCCTTATCTTCTAGGAAAATATTAAAGTGGAAAAGTTAAAGCATGTTGTAATGCTACGTTCCTAATTTATTGATTTGGACATTGCACCGGAAGTGTTTCTGAAAAATGATAGTTTCCTGATTCTATATCGAAAACTTGGAAAAATAGGGAGTAACAGTAACTGCATTTGGAGATGTGAACTAGGGAGATAAGGGTTGGAAGACTTTTTTACGTTGAATTTTTTTTTTACCATATGCATTGGTGAAAATAAGAGGACATCCATCTGATAAGTCGCCTGGTGGGAATTCAACTCCAGTATTGTCCACTTCTCCTTTTTCAAGGGAACCCAGAACTCTGAATTTTATGTGAAATCCCCCAATTTTTAAATGTTAACTATTTTTTTAGGCACTGTGTGGGTTGAACTGTATTCCCATTTGATTGAACACGGCACCTGGCCAAGATGAGGGGTGGGGGAAACGGTGGTGGTGAAACTTAGACTTCACAACAAGAAGAGGGGCTGGGCTTCCTGGGCGGAAGAGGTGCCTTTTCCTAATTTTCACAGACAGTAGTGGCCCTGCTTCTTTGCAATCTCTGGATTAGACAATAGAATTAGAGCATTAAAGCTTAATTTATGTATCTCTGAGGATGACCTTATTCTAACAACCCAAGCTGCTCACCTACTAGGCCTTTATTCTTCCGGCAATGGCAATGCATTGCACTTAGCATTCCTTCTTTGTTTAGTGATATATCTGTGACACACTGTCCTTAACAGTGCCAAGTGCCTGTGTTACTGCGTATAGTGAAAGATGTATAATATATATGTGTGAATATATATTCAGCTGAACCCTGAGGATTTAGGACCAAGTAACAGAGCAGCAATACCTTTTCGCTACTAAGTTTACAGCTACTAGCTAGCTATGTTGTTCTAGTTCTTAAGAAAATTGCTTCAAGTAAAATTCATGCTTATAAAAACAGCCAATGGCGTAAGGATTGGTTTAAGACTTTTAAAAAATTGACAAAATGTTGAAGTACAAAATTAAGTAGTTCCCAGTGAGGTTTTCATTGCATAATAAAAAGAGGACACAATAGGTATTATTGGCACACATGGGCTATCTGGGAACTCTCTAGTTATTATAAATCTAATTATAGCAGAGAAATACGCCTTCTGCTTCCAGTGCTACTCCATTCCTAGCTACTTTCTTAAAAGCCTTAACATTGCTGCTCAGTGGGGTTTGCTACAAATAGCTCATGTCTGTGATACAAAGTTTTAACTGCTCTTTTTTTTTTTTAACAAACATTCTTTTTTTTTTATAAAGAAGGCTGGAAAAAGAAAACAGAGATGAAGAACAAAAAGAAAGCATCATCGAATGTTTGTTTAAAATGAAATGAAAAGATTTTTACTACCCAGTCATTTTACAACCACTTTAAAACTATTTCCTTCAATTTATATTCAAGTGACTTTACAGCAAAAAAGGTAAGCATACATTACTTTTATTTCCATTAAACTTACCTACTAATAATCACCCTAATAAACAAAAGGGGACTGAGAAAGATAACGAAACATGAAAGAAAAGGCTTTAAAAGCAGATGTAACAAAGATGAAAGACTATACATCAATATCTTAATTATATTTGCTGACTCCTGTTGCTTAGTGCGAGAAGCCAGGGCTGCCACCCAGTGGCAACATAAGTCTTTAAATGATTTTAAGATTTAAAGAATAAAAAAATATTTTAAAATAAAACAAATTAAAAAACCCAAAAACCTCATGAATTAGAGAATTTTAATTTTAACCTCAGTAATTCTGGTGTATTAAATGTCTGTTTCTAATTATTAAGGAATGGAAACATTCATTTGCTTAGGCAGCATTGGAGAAATTTTTGAAAATATCATATGACTTCCTACCATTTACTAAGTTATGTGGTTTTAATAAGTATTTTCAATTAAAATATTGAAGGTTGCTTTGCTTAAATTTAAATCTCCAGAATTAATAATGGAGAAGAAAGCTGTGACCATAAAACACAACTTGTTTTCTTCTGTGACCTACAGAAGTTGATTCAATACTCTCTAGTAACCTTTCATCCATACACCCAAACTTCTGCTTGGTAAACAAAAACATGATGGAAGCACCTGCAAAAATAAGATTTTAAAAACAATTTTCTCTAACCATGAGCACATCTTATCTTTTCCCCAGGTATACATCAATTTTAGTGTCCCAGTCAACAAAACTCAAAGCTGAAAGGAGGAAAAGAAAATAGAAATACTATGCCTGATAATTATTGATGTTTACGGATGGGGGGAAACTAAGTATCTTATTGCCTCCTCTTACCCCAAATCTTGGCCATAGCTTTATTCCACATTGGCACAGATATAACATATTCTAATACAAGATGCTTTGGTAACACAACATTAGGGGAAAAAATAACACTAGAGCATCCATTTAGTTTGAAAAGCTAAATATCTCAGTGACTGACTGCTTTTTTCTCTTGAAAAACCAGATGAGAGAGAAGCACCAAAAAAAAATTTTTCAAAATTTAGAGATTTTTGTTTCCAACAGTTGAAAATTGAAATTGTACAAGACATGTTTTCTAACCTATGTTCCATTTGTTTCGCTTTACATTAAATGAATTTTTTAAAATAATGGCAGACACAACATACTCGATATTTACAATGGCTTGTGACAAATATAATACCTGAAAATAATTTCTAATTTTCCATTTATTATTGCTATTTAGTCACAGAAAAGATTAACATTCTCCAAGAAATTTATTTTAGCATATGTCACATACTGATATAATAACTTTATATGAAGAGAAACCATTGTGAAAGTGACTAATATGGTGCCCTTACAAGGAAATAAAGGCAATAAAGAAATTCTCCCATATAAAGACTTTCAATCTGCATCATTTTTTCAAAATATAAACCTTAATATTAGAAGCAAAAACAGCAAAAAAACCAAACAGAAGACCAAGGATAAGGAAGTGCTCTATGCAGATGCTTTGCATACGTAGTATATTTGTATGGGCTGAGTTATAACAAAAATACTTAGGTATTATAGTCAATTCTCATACAGAGTTAGAAACAGCAATTTCCAATCAAGTACGATTGGACCAACATTTTCTCAGTCTTCAATTACATGACGAATTATAGCTGTGTAGCAGTCACTTTTGGTCAGCAGTTATCATGATAAATGCTTGATAAGATATAATTTTTCTCCTTGTTCACTTGTAAAAATTGGTGCCTTTTTGTAATGTTCTACAAGTTCTTCCATGGTGCTGAATTTACGCTGCCCAATGCAGTAGACAGTCTCTTTTAGTTGGACTTTAAAATGCTTGTTTTTCCCTTGCGCTTTTAGTGATACTGAGAAATCATTTGGCTAAAAGAAAAAAAACATGTAGGGTTAACATACTGAAAGACATTAATTAGCATTTTTATATAAACAATAAAAGCACTTACTAAGTGCTTGAGCACTTGAGCACTTACTAAGTAAGTACTAGGCACTATGCTAAATTATTTACAGAGATCATCTCCTTTATGCCTCAAAATAAAGCCATTTTATAGATGAGAAAATCGAGGCTGAGAGAAGCTAAGTTGCCCAAGATCATCCATTTAGTTAACAACAGAGCCAGGATTCAAACCCAAACAGTCAGACTCCAAAGTCACTTAACTAATATGCTCTACCTAACACCCACGGCAAATTCTTTCATTTAACATCTGAAGCACAAGAGGTATCTTCTCTCCAGTCAGACCACTGGAGAAACACGTGAAAGATCCAAGACATCCACCCCTTTTCAATCAGTAGCTAACAGTACTTACAGAGTAAGTGAGATAACACTCTCAATTCTCAAAGATGAAGGACACAAAAATGAGAATTAACGTAAGCTCTAATGAGAGGTCATAACTCAAATGCCTACAAGGGGCAAAAAAGAAATGTAAACAAGTGACACGGTGGCTAGACGGAGGAAACAACAGTGCATGGCCAGTCTAAAGGAGGTGGCCACTGAGCTGCGACTGTTGCCTTGTGGGAATACGAGCTCAATGTTGACAGGCCTTCCAATTTTATTTTATTTTTTTTGTGTGTGAGGAGATCAGCCCTGTGCTAACATCTGCCAATCCTCCTCTTTTTTTGCTGAGGAAGACTGGCCCTGGGCTAACATCCATGCCCATATTCCTCCACTTTATATGGGACGCCGCCACAGCACGGCTTGACAAGCGGTGCGTCAGTGCGTGCCCGGGATCTGAACCGGCAAACCCCAGGCCGCCGCAGCAGAGCACGCGCACTTAACCACTTGTGCCACCGGGCCGAGGCCTTCCGATTTTAGAAAGGAGGTCTGACGTCTGAATTTTTATAATAAATCTCCGAATATTTAAATACTGACAATGAATTCAAACGTTTAAAAACATTGTGTAAGTCAAACAATATATGCCTGTTTGACACCTCTACTTTAAAAATTCTACTGCTAAAATTAATGATATATTTTGGCTAATACCTATGCTCAATCACCTACGAGAAAATACACAGTATTCTGCAATCAAGCTACTTTCTTTCTTTTTTCTGAGGAAGATTCACCCTGGGCTAACATCTGTCCCCAATCATCCTCTGTTTGCTTGAGGAAGATTTGCCCAGAGCTAACATCTGTTGCAAATCTTCCTCTATTTTGTATGTGGGCCGCTGCCACAGCATGCCCAGTGACCAGCAGTGTACGTCCACACCCAGGAATCCAAACAGGGCCACCGAAGCGCAGCACACCAAACTGAACCACTAGGCCACAGGAGCTGGCCCTCAAGCTACTTTATTAGGGTTTTTTTTTTTTTTTTTTTAACTTAACACTCTTCTGAATGTCTATATCAACCCCAGAAGCCTCTTTTTATACAGTTACTGCCAAAGTTTCAAACAGTGGGCTTCTTGGAAACACCCCATACTTATGGTTACCCACTCCAAGGTCACTCCCTTCCTAACCCCTCTGCGCATTGCTTGTCCTGGAAAGCAGGGCCAGGTTAGGCATCCAACAGGAAACAAATCCTACTACTCTTCCCTATCATCAACCACCTACTCTTCCTCAGGGGTTTTGTACAGGCCCCATTTCCTGAATTTCACGTTGGGCAGTTCAATTATCTCAGTCTCTCCTCTCATTTCCTCTCTCCCTCTCTTACACACACACACACACACACACACCACTCACACTGACAGGTTTTCTACTGACTTTCAACCTTCTGTACAATCACACATTCACTTCTGTACAACTACATACACACAAACAAAGCCAGTACTAATCATGATCTGAAAAGTAGTGGTATCCTTTATCAAGGAAAAATAAAGGCTATTTTTAAGGGAAATGAGTATCACCAAATGCTGATATCCCAGAGAGTTCCCAAAAGAGCTCACATAATTTTCTTATTCAATTTTTATGGTTTTATAATTTTATTAGTATTAGAATAGAATTTATCTTTTATAGCAAATGCATTCAAATACAGTGAATGTTAAAATAGGTTTTTGAGGTACATAATAGAAGTGTATTTCCAACTTCCAAACGACCAATTTATGAAGTAACTTAAATATCAATTTTTTAAATTTGGGATTTCCTATATAAGCATAATGGTGCATCCAATAAGCAACTTAAAACTGTTTTCCCAGCTTAGTCTATTGCATTGTTCTACTCTCAATGAAGAAGCCAGTGTTAACTTCTCAGTTTAATGCAACAGAAAATTATTTCAGGAATGCAAAACCAACAAAACTAGACAAGGCCAAATAATCCAGTGTAGTATCACTGCTAGGGCTATATTTTATTCAAAATAAATACAGTTGGAAAGAACATTGACTTTAGCTTCAGAACATGTACGCTTATGTCCCAACTTACTACCTGGTTAATTTTAGGGAAGCCACTTAACCTGTCTAATCTTCTATTTACTTTTTTTTTTTTTTTTTAATACCCAGAGCTCTATTTCCATTTACCTTTGAAAATCAACTTACCGAAGATTCACTATCACGAATGAGGAAATCACCTTCACGCCCTCTTTCATTTAATGCCATTTCTGCTTGATGCCTGGTGACTTTCCCATAATACCATGGATTGCCAGCAAACTTTCCAGTGAGTGAAGGCCTAATATAATCACACTGTGGAGGTGATGGTTCCAAACCTGAGGTTAACGGATTATTCTGCATAATGGTAACATAGTTTTTAGGCACCAGACCAACCATTCCATTGATCTTCCTGCATTTCCACCACTCAGGGTCATTTTCAGGTTTTTCAATAACATCCATTACATCTCCTTTCTCAAAATTAAGTTCTTCATCATTGGATGAGCTGAATGGGTAAAGAGCCTGTACCACATGCAACACTTGCCCAGTATTTAGGTTATTGACGACTGCGGCTAATTTCTCTGACAGAGAACCTACATGGTCACCTAAAGGACTTTCACCTTCCTCAGTTACATAGTTTGAAGGGAACCATCCAACTTGTCCATTGTAGCTACCCCGCCACCACCCATCACTGCATTTCTCCATGACGATCACCTTCGTCCCTTTTATCAATGACAATTCATCCTCTCTCTCTGCCATGTAGTTAAATTTCACATAAGCAGGCATGTTGAGGTCATAGAGCCGTTCCCCTGGGTCAAAGCTATCATCAGCAGGAGATGCAGAATCTGGCACACTAGGTTTTCTTTTCACTTTTCCAATGCCTGTTTAAATAAAAAGGGGTAATGAGAAGAGAATATAATCCACTGATAACCAAAAAAACCAATTTCTTCACTATTAAAAAAGGATCTTCAACTCTGTGGTTCTTTTAAGCCTTACATTTAGATAGCAAATATCTTTCTTTGTTTTTATATCCCCATGACTTATTTATTTCATAACTGAAAGTTTGTATTTTTTTTTTTTTTTTGGTGAGGAAGATTGGCCCTGAGCTAACATCTGTGGCGGAATCTTCCTCTTTTTGCCTGAGGAAGACTAATCCTGAACTTACCTCCATACCAATCTTCCTCTATCTTGTATGCAGAACGCTGCCACAGCATTGGCTTGATGAATGGCGTTAGGTCCACACCCAAGGTTCGTGGTTTCAGATCCTGAACCCATGAACCCTGGGCTGCTGAAGCAGAGCGTGCAAACCCAACCACTACGCCACCGGGCCAGCCCCTGGAAGTCTGTACTTTGACCCCCTTCACAAATTCTCTTTTCATAACCACACACTTAACTGCAGTTATTACATAAGAGTTTACCCTTCTCATCTTTTCTCTTGTCAAAGGCCTTTATAATTATAAAGTTGTCCTAAATTAACAAATTTTCTCTTAAATGTAAATAGATTATTTCTCTCATATCTACAATCTAATATCTTAACCCATATTCTTCTTGTCTTAGTTTATTAATCTAGATTCCACAATTAGCTATATAGAAATAAAACAAAAACTTAAATTACAACTTGATGTGCAAGATAAAACTGTATTTAGGTCTGGGTAATCCTCCTATTTGCTTCCTTAGTTCCCAGACCCAGGTTGCTCTATTTACCTCATATGTTTATTTTAAAATAATATATTATCTACTTGTTTGTCTCCCCTGACCCCATTCTCATGTCAGCTACACAAGGGCAGGGATTTTTGTTTACTTGGTTCACAGATATAATCCCAAGGATCTCATATAGTACTTAGTACTAGATGCTTCATATACATTTGTTGAAAGAAATGAGAAAATCACCAAATGGTACTATTATTATAAATGTATGCTACATCAACTTCAGTCAGCCATTATCACTGCTACTCATTTCTTAGCACAAGATTTTTTGTTCTACCTTTACCGAGAAAACTGAGGTATTCCTAGGTAAAACTTCTCAAATACCTTCTCACTATCTCAAAACTCTTTCTCATTACCCTCATTGTTTTTCTTCACCCAAGTTTCCAACCTCTGATCCTCCTGGATTCTTTTTTTTCCTCCTTTTTCTCCCCAAAGCCCCAGTAGATAGTTGTATGTCACAGTTGCACATCCTTCTAGTTGCTGTATGTAGGACACCACCTCAGCATGGCCAGACAAGTGGTGCATCGGTGCACGCCCAGGATCTGAACCTGGGCTGCCAGTAGCGGAGCGCGTGCACTTAACCGCTAAGCGAGGGGACCAGCACCCTCTCCTGGATTCTTAACACCATCTTTCCTGCCTCTTTGGAGCCTCTTGGCCATCCTTGTTTTCCTCTTACTCAGCTCCCACTGTCTAAAAACACACTCAGATTACTTTTATTCCAAAATAAAGTTACTTAACTCTGCTACTCCTTTTAAACTACACTATTCTTTAAAAAGTGGTCTTCCCCTTTTCCTTCAACTTTTTCCCCACTCACTCACTCACTCCCAACTTATAAGGTGGTCCTCTATCGCCACCATTCTACCAAAACTATTCAAGTAAAACTTATGAAAACCGTTTCACCTCTTTACAGACAAATCAGTACCTTCTGGAGTCCTCAGTCTTTTCAAACTCTCCATACAGCAACCAAGATCACAGATCACTCGCTCCATCATTTTCTCCTTCTCTAACTTCCCTGAGAGTCCCGTTTTCTCTACTGACCCGTTTAAATATTCTTATGTGCCTCTTACGGTCCCTGTCCAGTTTAAATATTCTCTATGCCTCTTCTAAACCTTATTATAAAATTGCATTGTACTTGTTCACTTGTCCATCTTCCTTAGTAAGAGAGTGAGCTTCCTGAGGGCAGAAAACTGGATCTTATTACCCTGTATCTCCAGCGCTTAGCAGTACCTACACTAATAGTAGGAACAAAGTGAAAGTCTGCTGAATGAATAAGTGAATGATTCCTTAGTTTAAAGTGTTTCCCAAGATGCCATGCTTGGACTTGCCCTCTACTTCAAGGAAACCATACACTTTCATTTTCTATAACTTCTATATAGAAGTTTCCAAGGTCTCTTTACAGCTCTCACCTCTTTCTGGAATGCAAGCACTACAATTCCAATTGTCACTAGACATCTACAGACTATACTATCAGCACCTCAAATACATCACCCATGTCCAAATATAAATAACCTCTCCCATATCCATAATCAACTCCCTCTCTCCCAATTTCCTTACTTCTGGTTAATGGTACCATCATCCTGAAAAATCCCAACATCAGGGACTTCTGGCAGAATAGGGAATTCTAGGGCTCCAGCCCTCCAAAAAAAGTAATTAATGAACTGGAAAATAATGTCAGAATCAACTTTTGCAGAACTCTGGAATCTAGTAAAAAAATTACAAAAACTAGGGCAAGGCTTAGTGAAGAAAGCAGCTGCTGCTTTGTAGTAAGACAGCACTGTGGCATTTTAAGTCTCCTGCCTACCATCTCTTACATCCCAAATCAGTGGCAGCTATGAGGACAGCAACCTGCACTCCTAATCCTAGAGGGAGCAATACAGATCTTATTCTCAAAGAATTGTGATTGTGGGTTGCAAGCTGTCTGGTAGCTATCTGAAAGACCAGCACACTGTCTTGCATTGGTTTCACTCAACTTGGAGAATTCCCAGGGCTAGAGTGTCTTTTACTGACATCATTTAACCGATGAAACAGCCTGGGGTAAGGGACAATAACTGGGACAAGGAACAGACAGATTGAAAAACTGGGAAGAAAACGTTTGGGAAAGGATATATGTGTGGTAATAAGGGTTTTTAAAAGCTCCTGTGTATAACAGAGAATCAAGAAGAACACGCACATAGCCAGGGCTGGACACATGCTCAGCAAAGGCCTGAGAAGACCCTAAGCTTTCACCTATGCCTGACCTTCAGGATCTGAAGAAGCAGTAAGTGGAGGCTAAGGCATAGTTGTAAATGGCCTGGCTAAGTGTTGGAAGAGTATTTTTTTCTTTTTCTTTAGTTCCATGTGTTTAAGGAAACTGTCAAAACACTAGCTGACAACTAAGCAAACAGAACACAGAGTTCAGTGGCCACACGACAAAGAAAATAGACTTTACAAAAACAGCTTAGAAAAGTCACTAAACAAGCAAACAACCACCACCCATAAGAAGAAGCAACAACAAACCCCAGGGAGGGGTAGAATCTGATGCTGAAAGAAAAACTGTCAATCAAGAAGTCTATAATAGCAAAACTATCCTTCAAACCAAAGGAGAAATTAAGACACTCCCAGAAAAACAAAAACTGAAGGAGTGTGTCACACTACACCTGTGCTACAAGAAGTGCTCAAGGGAGTCCTCCAGGCTGAAATGAAAGGACACTTAACAGTAACTTGAAGTCATATGAGGAAATAAAGAACAATGGTAAAGGCAGCTACATTCATAAATATAAAACCAGTAGCATTACATTTTTGGCTTGTTATGTCCTCTTTTTTTCCTATATGATTTAAGATGCAAATGTATAAAACAATAATTTCAAATCTAGGTTAATGGGCACACAATGTATAAAGATGGAACAGTAAAGGAACAGAATTTTGAATACTATTGAAGCTAAGTTTGTATTAGGTTAAAACTTGATTGTTAAAAAATTAAGATGTTTGGGGCCAGCCTGGTGGCATAGTAGTTAAGTTTGAGCGCTCCGCTTTGGAGGCCTGGGGTTCACGGGTTCAGATCCTGGGCGCAGACCTGTGCACGGGCTTATCAAGCCATGCTGTGGCAGGCGTCCCACATATAAAGTAGAGGAAGATGGGCACTGTTGTTAGCCCAGAGCCCATCTTCCTCAGCAAAAGAGGAGGAAAAGAGACCTAACAGATATATATTGAACACTGGTAAACAACAGCAGAATATACATTCTTCTCCAGTGCACATAGAACACTCTCCAAAATAAACCATATGTTAGGC
Source organism: Diceros bicornis minor (assembly GCF_020826845.1). Lineage (NCBI taxonomy): Eukaryota > Metazoa > Chordata > Mammalia > Perissodactyla > Rhinocerotidae > Diceros > Diceros bicornis. The sequence continues at coordinate 15,977,197 of NC_080741.1, forward strand.
CAAAAGAAAAGCCTGAATAAATTTAAAGAGACTGAAATCATATAAAATACCTTCTTTTACCACAATGGAATAAAACTAGAAATAACAGAAAGGAAAACTGGAAAATTCACAAATACATGGAAATTAATCGACACACTTAAAACAACTGGTGAGTCAAAGAAATTACAGGTGAGATTAGAAAATATTTTGAGACAAATGAAAATGAAAACACAACATGCCAAAACCTACAGGCTGCAGCAAAGGCAGTGCTCAGAGGGAAATTTAAAGCTCTAAAAACTCACATTAAAAAAGAGAATCAATCTCAAATCAATAACCTAATTTACTTCTTAAGGAACTACAAAAAGATCAAGCTAAACCCAAACCCAGCAAAAGGAAGGATATAATAAAAATTAGAGCAGATATAAACATAAACAGAATAGAAAAACAACAAAGAATCAATAAAACCAAAAGTTGGTCTTTGAAAATATCAGCAAAATTGACAAATCTTTAGCTAGACTGACCAAAAGAGAGAAGCCTCAAATTATTAAAATCAGAAACGAAGTGGGGACATTACTAGAGACCTTATAGAAATAAAAGAGTAAGAAAACACTATGAACAACCATATGTCAATAAATTAGATAACCTAGATGAAAAGGACAAACTGCTAGAAACACACAAATTACCAAAACTGACTTAAGAAGAAACAGATGCAAAAATCCTCAACAAAATAGTCAATTCTTGTTATTCATGGTAGTTATGGTCTATAAAGTCACCACAAATATTGAATTAGCAGATATTGAACCACTGCTCCTAGGAGAAATACAGGAGCAGGTCTTGCAAGTCTGTTCACATTTTTGTCAATCAATCAAGACATAACTTTGTTTTATGTGTTTCTCTTTAAAGACACTTTAATATAAATTACTGATTCATTAACATTGAACTCACGGCCAGCATCACTATAACTCACGCCTGAATAAAGCTTATCTAACATACATATTTTCCCACAAGACAAATCACAGCTTTCTTGTGCTTAGGAACACTAGACCACACTTTAGAACTATGTTTGGGGGCCATTTTAAACAGCAAAACTACAAGGGAAAAAAAATGCAAAAAATATGGCACTAAAAGGTGAAAAGGACACTTATTTACAGTATGAGAGCTGAAACAAGAAGGCAGAGAATCACCTTGTTTGACCTCAGCTGGCAACATGTGCATCAGGCAACTCAAATTTTTTGCCTGCACATGTCTGCAAAAGCACTGTGAGTATCAATTTGGGGCTTACAAATAAATGTTAGCAAGTAGGCAAATTCACAAATATGAAATCTGTAAAAACTAAGGATCATCTATACTAGCAAACTGAATATAGCAGCATGTTAAGAGGACTGTATATCAGGGCCAAGTGGGACTTGTGTCCCAGGAATGTAAAGGTGGTTCAACACGTGAAAATCAACATTATACACCACATTCATAGAACGAAGGGAAAAAAACAACACACAATCATCTCAATTGATGATGAAAAACCCACACTTATCATCACACTCAAATGTCAAAGAGGGAAAAAGCTTTCCCCTAAGATCAGGAATAAGATATGGATGTCCTCTTTCACCACTTCTATTCAACACTGCACTCAAAGTGCTAGCCAGAGCAATTAGATAAGAAAAGAAATAAGAGATCTCCAAACTGGAAAGGAAGAAGTAAAATAATCTTTATTCACAGATGACATGATCTTATATATAGAAAATCCTAAAGAATCTACACAAAAAAAATGTTAGAATAAATGAATTTAACAAAGTTGCAAGATACAAAATCAACACAGAAAAATTAGTTGTATCTCTATACAGTGGCAATGAACAATCTGAAGAGGAAATTAAGAAAACAATTCCATTTATAATAGCATTAAGAAGAATAAAATAGTAATAAATTTAATCCAGGAGGTACAAGACATGTACACTGACAAAATATTGCTGAAAAAAACTAAAGAAGACCTAAACAAATGGACATTCTATGTTTATGGATTTGAAGACAATATTTTTAGACGGCAATACTAGCCAAAGTGATTCACAAATTCAATGTAATCCTTATCAAAGTTCCAATATCCTTTTTTTGCAGAAATGAAAAAGCTGATCCTAAAATTCATTTGGAATTGCAAGGGACCCCAAATAGCCAAAACAATCTTGAAAAAGAAAACAAAGTTGGAAGACTCACACTTCCCAATTTCAAAACTTACTACAAAGCCACAGTAATCAAAACAGTGTGGTACTGGCATAAAAGGACAGACATATAGACCAACAGAATAGAATTGAGAATCCTGAAATAAATCCATTGAGCTGTGGTCAACTGATTTTCGACAAGGGTGCGAAGACCATTTAATGGGGGAAGGAATGGTCTCTTCAACAAATGGTGCTGGGACAACTAGAGATCCACGTGCAAAAGAATGAAATTGGACTTCTACTTCACACCATACACAAAAATTAACTCAAAATGGATCAATGACCAAAATATAAGAGTTAAAACTTTAAAACTCTCAGAAGAAAACATAAAGGAAAGTCTTCATGACTTTGGATTTAGCCATGGATTCTTAGATTTAACACAAAAGCACAAGCAACCAAAAAAAGAAGATAAATTCTACTTCATTAAAATAAAGAACATATGTGCAGAGGACACTATCAAGAAAGTGAAAAGACAACCTACAGAAAACTAAGAAAGAATATTTGCAAATCATAATTCTGATAAGGGTCTATATCGAGAACATATAAAGAACTCTTAAAACCTAATAACAAAAAGAAAAACAAAAATAGGCAAAGGACTTGAATAAACACTTACCCCCAATGAAGATACACAAATGCCAAAAAAACACATGAAAAGACGCTCAACATCATTAGTCATTAGGGAAATATAAATCAAAACCACAATGAAATACCACTTCCCACCTACTAGGATGGCTGTAATAAAACCAAACCAAAAAGCAGAAAATAACAAGTGCTGGTGAGGATATGGAGAAACTGGAACCCCTCTTATGCTGCTGATCAAAACTTAAAATGGCACAACTGCTGTGGAAAACAGTTTGATGGTTCCTCAAAATGTTAAACACAGAACTACCATATGATCCAATAATTCCACTCCTCGGTATATACCCAAAAGAACTGAAAACAGGTATTCAAACAAATACTTGTACACAAATGTTCATAGCTTCACTATTTACAATAACCAAAAGGTAGAAACAACCCAAATATCCATCAACAGATGAATGGATAAACAAAATGTGGTATATCCATATAATGCAATATTATTCAGCCATAAAAGGGATAAAGTAGTGATACATGCTACAACATGGATGAACCTCAAAAATAGTATGCTAAGTGAAAAAAAAAAAAAAAAAAACCAGACATAAAAGGTCACACATTGTATGATTCCATTTATATGAAATAGCCAGAACAGGTAAATCCATACAGACAGAAAGCAGATGAGTGGTTGCCAGGGGCTGAAGGGAGGGGGTAACAAGGAGTGACTGCTTAATGGGAATAGGGGTTCCTTTTGGGGTGATGAAAACAGTTTTGAATTAGACAGATGTGATGGTTGCATAACACTGTCAATGTACTAAATACCACTGAATTGTACACTTTAAAATGGTTAATTTTGGGGCCAGTTAACTTCACGTGTTCCACTTGGGTGGCCCAGGGTTCACCGGTTCGGATCCTGAGTGTGGACCTACTCACCGCTCATCAAGACATGCTGAGGCAGTGTCCCACACAGAAAAGCTACAACTCTATAACTGTGATACACAACTATGTACTGGGGCTTTGGGGAGAAAAAAAGAAAAAGAGGAAGACTGGCAACAGATGTTAGCACAGGGCCAATCTTCCTCAAAAAAAGAAAAGGTTAATTTTACGTTATACGAATTTTACCTCAGAAAAATTTTTCTCATAAAAGATTCCCACGTCAAATCCTTAGAGTGGGATGCTTTCCATTCCCACTATTCATGTGCTAGTTCAGGCCCATAATTGTGCTTGAGCCTTCACTACCCTCTACACTAGTTTCCTTACTAATCCAATCTGTTCCACTTCAACCCATCATCCATATTATCCAGTCTAATCTTCTTATGAATATAGCTGCAATCACATGACAGTATTGCTCAAAAGCAAATAGTGGCTCTTCATTGCCTATCAAATTAAGAGAAGTACTGTGCCTAGAATCTACAGTCCTATCTAGAATGTCCTCAGCCTTCCTCTCCAAGCTTATGGTATAGATTACTGAAAACAGCACAGAGTTCGAATCAATCTTTAGGGTTCAAATCTCAGCAATACCACTTATTAACTGTAGAATCTTGAGCAAGCTTTTTCACTTTTCTGAGCTTAGAAATGGAGAAAACACAACTTAGCATGAGAGTGTTGTGAGAACCGAATAAAATAATATAAAGTAATAGCACAGTACATATAGTAAATGTTAAATAAAAGCATCTTTCTATAATGCCCTGCACTTAAACTACCAAAAATTTTAATAAAAATGGGCTACTTAAATCCCCTGAATAGATAATGTTTCCACCTTCAAGACTTAGTTTACCCCTGTTTGCTAGTTTCTTCCCAAAACCTTATTAAAACTTACGCCTCACATCTTCTGCCTTACAACTATGATTAAGTGGGATTTATTCCAGAGATGCAGGGATGGTTCAACATCCGCAAATCAATCAACATGATACACCACATTAACAAAACGAAGAATAAAAATCACATGATCATCTCAATAGATGCAGAGAAAGCATTTGGCAAGATACAGCATCCATTTATGATAAAAACCCTGAATAAAATGAGTATAGAAGGAAAGTACCTCAACATAATAAAGGCCATATATGACAAACCCACAGCTAGTATCATTCTCAATGGAGAAAAACCGAAAGCTATCCCTCTAAGAACAGGAACCAGACAAGGATGCTCAATCTCACCACTCCTATGTAACATAGTACTGGAAGTCCTAGCCAGAGCAATCAGGCAAGAAAAAGAAATAAAAGGGATCCAAATTGGAAAGGAAGAAGTGAAACTGTCACTATTTGCAGATGACATGATTTTATATATGGAAAACTCTAATGAATCCACCAAAAAACTTTTAGAAATAACAAATGAATATGGTAAAGTTGCAGGATACAAAATCAACACACAAAAATCAGTTGTGTTTCAATACACTAACAACGAAGTAGCAGAAAGAGAAATTAAGAATACAACCCCAGGGGCTGGCCTGGTGGCATAGCGGTTAAGTTCGTGTGTTCTGCTTCAGTGGCCCAGGGTTCACGGACTTGAATCCCAGGCATGGACCAATGCACTGCTCATCAAGCCATGCTGTGGCAGCGTCCCACGTACAAAATTGAGGAAGACGGCCCTAGATGTTAGCTCAGGGCCAATCTTCCTCAGCAAAAAGAGGAAAACTGGCCACAGATGTTAGCTCGGGGCCAATCTTCCTCACCAAAAAAAAAAAAAAAAAAGAATACAATCCCATTTACAACTGCAACAAAAAGAATAAAATACCTAGGAATGAACTTAACCAAAGAGATGAAAGACCTGTACACTGAAAACTACAAAACATTGCTGAAAGAAATAGAAGATGACACAAAGAAATGGAAAGATATTCCATGCTCCTGGATTGGAAGAATTAACAGCTAAAATGTCCATACTTCCTAAAGCAATCTATAGATTCCCTATCCAAGTTCCAACGACATTTTTCACAGAAACAGAACAAAGAATCCTAAAATTTATATGGAACAACAAAAGAACCCGAATAGCGAAAGGAATCCTGAGAAAAAAGAACAAGACTGGAGGTATCACACTACCTGATTTCAAAATATACTACAAAGCTATAGTAATCAAAACAGCATGGTATTGGCACAAAAACAGACACACAGATCAATGGAACAGAATCGAGAGCCCAGAAATAAACCCACACATCTATGGAAAGCTAATTTTTGACAAGGGAGCCAAGAACATACAATAGAGAAAGGAAAGTCTCTTCAATAAATGGTTTTGGGAAAACTGGAGAGCCACGTGCAAAAGAAGGGAAGTAGACCATTATCTTAAACCATACACAAAAATTAACTCAAAATGGATTAAAGACTTGAATGTAAGACCTGAAACCATGAAACTTCTGGAAGAAAACACAGGCAGCACATTCTTCAACATCGTCTTAGCAGCATATTTTCAAGTACCACATTTGATCAAGCAATGGAAACAATAGGAAAAATAAACAAATGGGACTACATCACACTAAAAAGCTTCTGCACAGCAAAGGAGACCCTCAACAAAACGAAAAGACAACTTAACAAGTGGGAGAAGATATTTTCAAACCATATATCTGATAAGGGGTTAATATCCAAAATATATAAAGAACTCATATATCTCAACAACAAAAAAACTAACAACCCAATTAAAAAAATGGGCAAAAGACCTGAACAGACATTCCTTCAAAGAAGAAAGACAGACGGCCAACAGGCACATGAAAAGATGTTCAACATCACTAATTATTAGGGAAATGCAAATCAAAACAACAGCAAGATATCACCTCACGCCATTCAGAATGGCTGTAATTAACAAGGCAGGAAATAAGTGTTATAGAGGATGTGGAGAGAAGGGAACTCTCATACACTGCTGGTGGGAGTGCAAACTGGTGCAGCCACTATGGAAAACAGTATGGAGATTCCTCAAAAAATTAAGAATAGAACTACCATACAATCCAGCTATTCCATTGCTGGGTATTTATCCAAAGAACAAGAAAACATGAACGCGTAAAGATATATGCACCCCTATGTTCACTGAAGCTTTATTCACAATAGCCAAGACCTGGAAGCAACCTAGGTGCTCATTAAGGGACGAATGGTTTATATATACAATGGAATACTAGTCAGCGATAAAAAAGGATGAAATCTGGCCATTTGTGACAACATGGATGGACCTTGAGGGTATTATGGTAAGCGAAATAAGTCAGAGGGAGAAAGTCAAATACCATATGATCTCACTCATAAATAGAAAATAACAACAAGAACAAACACACCAAGACAGAGATTGGATTGGCGGTTACCAGAGGGGAAGGGTGGGAGGGAAGAGGGTGAGAGGGGTGATTTGCACATGTGTATGGTGATGGAGGGTAATCAGTCTTTGGGTGGTGAACGTTACATAATCTACACAGAAATTGAAATATAATGACATACACCCGAACTTTATATAATGTTATAAATCAATGTTACCGCAATAAAAAAACAGAAAAACCTCTGCCTCTCAAAAATCTACCCATTCAAGAAGAATCATTTCAAACAACTTTATTATTTTATTCATCTTCCCACTCCGTGTTTCTCAACATCCTTCATTTCCTACCCTCACCCCCAATGATGTGTAAGCTCTCCTTTTTTAAGCACCCTAGCACGTTGTACTTCTGAGGTACTGTATGACAGTGTTTCCTGTGTTTGTCTTTTAAGCCCATCTACTAGAGCATAAACTACTGGAGAGGAGCATTCCATTTCTCATTGATCTTCTGCATTTCTTATACTATTTAGAACTGTATACCAACAGCAGATGCTCAATAAATGTTTGTTAAATGGATTAAAATTGAATACTGATCTAAGCAAATACAAAATTTTAAACTTTAAAATAAAAGCTAGTTCCAAAATGATTTTTTTAATACTGAAAAAGATAATGTCTAAGACTAATTAAACCTTGTCAAAAAAAGAATGAATTTTTGGACAGACCCAACAATTAAAGTACCAAGTGGGAAAACACCAAAAACAACCTATTTTAAGCTTAGAAGCCAGAAATATTTCAGGGAAAGAACATAAGCTTTGTTTTCTATGTAACATAATAAACAACATAATAAACAAACAACATAATAAACAAACATAAATATTTGTTTTCTATGCAACACAAAGCCCTCCACGATCTCTCTTGTGAGCATGTCTAAAACCTCACACCTGTTCAACTAATGTACAGCCATAGAAGCTCCTCGGTTACAAAAAAATCCATGCTCTTTCAAGACTCTGAGCCTTTGCACATGATGTTTTTCTGCCTAAAACACCTGCCATCCTCATTCTTCAAGACTCAGTCAAGGTATCTTCTCACTGAAGATTTTCCTCTCTCTCCCTAAAACAGAACTGATAACCTCCTCCTTTGAGCCACTACTATTCTTTGTAAATATTTTTACTGTCAAACTCAACACTCTGTATACCAGTATTTACTTCCTTGAGATGAAACACAACGTTTTTAATCACCTCTCTATCTATCCCCAGTGCCTGGCCCATATTAAGTGTTCTGTTTCTGTTTACCATGTGAATGACTGACAAATGTATGCATAACCAATAGCTTGCTTTTTTCTTGCTTACAATTCTTTGGGAAGGGCCTGTTTGTTTATTGTCCTTTGTTCCTACTGCTAAAAAATGGTCCTTCCAATCTCCTGCTCTCAGATGAGAGAATACATGCAAAAGTACTTCACAAAATTATACAAATGTAAAGTATTAGTATCTCTTAGTTTCTCAATTATGTACAATGTATGTATAATCAGCAACAATTACATCATTCCACAGCAAGCAGGCTCCCTCAGATCAATGTATTACCTTTTCCAAATTCTTCCCAACTTCACAGTTCACCACAATCCCCCTAATCTCAATTAGTCCCTTTTGCATCAAATCTTTCCAATCCATTGCTTATCTGACTCCAATCCTTTCACTACCCTTTTGTCATAATAGGTGCACAAGGAAAACTCTGAACGACTCTAAGTTTAAATTTTAGTCCTGCTACCTACTGGTTAATCTGGTCTTGGTCGAGTTATTTAATCTTCTTTAAACTCCAGGCTCCTTGTTTGTGAAATGGTGGTGTGTAGTAAGTATCTACCTCATAAAATTTTTGTAAAGAATTTTTAAAATTTATAAGTATAGCACTCAGCACAGTGCACAGCACAGAGCAGGCACTCAATTAGTGGTAGTTATTACTTTCCTTCCTCCTAGTGCTTTTAGCATTTATTTTTTCAAAGATACTTAAACTTTTATTATAGCATTATATAGCTAGACCTGGCCAGGGTTGGGAGAGAAGTGCTCAGGTCTGAGCACTGAAGATGTGCACAATTCGGAAGCAGCCATTTTTATCGTTAGCTTTGTTTAAAAAAATCACAAGTGCTAGTATAGCTTCCAATCTTCCCCTCACTCCTATCCCCTGGTCTTCTCTCTTCCTACAGCACTGTTTCTTGACCAAAACAATGTATTAACTCCTCAAGTTGTTCAGAATCTGGTTAAGCACTGTGAATATTTCATCTGGACATGATAGCTGTCCTCTTCCTAAGGCAAATCTTTGGACGCATAACTATTTCGTATGTAACCAGTTTCCAAATTCTTAATATACTGGATGCCAGTTATTTGGAAGCATCTGAGGTTCTCAATACCACTGTTAAAGTATATCTACCCAAAGTGGATAAACTATGTTTTATTTGGCTAGCTCACACATAAGGAAGCTACTGCATCCCTTCACCTGAGCGTGAATCAGGTGATTCATGATATGAATCAATGCCATCACGAACTGTGTTGAATTTTTTAGCACCTACATTATCACAGCAGCTCTTACTAATCCTTATACTCATGTAAACTGCTGCCAGGCCAGATTCTCAGCAATCTTTTCAATTTCTTTTAAAAACTTAATGTAGAATTTTACATTAAGGTCTGTTCCCATTCATCTTGTTTATTTCTATCTCAGTTTTCAGCTTTCAAATATATTTCTGAACCCAATGTATTAGTTTTTCTTCCAGCATTAGGTCTTCTTTACTTTTAAGCATGTCATTTTCCCCCCATCTAAATTACTGGGTAAATAAATGTTCCATAGAATGAGGCCAAAGAAAGTATGGCTGGTTATTCTAATTCTTTAGGGAACTAGAATTCTGTTCTTAGTTTCCTACTTCTTCAAAACCAGTTTGTCGCCGTTATGGATTTTCCCATGATTTCTATGACATATGTAAGACTGATCAGTTGTTTACCAGGACTGTAAGACTCTTAAGAGTTAGAAGGGACTTTCCAGGATCATCTAGTCTTGCCCAACTCTCTCCTTTACAAATAAGGAATAGGAAATCAGGAAAGTTTAGTTACGTACTCTTGGGCACGTGGCTAATAAGTGGTATATCTGGGAGTAGAACTAAGGAATTCTAAATACAAATATACGGTGTTCCTTCCATGACAGGTTTTTATGTAAATTTTTGTATTTTTATCTGTTCATTTCATCTACATGAAGTATGATAAACTATTGTTTTCTTTTCTTTTCTTTTTTGTGAGGAAGATCAGACCTGAGCTAACGTCCGTTGCCAATCCTCCTCTTTTTACTGAGGAAGATCGGCCCTGAGCTAACATCCGTGCCCATCTTCCTCTACTTTATATGGGACGCCGCCACAGCATGGCTTGACAAGCGGTGCATCGGTGCGCATCCAGGATCCGAACCGGTGAACCCCAGGGTGCTGAAGCAGAGGGTGAGCACTTAACTGCTTGCGCCACTGGGCCTGCCCCTATTGTTTTCAATTATTCTGTTTCATCTAAAACATTGTGCCCTTTTTGTTTTCAAGGGTATTCTGGCTATCACACAAGGAACACATAAATTGTTTTCTCTACTTTTTAAGTTCATTCAGGGAATAAGTGGCCAATAGCCTGTCTCTACTCTGACAAGCTATAAATTTAGCAAAATACACATAAATTCTGGCTTGCTGCAGGCAGTGAGGAAAGGAATATTTTGGTTACAAATCTCAAATCCTGACTCTCAGTCTAAAAATGAATTTACTCAATAGAGAAAATGATAATTTATACTGTATTAATGGTATATATTAAATCACTGTATCAATGATACAGTATATTCTTTTTATACCATTTCTGGTTGATTTATGGTCAATATCCCTTATTAATTTTTCATTTTATGATTTTGCCTGGCTTGCACTAGGCTCTCAATAAAAATATGTTGAAAAATGAATGAATAAATTAATAAGCTCTTTACAAGGAAAACTAACCAAAAAAAAGGACCTAAAAATTTAATAACTCTCCAAAAAGTAAACAAGAGATATATTCCAGAAGGATTCACTTGGCCACCAAAGCTAACTAAAGAAACAAATTAGTCTTTACATTACCATTACAACATTCTTTTTCAACAAAGTGCTTTCTCCTTTTCCATTTTGCGCTTTTCCCTGCAATCTCTGACAGGTTACTCTTTGTTTCCTTAGACTCCTTATGCATAAGAGACTTCTACAACAATTCCTCTGTTCATTTTTCTAGAAACACCAAGCAAATATCAAAGAGATCAAAATCAAGTTCACTATCATGAGATCATAAAAAGGCCATCACCAGATACACAGATTAGGCTCTTGTAAATTAGTATTCCTTTTATGACCTGTACTCAAAAACAATCCCATGAACTCACTATTTTCTTTCAATGTTTTTTCTTTGTATGCAGCTGCTCTCAGAACTCATTTCAAAATATCAAATTTCACATTCACCAAAACAGCAATTTCAAGCCATCCTACATTGATTAAATCAAAATATTCTCTTTACTGGTGCTTTTACTGAATGTTTTCTTCCACACTGTTCCTCTACAACCTAAGTTAAAAGTACTAAAACAAATCATGTTAATTCAAATGTTGAGGATGAAGGAACTTGCTCACCTAATCCTTTTTTTCTCGTATTTTTAATATGTTTACAATAATATTTCATTCACTTCAAGTGTCTGTGATAAATTCAAAGTTACTGAATTAGAACTAATTGCATCAAACTCAAATCATTTATATTCTTTTCCTATTTATTTAAACATTGATACCAAAAATTTTAAAATTATTTTACTTATCAAGTCAAAACTAATATTATTTGATGTATCACCAATCATTTAGTTTATGTTTCATAAACAACATAAAGCACCAGCCTATATAAACCCACCAGGTTCTCTCCATAGTTTTCCTTTAAATTCACAAAAGTGAAAAATCTAATTAAAAAACTAAAGAAAACTATGGATTTAATAAACAGATTAACTTACTGAAAAAATCTTTAAAGACGTTTAACCAATCCATTTTGAGCAAAAATCCCGTGTTCTCTTTTGTCAGTTTGTTAACACAGCTCAGGATAATTGTCAGTGAGCTTCCTGGTCTGTTCTGCTACACTCAAACTCCCCACACCCAATCCACGTGACTTGGCCCACATCCAGGCAACAGAAAGATTTTTCTGAGGCTTCTCTCTTTCCAAAGCGTTTTTTCCCCCTGAACTATAACAGAACCTGTAAAACAAGTATATCATGATGGCCCCAAATGTGACCTATTATTCAGACATATTTTTTGGAAGAAACTTTAAAGCACATAAATATTTTCAATAGTTGAAAATATATTAACGTATTCATTCTTTCCTCTGTTTTCTCCCTTAACTTTCAAACAATGTCGCCACCAGCAAAATCATTGTGAAACAAATCCATTAATTCTATGAGACATTTAAGTCACCAAAAAGGGGTTCAGAAATTCTGAGAAAGGAGAGAAGGCTGTCTGATGCAAAAGATGTATTTACATCATTATACAGGCTAACTACAGATCACTAACTTAAAAGAGAAAGTTTCCAATGATGGTGTTCAGGGCAGGCCGCCCCAAGATGCAACACTTAGGTATGCGGATTATTTCGTGCTGAAGACAATAAAGGCTCAGAAGACTGAGGAAGAACATTTGAGTTTCCCCTCCCAAACTGTCTACAGAATTTAACAAAGAAGACCTGTTCCAGGAAGGAGCCACTACCATATGATGGCTGTAGTATAATGTAAAATAAAATGCTGCAATAAGAAAGGGACCAAACCCACCTTATCAAAAATTCTCTCTCCCCGGCCACATTCTCTAGGTGGCCCTGTAAAGAGGTGTCAGACAAACATTTGCATTTTCATCTCCATGTGAATTGTTTTCTTCTCCTCTAAAATCCCAAACCCCTACTCCCACAACACCTTTCTCACCTTTAGCTAAACTACTTCAGCGAGCAGCTTAGTCAGAATGACAAGTTGCTGCTCAGTTCTCTTTCTGAGTTTCTCCCATGTATACATGTTATTAAACTTTGATTTTCTCCTGCTAACCTGCCTTTTTAATTATTTGGTCAGCCATAAGAACCTTAAGGGAAAGGGCAGAGGGGGATTCTCCCTCTTCCCCAACACCAAGTACCCTGGAATATAGGCAGCAATAATTGTAATATGGTAATAAAGTTAACAGAGATATCCTAGGACTTAAATAAACTCTTGCTAAAATTGTCTCAATAATATCAGAAAATAGTATGGAAGACTTCCCAGGAGTATCAACAAATAATAAAAATTACATCTAAACTGGGATTTTTATATGCAATAATATCTAAAACTGGGATATTTTTCCTCTTTGCTCTATGATATTAGTTTTTTCACTATCTTTTGTTAATCACTGTCACATTTGCTCTAGTCTGAGGATACCAGTATCCTTTTAAAAAAGAACAAAAAATTCTCTTTGGGTGTGGCCCTATTCCTTTCTGTGCCTTCATCACTATGAGGCATACTTTCTCGATAGAAGTTACCCTAATTTTCTCTAATCAACATGCTTTAAATAAATGTCCAGTATTTACAAAATCAGAAGTATTCCTGGATCTAACTCTGGTCTCTTCAGCTATTGAAGGAAAATCTCATTCTGATTTGTCTTTCATTTAAAAACCAACATTAAAAACTAATAATAATGATCCTATTTGCAAAACCTTGAAATCTTATAAAAAGGTAACTTCAGATATAGCAGTTACACGTCATGGTGAAAATTCAAACTAATAACTCTATTTATTAAATTACACTTAGAATACTGGAAATGTTTTTAGCTCAGAAACCGATATTCCAATACATTGTATCTTACTTTTAACCGTACTATATTTTAGTTTTTGCTGTTTTACAATGGTTAACAACATAAAAGATTTGTCTTCTACTGCTGATAATTGAAAGAACATTTTAGTCTAGAATAACAATAATGTTGAATAGGAAACAAAAACTAACATAAAGCAGTTAGTCAACAGTATTTCATATTTGTCAATCATGCCACATTATTCCCAAACTATCTCTACAAGGAGAAATCTTACTTTCTCTTCTACATACATATAAAGAACTATTAAGTAACAGCACACTTGCCTGAATACCAAAAATGAAATTTCGTCCCTCCCAATTCCTTCCTGCCAGCCAAGGAGAGCTTAATTAAAAGGAAAAAAAAAAAAAGAGAGAGAGAGAGAGGCCAGTCCTCGTCTGTGCACATTTCCTTCTTATCAGCTCAGCCAAGCCCAGTCCAAGGCAGGTTCCACTATCTCTGGCCCTGACAGAGGGCCAGTAAAAACAAACTCTACAGTTAGAAGAAGGGGAAAAAGAGAAACAAAACAGGAAAGAGATCAGCTTTGTAGATGCTAATCTTCAGTAATGATCCAAAATATAAACCTCTTTTTTCAAATATAAGAATAAAATGATGGGGCCGGCCCCGTGGCTTAGCGGTTAAGTGCGCATGCTCCGCTGCTGGTGGCCCGGGTTCGGATCCCGGGCGCGAACCGACCCACCGCTTGCCACGCCATGCTGAAGCGGCGTCCCACACACAGCAACTAGAAGGATGTGCAACTATAACATGCAACTATCTACTGGGGCTTTGGGGAAAAGAAAAAAGGAGGAGGACTGGCAATAGATGTTAGCTCAGGGCCGGTCTTCCTCACCAAAAAGAGGAGGATTGGCATGGATGTTAGCTCAGGGCTGATCTTCCTCACAAAAAAAAAAAAAAAAAAAAGAATAAAATGATGGCTTGTTTTTAAAAGCTAAGTTCAAAATGAGAGCCATTAGTTGTTAAAATACAGCAATATGCCATGTAAAATAAGTTGCCTTAATGCCAAGGAGGGAATTCTGCATCTCACTCAGTCACCTCTGTCTCAACTAGACGCAGAATTTGCCTCAACTCCATCAGGCACTCGTGGTTCAAGGAGCCCCTGATAAAAGATCTGCTCATTTCTGCTCATTAGCACCACTCTGGCTTGACCCTTGAACCGGCCAGATCCACCAGCTAGATTTACAGAAACTGCAACTAACACTTATGACCGTCACTGGTCACCTGACTTGAACACCTGCTATGAGCCAAACTTACCTTGCCTAGCTGAAATTTCAGTCCCGGCCTTTTCTAGACAATTCTGCCAAATGCTGCCAAAATTGTGTACAAAGAACCAAGCTCTGGCATCCATTTAAAAGAAAGTATTGTTGTTGTTTTACTACAAAAATAACTTACCTAAGGTATCCTTTAGGTTTTTTACAATAGATGCTTTCCGAGCACTGTTTTTTCTTTCCACATAGTTAGAAGGCACAAAGCCTGTTTTATTCATGGAATTTCGAACTCGCCACCAGGACTTAGAATCATCCAGAAGCCATAATTTCTCATTCTTCTTAATGTCCAGCTCTTGTTCTTGTTGGGCCGCATAATCAAATTTGGCTACTACCACCGCTTCTTCTGCCATCTTTCAGCAGCTTCAGCACTGTAACCACATAGAAAATATGTCTTATAACCTTTAAATAGTACTAGTCTACTTTTCAAAAGAGACACACCTAAGAACCTAAGAGCACTGAAAGGTTGAAAGTAAAAATATGGAAAAAAAAAAATACACTAGGCAAATACTAATCAAGACAAAACTGCTATAGCTATATTAATAACACACAAAAGGAGATTAATGCAAAACCGTCACTAGTGATAAAGAAGTTTGCCACAGAATGATAAAAAGTCTTATTCAATATATGTAACAGCTAAACTTATATGTATCCATTAACATAGCTCCAACACAGATTGATAGAAATGCAAGGAAAAATGGACAAATCCACTGTCACAGACGACAATTTTTAACATATCTATCACAGTAATAAATCAAGGAGACAAAAAAATGAGTAAGCTGAGAAAAGAAGTGACATCACAACCATTAAGTTTGAGCTAACAAATGTATACAAACATTACTTTCAAACAGAAGAATACAAACAGAATATATACAAAAATCGATCAAATGCTAAGCCATAAAGAAAGTCACAACAACTTTCACGTACTTGGTATCCTACAACCATATTCTCTGACAACCATAACAAAAAGATAGCTTTTTAAAAACCTCATGTTTGGAAACTTCTAAAAACTCATGAGGCAAAGAAGAAATAATAGAATTTTTTTTAAATGGAAGCAAAATAATAAAAAGACTATATAGCCAACCTTGCAGAATGCAGCAAAAGGAGTATATAAAGGGAGATTCTTAGTTGTAAATAGTTACATCAGAAAAATAAGAAAAGCTAAAAATAAATTAATGAATTGAGCATCTGTGTTAAGCAGTTAAAAAAGTAGAATATAAGGAAAAGTAGAAAAAGGACACAATAAAAATAAAAGCAGAATTTAACGAAACAGAGAACAAAGATATAGAAGAAAGTGTCAACAAAACAAAAAGGCAGAGGCTGGACCAGTGGCACAGCAGTTAAGTGCGCGCGCTCCACTTTGGCGGCCCGGAGTTCGCAGATTCGGATCCCAGGTACGCACTGACGCACCACTTGTCAAGCCATGCTGTGGCGGCGTCCCATATAAAGGAGGGGAAGATGGGCACAGATGTTAGCCCAGGGCCAGTCTTCCTCAGCAAAAAAGAGGAGGATTGGCATCAAATGTTAGCTCAGGGCTAGTCCTCCTCACAAAAAAAAGCAGTTCTGTCATGACTAACAAAATAGACACAGTTCTGGCAAGACTGATCAATGAAAAAAGGAAAAAGCACACCCAAACACCAGAAATGAAAAGGGAGTCATAATTATAGATGCTGCAGACATTCAAAAGACATGGAATATTATAAACAACTTTATCAATAAGTCTGAAAATGTACAAATTTACATAAAAATGAAAATAACAAAAGTAATAAAATTGAATCAGGCATTAAGAAATCTTCCCATAATAAACACACCTGAGCCAGATGGTTTTACAGGCAAGTTCTATTAAAATTCAAGGAACAAATAACTCCAATTTATACAAACTCTTTTAAAACAAAGAAAGGAAAATTACAAACCTAACTGACTCCTGAATCAAGATCAGCTTTCTGCTTTCTTCAGAGAGATTATTTTACATAAACACCTACCCCGGGTTTAGCGAACAAATATATTCAGCTTTTGATTTTTGATAATGAATAGCATTGTCTTTTCTCAACAATGAAGCAAGTTCTTCAATGTTCTCAGGGAAATGCACTTTAATCTAGAATTCAACATCCAGTAGCATTCAAGTGTAGATACTTTTGTATCTACAGTGTAGATACTTTGGGGGGGGCACTGCAAGGCCTCAAAACTTACCACACATTCTTTTGAAAGAACGACTTAAGCATGTAGAGCAGCAAAATAACTAATAATGCTAAAAAAAAAAGAGGATGATGTGGTATTCAAGAAGGAATAATAAACAGAGAGAAACCAGAAAAATTAATCTGTATTCTTGTAACTTTTCTCTGTTTGAAATTATCTCCAAATAAAAACTTATAACCAAGTCTAAATAATTAATGGTACATGATGTAAAAAATTACAACAATGAGTGATAGACCTTCTGAGACACTGGAAAGCAGAGAGATTTTTCTCAGGGATACTTGGGCACTGACTCTGATTCCTTCCCTGTAGGAACCCGCACTTCCCCATAATTAATCTATAAATTTAATGAAATTTAATCCTAGATCTCAATGGAATTTATTCTGAAACTTGACAAACTGACTTTAAAATTTATCTAGAAAAATAAACATATAAAACTGACAATATTTTGGAAAAAATAAGAGTTGGTATAATAACACTGTAGGTTGTATACTCAGCATTCATTTTTCTCTTTTCCTAATAATATCCCGATTATCCTTCTAGTTGCCACCTTGCTATTATTTTAGCCATGCAACTTGGGGGACTGATTATAGCTTTCGACGCCATCTCTGCAGAAGAATCACTTATGGAGTTTTAAAAAAAATACAAGAGTTTGGGCCCCTATTTCAGAGACTCTAGTCATGCTGGAGTGTCACTCAGGCATTAGTTTTTTTTTTGTTTTTTGGTTTTTTTTGTGAGGAAGATCAGCCCTGAGCTAACATCTGTGCTAATTCTCCTCTTTTTTTTTGCTGAGGAAGACCAGCTCTGAGCTAACATCTATTACCAATCCTCCTCCTTTTTTTCTCCCCAAAGCCCCAGTAGGTAGTTGTATGTCATAGTTGCACATCCTTCTAGTTGCTGTATGTGGGACGTGGCCTCAGCATGGCCAGAGAAGCAGTGCGTCAGTGCGCGCCCAGGATCCAAACCCGGGCCACCAGTAGCGGAGCGCGCGCACTCAACCGCTAAGCCACGGGGCCGGCCCAGGCATTAGTATTTTTAAAAGCTACCAAAGTGATTCTAACATACAACTAGGATTGAGAACCCTTATCTAAGCCAATCATGACAATCTCTCCCTTGCTAGCTTTGTCCACTTTAACCCATTTAAGTCCAATGGGATGCAAAGGAAACTATGCTAGAAACTTCAGTGAAAAGCTGGCTGCTTCTTGACAAACATAGTAAAAAGACTGTCTCTGTATTCTGTCATGTACAGATGTGAGGCCTGCAACTATGGCAACCAGCTAGAGAATGGACGAGGTCAGTCATTGACCAAAACGTCATTACGTGGCGCATGACTGTATAGGCAAACACACCCTATCAGTACCAAAATGCACTAAAATGTTAAGGCAATTTAAAATAATATGATACTGGTGCAGAATCAAATAGACTAGCAGAATATAGACAGATCTAAAAACAGATACACCTACATACAGGTGGCTTTAAAAACCCTTTTCTCTAACGTACTAGCTATGAGTTTTGGTTTTGGCTTTTTAAAGTAGATGGAGTACTTCAAACCACATAATACAAAATGGATTTTCGTGTATCTTTCCCCCCAATATTTACAGTGGTCTCACCCAGACCTACTTCAAAAGCAAGTAATTTTTTAAAGTGACCTCCTTTGATAAGTCTTTCCAAAGCAATCAACTTAGTTTTCACAAACACTGTCGTTTAGCACTATTTTGGTTTGTTTATATAATATATAAAATTATAGTAAGAAGCACACCTGAAAGAAACAGTACAGCTAACTCCTGGTAAGCAGATTCAACTCAACTGATAAGAGTGGAAACATGTCAAGGCTATCAGGTTGTACTGTTTCATAACAGAAATGTAGGTGTTTAGTTAATCAGACAAGTCAGTTAACTTCTACTCCGTGTGTATAAACATGCAAATATATGAGAATTTCATATACAGCAGGGGTAGCATTTCAAATCATTGGAGAAGAATGAGTTATTCAATAACTGATACCAGGTCTACAGCTATTTATTTGGGAAAAAAATATTCAGTCCTACCTCACACTACATACAAAAGTAAATTACACAGGGGCCAGCCCACTGGCGCAGTGGTTAAGTTTGCATGCTCCGCTTCGGCGGCCCGGGGTTCACAGGTTCAGATCCCAGATGCAGACCTACACACTGCTTATCAAGCCATGCTGTGGTGGCATCCCATATACAAAAAGTAGAGGAAGACTGGCACAGATGTTAGCTCAGGGACCATCTTGCTCATGCAAAAAGAAGAAGATTGGCAACAGGTATTAGCTCAGGGCCAATCTTCTTCACACACACACACACACACACACAAAAAAGTAAATTACACAGAGGACTTTTACTTCCAGGAAGAGGGAGTATTACACTTTTCCCAATTCCTCCAGCTATGTACTACTAAAAACATGGTAATTTATACATAAAACAAACATTAGAAAACTTTGAAAGGTAAAGAGAAGAAGGCAGATCAGCTAGGACCTTAGGACTCAAGGAACAACATACTGGTGAATTCCCTAAGTTTTACTTTTGCCTGATATATCCCAGACTTGGAGCTGAAGATTGGCAACCTAGATATACCAACGGGCACAGACAGAAAAACCCCAAAACAACAAAACCAAGTGTTCCCCAGACAATGGATCAAAAACGGAACAGCCTAACAAGACAGAAAACTTTTAGACAATAAACACTCTACTCCAGTCAAACACTACAGAAAAAAATGGCCCCACCCATACCCACAAAGACCAAGTAGGAAAGCCAGACTTCCTACCCTTGAGAGGCTATTAACAAGGCATCACAACATCTCTACCTGGTGGTTTAAGTAAAAGCCAATTAAGGAGCCAGGACTTCTACCCATCAGCCAGACAGAAAATCATCAAGGATATAAAAGAAATCAATAACACATTCAACCAACAGAATCTAACCAACATTTATTGAACAATCCACCAAACAACAGCAGAATACACATGCTTTTCAAGTGCCCATGGGACAAATACCAAGATAGACCATTTCCTGGGCCATAAAACAAACCTCAACAAATTTACAAGAACTGACACCATACAATGTATTCTTTGACTACAACAGAATCAAACTAGAAGTCACTAATAGAAAGATAACAGGAAAATTTCCAAATATTTGGAACATACTTCTAAATAACTCATGGGTTCATGTCAGAGAGGAAGTCTCAATGAAAATCAAATATTACACTGAAATGAAAATGAAAATACAACCTATCAAAATTTATGGGACACAGCTAAAGCAGTGCTGAGAGAAAGTTATAGCACTAAAGGCATTTAGTTAGAAAAGTCTCAAATCAGTAATCTAAGCTCCTACTTCAAGAACCTAGAAGAAGAAAAGCAACATAAATCTAGCAAATCAGCAAAAGGAAAGAAATGATAAGGATAAAAGCAGAAATCAATGACATTGAAAACAGAAAAATCAATGAAAAAAAACAGCTGGTTTCCCTGAAGAGATCAATAAAATTGACAAACCTCTAGCAAGAAAAAAACAGAGAAGACACAAATTAAAAATATCAAAAATGAAATAGAAGATATACTACAGAGCCTGCAGACATGAAAAGGATAAGGGAATGCTATAAACAACTCTACACACACACAAATTCTACAACTTAGAGGAAATGGACCAATTCTTCAAAAAACACAAATTACCACAACACACCCAACATGAAATAGATAATTTGAATAGTCCTATTAACTATTCAGGAAGTTAAATTAGTAATTTAAAGACTCCACCCCCAAACAGAAATCTCCAGGTCCAGATGGCTTTGCTGAAGAATTCTACCAATTATTTAAAGAGTTAACAACAAGGCTACATAATCTCTTCTAGAAAATAGAAGAGGGGAAGATATTTCCCAATTTATCTTTGAAGTTAGTATTATCTTGATGTCAAAACTAAATAAAGACAGTACAAAAAAAGAAAACCACCAACCAATATCCCTCATGAATACAGATGTAAAAATCCTTAACAAAATATCAGCAAATAGAATTCAGCAGTATGTAAAAAGAATTAATACTCTATGACCAAGTAGCGTTTTTTCCAGGGATGCAAAGCTGGTTCAACATTCAAAAATTGATCAGTATAATCCACCACATTAACAAGCTAAGAAAAATCGTACAAGCATATTACTTGATGCAGAAAAAGCATCTGACAAAACTCAACACCCATGATAAAGGCTCTCAGAAAAACAGGAGTAGAGGGGAATTTCCTCAATTTGATAAAAAAAGATCTACAAAAAAACCTACAGCTAACATCATATTTAACGGTAAGAGACCCCTTACCGTTCCCCCTTAAGATCAAGGACAAAGCAAAGATATCCACTCTCACCACTCTTATTCAACATAGTGCTGCAAGTTTTAGCCAGTTCAGTAAGACAAGAAAAGGATATAGATAGCATATAGATCAGACAGGACGAAATAAAACTCGTTATTTGCAGATGACATGACTGACTACTACATAGAAGATTCCAAGGAAGCCTCAAAAAAAACCTCCTACTACTAACAAGTGAATTCAGCAAGGCTGCAGGACATAAGATCAACCTGCAAAAATCAACTGTATTTTTATACATTAGCAATGAACAATGGACACCAAAATTAAAAATATAATACCATTTATAATCACTCAAATAAAAAAGGAAAAAAACGAAAGAGGGGCAAATCTAACAAAATGTGAAGAGGATTACATGTTGAAAATTACAAGATGCAGACAAAAGAATCAAAGAAGATCTAAATAAAAGTGTTTATGGAATAGAAGACTCAACATGGTAAAGATGCCAATTTTCCCCAAACAGATAAACAGGTTCATGTAATTCTTATCAAAATCCCAGCAAAACTGTTTATGTATAGACAATATTATTCTATAATGTATATGGAAAGGCAAAATAACTAGAATAGCCAAAACAATTTTTAAAAGTTAGAATAAAGTGGGGGAAAACATTATGCAGCTATGGTAGTCAAGATTGTACTGTACTGGCAAATGTACAATGACCCACCCTCACACCTTATCCAAACACTAACTCAAAATGGATGACAACCTTAAACGTAAAACTACAAAACTTTTAGAAAATACGTAAGAGAACATCTTCCGGCTACAGAGCTAGGCAAAGAGTTCTTAGACCTGACACCAAAACCAAGATCCATAAAAGGAAAAACTCAACAGTAGAAAAACAAAACCAATTAGAAAATGAGCAAAAGACATGGAGACATTCACTGAAGAAGACACACAGATCGCAAACAAACAAATGAAAAGATGTTCATCATCAGTAGCTACTAAGAAAATGCAGGGGCCGCCCCTGTGGCATAGTGGTTAAGTGCGCGTGCTCCGCTGCTGGCGGCCCAGGTTCAGATCCTGGGCGTGCACTGAGGCACCGCTTGTCAGGCCATGCTGTGGCGGCAACCCACATAAAGTGGAGGAAGATAGGCACAGATGTTAGCCCAGGGCCAGTCTTCCTCAGCAAAAAGAGGATGATTGGCATGGATGTTAGTTCAGGGCTAATCTTCCTCACAAAAAAAAAAAAAATGCAAATTAAAACCACACTGAGATGTCACTACACACCTATCAGAATGGCTAAAATAAAAGAGTAACAATACCAAAAGCTGATAAGGATATGTTGAAAGTAGATCATTCACACATTGCTGATGAGAATGTAAAATGACACAGTTACTCTGGAAAACAGTTTGGCAGCTGCTTGTGAAACTAAACATGCAACTACCATACAACCCAGCAATTGTACTCCTGGGCATTTATCTCAGAGAAATGAAGACTATGTTCACACAAGAAATTTTACATGAAAAAGTTTATAAAGTTTATAGCAATTTTATTTGTAATAGCCAAAAACTGTAAACCACCCAGATGTCCTTCAACAGGTGAATGGTTAAACAAACTGTGGTATATCCATACTACGGAATACTATTCAGCAATAAAAAGGTACAAAATAATTGATACATGCAATACCCTGGATGTATCTCCAGGGAATTATGCTGAGTGGAAAAAAAAAAAGCCAATTCCAAAGGTTACACACTGTATAATTCCATTTATATGACATTCTTAAAATGACAAAATTATAGAAATAGTGAACAGATTCATGGTTGTCTGGGGTTAAGCAGGGGGTGAGAGTGGGAGGGAAGTGGGTGTGGTTATAAAAGGGTGACATAAGGGATTCTTATGGTAATAGAAATGTTCTGTACCTTAATTGTATCAATATTAATATCCTGGTCATTATACTGTACTATACTTTTGCTGGAAGTAACTGGAAGAAACTGAGTAAAAGATACACTGGATCTCTCAGTAAGTTGTAAGATTTCTTATAACTGCATACAGATACATAATTATCTCATAACTAAAGATTAATTAAAATAGACTGATTAACAATAAGCAAAACAAAAAATATAGAAATAATTCCATATTCTTTTTTTTTAAGATTTTATTTATTTATTTTTTTTCCCCTCCAAAGCCCCAGTAGATAGTTGTATGTACATAGCTGCACATCCTTCTAGTTGCTGTATGTGGGACGCGGCCTCAGCATGGCAGGATAAGCGGTGAGTCGGTGCGTGCCCAGGGTTCCGAACCCGGGCCACCAGCAGCGGAGCGCGTGCACTTAACCGCTAAACCACGGGGCCAGCCCATAATTTCATATTCTTGATGCAAGGAATTCTTTTATTACCATGATCCCAGTGTCAGAAACTATAAAATGAAAATTTTAAACTTCTGTACAGCAAACGACACTAGTACCTACTGCCGCTGTAACAAATTACTACAAACTTAGTGACTTAAAACAACACAAATTTATTATCTTACAGTTCTGGAGGTCAGAAATGTGAAATGGGTCTTACGGGCTAAAATTTAAGTGTCAGCAGAATTGCGTTCCTTCTGGAGGCTGTAGGGGAAAATCCATTCCTTGTCATTTCCAGCTTCTAGAAGCTGTCCACATTCCTTGACACATGACTGTATCACTCTGACCTTTAGCCTGATCATCACATCTCCTTTTCTCACTCTAATCCTTCTGCCTCCCTCTCATCAAGACCCTTATAATTTACAATGGGCCCATAAGGATAATCCAAAATAATCTGCCCATCTCAAAATCCTTAACTTAATTATATCTACAAAGTCTCTTTAACTATGTAAGACAATATATTCACAGGTTTTGGAGAAAAGACATGTACGTCTTTGGGGAGCCATTATTGTACCTGCCATCAGCATCAAAAAACAAAGTTGAAAGACTAATAAACTGGGGGAAATATTTGTTGTATGTTCAAGTGTTGAAGCTCTTGTAACATTAAGCTCATATAAAAAATGAGAAAAGATAATAAATAAGTTTAAAAAATGGTAGGGGCTGGCCCAGTGGCGTAGTGATTAAGTTCGTGCAGCTCCGCCTCAGCGGCCCAGGGTTCTCGGGTTTGGATCCAGGCACGGACATACACACCGTTCATCAAGCCATGCTGTGGCAGCATCCCATATACAAAAAGTAGAGGAAGATTGGCACAGATGTTAGCTCAGGGACCATCTTCCTCACACACTCACACTCTCACACACACACACACTCTCACACACACAAACACAAATGGCAAAGAACAAAGAGCAATTATGGAAGAGAAAGTAAAATGATCAAAAGGTATTGTAAAAGATCCTGAATGCCCTTATAATTAAAGAAGTGAAAACTAAAACTGAGGTACTATTCTTTACCTATCAATTACAAAAAAAAAAAAGAAGAATATTATCTGGTGTTCCTCAGAATGTACAAAAATAGGCATTCTACTATATTATTGGCATTATAAATAAAAACTGATATAAAGCTTTAAATTTTTTAATTATGGGAATTTTCAACACATACAAAAGTAGAGAATAGTACAATGAACTCCATATCTACCATTCAACCTCAATTATCAATATTCTGCCTTAGTGGTTCATCCATCCTCCCAATTTCTGGTGTGGGAGCTAGAACCCTACAATTTCATCTGAAAATACTAACAGATAAGAACCCACACCCCACAAAAACTAACAAAGAATCAAGGGCTCTTTGCCCTCTCTTTGCCATGGGCCCCCTCCCCTTTTTGGCAGTATGGTAAAACCTATAACCCCTACTCAGGATAAAGTTTTAAATGCATAAAAATACCTAAGACTGCAAATAAAATCAATTACATTAAAATTCAGTTATCAAAATATTTTTTAAAAACGTGTTCTGTCAGGGGCCGGAAATTTATAGCATTAAAATGCTACTAGTAAAATGTTAGAAAAGAAGAAAGGTCTCAAATCAATACCGTAAGCTTTCGTCTTAAGAAACTAGACAAGGAAGAGTGCATTAAACCCAAAGAAAATAGAAGGAAGGACATAATAAACATAAGACCAGAAATCAGTGAGACTGAAACTGAACATAAGAGAAAAACCATTAAAACCAAAAGATGTTCTTTGAAAAGATTAAGAAAAGTGATAACTCTAGCAAAAATGACCAAGACAAATTACCAATGTCTGAAATGAAAGAGAAGATATCATTATAGACCCAAAGACATTAAAAATATAATAAAAGAATACTATTGCTATAGTCTAAATGTTTGTCCCCCCTCAAAATTCATGTTGAAATCCTAACCCCCAAGGCGATGGTATTAGAAGGTGGGGCCTTTGGGAGGTGATTAGATCATCAGGGTGGAGCTCTCAGGAATGGGATTAGTGCTCTTATACAAGAGATCCCACAGAGCTCCCTAGCCTTTCTACTACCTCAGGTTACAAAAAGCCTGCAACACAGGGGAGAGACCTCACCCAACCATGTTGGCACCTGAATCGCAGACTTCCAGCTTCCTGATCTGTAAGCAATAAATTTCTGCTATTTATAAGCCACCAAGTTTGGGATATTTTATTATAGCAGCTCAAACATATACTAAGCCACAAAACTGGGATAAGAAGAAGTGGGGGTGCCATTGTAACAAGTACCTAAAAACGTGGAAGTGGTTTCCAAACTATATAATGGGCAGAGGATGGAAGAGTCTGGAGGTGCATGCTAGAAAGTCTACATTGCCATGAATGGACTGTTAAGGGCAATTTCTCCTGAGGGCTCAGAAGAAGTGCAGAGCTGTAGAGAAAGCTTCAATCTTGTTAGAGAATACCTAAGAGAGAATTAGAGACTTCAATCTTGTTAGAGAATACCTCATCTCTCACAAAGAAATGAGGAACATGCTATTGGAAACTGGAGGAAACATTCTCCTTGCCATAAAATGGCAAAGACCTTGGCTGAATTGTGTTTGTGTCCTAGTGTTTTGTGCAAGGTAGAACTTGTAAAGATGAAATTGGATATCTGGCTGAAGCTATTTGTAAGCAAAGTATTAAAGGTGTGGTTTGCCTTCTTTTGAATGATTACAGTAAAATATAAGAAGAGAAATAACTTAAAGATGGAATTGTTAATCAAAAGGGAAGCAGAAATTTAATGTAAATTTAAAAGTTGGAAAATGCTCAGCCTATCCATATTGCAAAAAAAGAGGAAGCATGTTAAGAACAGAACACTAAGGGTATGTATGGGCCAAGAGACCCTTTGATAAAGAGATCAGTGTTGGTTTGAACACTGGACTTAATCAGCCACCCCAGCAGGAAACAGTCAATTTGAACTGGAAAAAGACAGAAAGGAATGAAGGAAGATTATCAGCTTTCTCAGATTTTACAGGATGAGACCATATAGATCTATTCAGCTATGAACTTGAGATAGCCTTCAAGACAAGGGAAGGATGCCAAAAGCAATTCAGAGATCATTAAGGCTGCCTCCCTTCAAAAGAGGACATCATCTGGATTTCAACAGGCCAGACGACTCCCAACCCAAAGCCAGTAGAGTCACTGGTGTGTAATTCCACCCCAGGGAGAACTGCCTCAGGCTGCACCCAGCAAAGCCATGTGGCAAAAATATTTTTAAATGGACAAAATATTTGCACAGATATTTCACCAAAGAACCTATATGGATGGCATATAAACACATGAAAACATCCTCAACATCATTAATAATTACAGAAATGAAAATTAAAACCACAAAATGATCTCACTACACAGCTATTAAATGGCTTAAAAACAGAGATGGAGAAGAAAGAAAGGGGTGGGAGGGGGAGAGAGAGAGAGAGAGAGAAAGAAGGAAACACACAAACTGACAGTACCAGGTGCCAAAGAAGATGCAGAGCAACTGGAACTCATACACTGCATGTGGGAATGCAAATTACAGCCACTACGGGTAACAGTTTGGCAGGTTCTTCTAAAGTTAAACATACACTTACCATATGACCCAGAAACCTATTGAGCCAGACTCAAAAGGCTTTAAATGACATTCTGGAAAAGACAAAACTATAGGGACAGAGAACAGATCGGTGGTTTTCACAGGTTAATGGTGGGGGCAGAGTCTGATTACAAAGCAAGGGATTTTTTTTTTCTTGAGAGAGGGTGAAGGAACTCTTCTGTATTTAGATTGTAATAGTGATTACATAACTCTAAGTATGTCTCAAATCTCATTCACGCTCCAAAATGTGTGAATCTTATTCTATGTAAACTAAAATAAATATACAGCATAAAACATTCATTGGTCTTCTACTTTAAATGGACCTGTTTTTACTCATGTATGATTTTGTAACATCTCGCAATATAAATTTACTGAGTTTCACAGCTTTTCCAAATGTTGACATCTTATTATAAAATATCATTGCATTTCATGCAGCCTCTGGAAACTCCAGAGTGAAAACGGAAATTAACATCCCAGTATAATGAAAACAATTTTGGCCCTGTAGATTCCCTAAAAGGTCCGTCCACCTCAGAAACCTTTAGAGGACTGTTAATCTAAATATGAGAATTATATCAGGCCAAAAACACGTAAAAATATGTTCTTCTCCAACCTACTTTTACGAATTCATTAGGTGTATCTATATATTAATGACACTAAGTTTGTCAAATCACTGTATCAATCATATTGTGTATGATATGTAAACTATGAGGAAGGGCGCTGTTTGCCATGTATATAGGTCATGATAAATATGATCATTTTTAGCAAGCCAGCTGTTATATTCTGAGGATCAAGTAAGGAACCAGCTAGTGACATAAGAAAATTCTAAAAGGAAAACTCTCATGCTAATACAAATGCAATTTTAGAATCTGCTATACTTTAACACGCAACTTGACAATTTCCTGTTTCTGATAAAAATCAGCAGAGTGACAATACCCAAGTGACTAACTCCGGAAGTTTGGTTGGGCTATGGCTCTCTCAGTAAACAATAAAGGGGGCAAAAATCCCCAAATAACTAACTTCAATATGCTATAAGTAACACAAAAAGACAAGGCAATTCATAAGATGATTTTATTCCATTCAGTGTTTTATCTTTACCAATCTATCTTGTCAAGTAATTTTAATTGTTAAACACTCTTACTAATGAAACAACATGGATAAGAATCCCACAATGGGGAAAATAAAAAATTACAGGATAATCTGAAGTAAAGGCACTATTTGACATTTTAAACCACGTTCATATATTACTTTGATAAATAAGGATCTTGCAAGTGCCGGGTCTGCACCTAAGAGTGAGTGCCTCCTTCAATTCTGTACCCTAGGCAACTTGCTTGCCTCACCCTAGTCCCAGTCCTGCTTCTATAAATAAAATATGCTTACAATACATTCAATTTCCTTTCTAACCACATACTTGAGTTCTAGACACTGGTGTGCCATTAGCTATGACTCAGGGAATGTCATATCAACTTCCCTGAAACTCCATTTTCTTATCTGCAAAATAGGGTAACTGAATCAGATAATAACAGAAAGTCTCTTGAGCAGCAAAACTATGATCTAAGTTTCCCCTTAAATTTTATGGACTAAACAAAACCAGATTTGTATTGTGTTTTCCAATTTTTTCATAGACTAACCCCTCACTAGTCCACTCTTTACTTTTAACATACTCTATAATTACTGTCTTAGTGTCACTCTGAGTTGTACATATTTCCAAAAGAATATATACAGCACAGGGGACAGTGGAACTATCATTTCCCCATGCTGTACAGTACAAATGAGGTTTAGATTGTGTCATCACTTTTAGCAGACATATTCTCCTGACACACACCAAACTGTGGTCACCTGAAATCCCAGACATATTTAACACACAATTAATCACAACATTTGAGTATTTTTCATATTGACTGTTGCACTTAATTCTAACTCTTCCTCATGTCTTCTATGTGCTTATGTAATTTTTATTCAAAAGCAGTTCTAGGACTTTACCACTTAGCCCTATTAAAGTTTACTGTACCTCCCATTATCCTTTTGGCCCATGCATGCCATGGGACCTACTAGAGTTACAGGGAACCAACCAGTACACTATTACTTAAAATTCCTAGGTATGAAAATGTTTTGTAAATTCTAAATCATTGTGCTTGTCTACTCCATAGGCACCTCACACTTAACTACCTTTCCCTACAAAGTTTCTGCTTCTGTATTCTATAATTCAGCAAATAAACCACCACTAATCCAGTTACCTGGATTAATGAATCCCAGGCAGTCAACCCCCACATCTCAAGACATCTCCTTTTTACCTCCCTCACAGACTAAAACAAATCCATGTATCGCCATTCTCACTACCACTAGTAGTAGTAATAAAGGCATATGCCTCCTTAAGTAGTCTGTTTCCACTCTCACCCTCTTCCAGTTGGAAGCATTTAGTTTTCTCCCTAGGGAAAAAAAAAGTATCAGAAATATGAGTTCCTCCTTTAAGCGCTTGCTATCTAGACTTGAAAGCTAAATAAGAGGCCTCAAATGTATCTAGACTTGAAAGCTAAATAAAAGGCCTCAAATGTATTTGCGTTGAGTTACAATGAACTTACTGTTCTGGAGTTCCTGAAAACCAAAGAGAAAAAGATAACAACTCTTCTAAATTATAACGAAACTCTTTTTGTAAAGTTATGAGAAGATTCTGGGAGGATGGAAGAGTAGGAAGCACCAAGAATCTGTCTCTCCACGTAGACAACAACTGTACTAGCAGAATCTGTCTCATGTAACTATTTTAGAACTCTGGAGTCTTCCAAGGCTTGAAACTTCCAGAGAAAGGCTTGGACTATAAATTTTGGTTAATTTCAGTCAATTTTAGCTCTTAGCTCAGCAACGGCTACCCATCCTCCATCCCCCAGCTCTGCGCCATGGGGCTGTGCATTAGTTCTAAGAAAAGCCTGTAGGAGCCAAGGTGGGCAAGAAGAATCTTGTCATCCAAATACCAAGGATCTCTGTCTGACAGCTGATTGCTACTTCTGATCACTGAGGAGCTGACAGAGGCAGGCAGCCTCTGTTGCACACCCCCTCAGGCTGGTGCCTTTTTTTCCCTGTCTCCTTTCATTTTTTTCTTTTTCTCCTTTTAGGAGTCAGACATTAAAGACCTAGGAACAGGGGAATTTAGAAAGTCAACACACATGCTCAGGAGAAGGCAAAAGCTCAGAAAAGACCTGAGGAGAGCCTAAGTTTATACCTCAGGTTGATTCTCAGCACAGAGACAGCCTACAACAATCAAAAAACAAAACAAACAAAAAAACCTCCAGCAAACCCTGAGGAAGAGGGAGAATCCGATTTTCAGGTTTACCACATTATTCGATTCACATATCCAGTATTCAACAACAACAAAAAATCACAAGGGATACAAAGAAACAGGAAGTAAGGCCCATAAACCAACAGTAATCATCCTGGAGAAAGACAAAGACCAGAGGACAAAACTACTAGGCAAAGACTTTAAACAAACATCTTAAAGATGCTCAAATAACTAAAGGAAGATACGGAGAAAGTAGGAAAAAACAATGTATAAACAAAATGGGAATATCTATAGAAATAGAAAACCTAAAAAGAAATTCTGGAGCTGAAAAATACAGTAACAAAAATGAAAAATTCACCACAGGGACTCAAAGGCAGATTTGAGCAGGCAGAAGAATGAATTAGCGATCACATAGATAGGGCAATTGAAATTATCAAGACTGAGGACCACAAAGAAGGACCACAAAGTTACGACTTAAGTAAACAGAGAAAAAGGGACCTGTGGGACACCAGTAAAAGAACCAACATATGCATTGTGGGAGGGCCAGAATGAGAAGAAAGACTAAAGAGGCAAAGAGATTATCTGAAGAAATCAATGGCTGAAAATGTCCCAAATTTGATGAAAGACATGAATATAAACATCCAAGAAGATCAAAGAACTCAAGTATGACAAACTCAGAGATTCATACTGAGACACATTATAATGAAAATATTGAAAGAGAAAGAGAGAATCTTGAAAGCAGCAAAAAAGAAGTGAATCATCACACACAAGGAATCC
This sequence comes from Diceros bicornis minor, assembly GCF_020826845.1. Classification (NCBI taxonomy): domain Eukaryota; kingdom Metazoa; phylum Chordata; class Mammalia; order Perissodactyla; family Rhinocerotidae; genus Diceros; species Diceros bicornis. The sequence continues at coordinate 16,008,817 of NC_080741.1, forward strand.
TCAATAAGATTATCAGCAGATGTCTCATCAAAAACATTGGAGGTTAGATGACAGGAGGTTGATATATTCAAAATACTGAAAGAAAAAAACTGTCAACTAAAATCCAATATTCAGCAAAAGTGTCCTTCGAAAGTGAAAGAGAAATTAAGACATTTCCAGATAAATAAAAGCTGAAGAAGTTCATCACCCCTCGACCTACACTACAAGAAATGTAAATGAAGTACTTCACAGGTTGAAATGAAAGGATACTAGACAGTAACTCAAAACCGTATGAAGAAATACAGATCACAATAAAGGTAAACACATGGGCAATTATGAAAGATACTATTATTGAAACCACTTTGTAACTCTACTTTTTGTTTTCTATGATTTAAGAGACTAATAAACAATTTAAAAAAAAACAATTATTAGTCTAAAAGTTAGTATTATTCTAACTTTAGTTTCTAACTCCAAATTTTCTTTTCTACAGAATTTCAGAGACTAATGTATTTTAAAAAATGATTATTAGTCTACGTTTTTGGACCCACAATATCTAAAGATGTATTTTTGTGACATCAGTAACTGAAAGGGTGAGGAAATGGAGCTATATAGAAGCAGAGCTTTTCTGTTACCAAAGTTAAGCTGATGTAAACTCGGCAAAAGTAGCCAGTTATAAAATCAATACACAAAAATCAGTTGCATTTCTAACACTGACAATAAACAATCTAAAAACGAAATTAAGAAAATAATTCCATTTACAATAGCATCAAAAAGAATAAAATACTTAGGAATAAACTTAACCAAGGATGCAAAAGACTTGTACAATGAAAACTATAGAACACTGCTGAAAGAAATTAAAGACATACATATACAATAGCAAGAGTGAACTGTAATATAAATGATGAACTTTGGGTATTATGATGTGTCAATGTAGGTTCACCAAATGTAACACATCTATCACTCTGGTGCAGGATGTTGATAATGGGAGAGGCTATGCACGTGTTGGGTAGGGAGTATATGGGAAATCTCTGTACCTTCTGCTCAATCTTGCTGTGAACCTAAAACTGTTCTAAAAAAATAGTCTTAATAAAAAATTTAATTAAAAAAAAAGAAGATATAAGTAAATGGAAAGACACCCCATGTTTATCAATTGGAAGACTTAATATTGTTAAGATGTTAAGATGTCAATACTACTCAAAGCAATCTACAGATTCAATGCAATCCCTATCAAAATCTCAACAATGTTTTTTGGCAGAAATAGAAAAATCCATCCTAAAATTCATATGGAATATCAAGGGACCCAAATAACCAAAACTATCTTGAAATAGAATAACAAAGTTGAAGGACTCACACTTTCTGATTTCAAAACTCACTACAGGGGCTGGCCCCGTGGTGTAGCAGTTAAGCACGCGCTCTGCTGCTGGCAGCCTGGGTTCAGATCCCGGGCGTGCACCGACGCACTGCTTATCAAGCCATGCTGTGGCAGCGTCCCATATAAAGCGGAGGAAGATGGGCACGGATGTTAGCCCAGGGCCAGTCTTCCTCAGCAAAAAGAGGAAGGATTGGCATGGATGTTAGCTCAGGGCTGATCTTCCTCACAAAAAAAAAAAAAAAAAACTTACTACAAAGCTACAGTAGTCAAAACAGTGTGGTAGTGGCATAAAGACATATAGACCAATGGAACAGAATAGGAAGCCCAGAATAAACCCTCACATATATGGTAAAATGACTTTTTTACAAGGATGCCAAGACTATGCAATAGGGAAAGGACAGTCTTTTCAACAAATGGTGCTGAGAAAACTGGATATCCACATGCAAAAGAATAAAGTTGAACCCCTACCTAGTATCATATACAAAAATTAACTCAAAGTAGATCAAACACCTAAACATTAGAGCTAAAACTATTAAATTCTTAGAAGAAAACATAGGGCAAAGGCTTCATGACACTGGCTTTGGCAACGATTTCTTGGATGTGACACCAAAGGCACAGGTGATTAAAAAAATAGACAAAGCAGACTTCCGAAAATTAAAAACTTTTGTACATCAAAAAACAACATGAATAGAGTGAAAAGGCAATCCACAGAATGGGATAAAATATTTGCAAATTATATATCTAATAAATGGTTAATATCCCAAATATATAGAGAATTCCTAAAACCCAACAACAAAACAAACAACCTGAGTAAAAAATGCGTAAAGGACTCAAATAGACATTTCTCCAAAGAAGATATACAAATGGCCAGTAAGCACATGAAAAGATGCTCAATATCACTAGCCATTAGGGAAATGCAAATCAAAACCACAGTGAGATACCACTTCACACTCATTAGGATAGCTACTATCAAAAACCAGAAAATAGTGAGCGTTCATGAGGATATGGAGAAACTGGAACTCTTGTGCACTGTTGGTCAGAATGTAAATGCAGCCACTGTGGAAAACAGTTTGGTGCTTCCTAAAAAATTAAAAATAGAATTACTATATGAAGCAGCAATTCCACTTCTGGGTATATACCCCCCAAAATTGAAACAAGATGTCAAAGAGATATTCGTATACCTATGTTCACCGCAGCATTAGTCACAATAGCTAAAACATGCAAGCAACCAAAGTCTCCACTGATGGATGAAGGGATAAACAATGCAGATAAAAAATGTGGTAGACACATACAACAGAGTATTATTCAGCCTTTAAAATTAAGGCAATTCTGACCTATTCTACAACATGGATGAATCCTGAGGACATTACACTAAGTGAAATAAGCTAGTCACGAAAAGACAATTACTCTATGATTCCACTTAAATGAAGTACCTACAGTAGTCAAATTCATCGAAACAGAGAGTAGAATGGTGTTGCCAGAGGTTGGAAGGAGGGAGAAATGAGGAGTCATTGTTTAATGGGTATAGAGTTTCTGCTTTGCAAGATGAAAAGAGCCTGGAAATGGATGATAGTGATGGTTGCACCTCAATATGAATGTATTTAATACCACTGAAGTGTACACTTAAAAGTGGTCAGGATGGTATATTTTATGTTACATGTATTTTACCACAATTAAACAAATTGGGAAAAAAGTTATATACATTTAAACTTTCTGGATTTAATGTTTTTGTTTCCTTTTTGATTAGACACTTTAGTCCTTTATACTTAAATCTGCTTCAAGTGTTAAAACTCTGTTTAGATAAATTTACATAAGCGATAAAACAATGGTTAGTGAATTATATAATTTTTAAAATAAATCAACTGATGTAAACACAATGTACAAGGAAACATTATGACAAGGTAAAGAAAACAATATCACTGTCTGTTCTTTCCCCACAGCAGTAAAAATAAGATTTTAATAAAGTGTTTTAAGAGTTTTTCCTAAAAAAAGTCTTTCCTCAATAATACCACGTCTTCCGCTTAATTATTAAATTCTAAACAACCTAGTCTCCACACAACGGTCAGGGTGATCTGAGCTTGTAACTCGCCTACTCAAAATCTTATAATGGTTCCCCCTAGCCCTCAGGATAAAAACTCCTTCACATAGTCACATCTTTCAGTATTCTCCACCTAAGCTCTACCCATACATAATGAGCCATGTTCTGGTTCCCTAAATTTGGCATTCTTTAAGAATGTTTATCTCTGTATTCCTCCTTCTTTGGAATCTAAATTCAAGGTTCATTTCTCTAGGAAGCCTCATCAGAGTTAGGTGCCTCTCCACTGCGCTCTTACATCACCTTCTATTTATTTTATTAAGGCACTCAACATCCTGCCATTGAAATAGGCTGTTTAAATAATATCTCCCTATTTACACACAGCGAGTTCCTAGGGGAAACAGACAAAGTCTCATTTCATTTTATATCCCTGGCACCTCAATAGAATACCATGCATATGATAATTAACATTCACAGAATCAACATAACTTCCTGCTCCCTTCGCACAGTGTTTCAGTCCTCAACATACCATGCCTTTCCTCCCTCAGCAAACTCCTGAATAGCCTTTATGACCTAATTCACGTGTTTTCTTTGAATCATTTTTCCCAGACACCTCTGAGCAGTAAGTCAATCCTTTCTCTATGCATCTACCTAACTTTTGCCTCTCTCTAACTATACTTATCTCACTGAATCTGAAATTCTCTTGTACTTTCTTGTAATTTCTATACCACCATATGGCAGAAACAATTAGCTGTCCACCTCTTTATTTGTTCTCTTCTTCCTAAGTAACAGAACTACCCAATTTTGAGCTCAGTACATGGTAACCTAAATAAGAAATATATTTTCAGCCTCCTCTGGAGTTAGATGTGACCATATAAGCCTTACTCTCAAGTAGTAGTCAGTTGCAGCTTGCCTCCTTTAACAAGAGGGGCAACCTACCCCTGTCTCCGGTTTTACTCAGTGTCCCTGCTCTGGTCTCCAGTATTATGTGTGACTCTCTCAGCCCCTATGATCTCACAGGACATGAATTCAGGACCACCTTGACCATTCCCATATCCAAATCCTGGCACAGCCATGGATTTGACCCCATTTTGCAAGCTGTACATCTAGTCCACTACTTCTACGGATAAATTTACCTCATTTTTCAGCAAGGCTTTATCTTTTAAAATACTATTTTATCTATCATTGCTTTGTGTTTAGAGCAGGCATGTATTATCCATTCTAGTATTTTTAAAAATTAATTTTAAAAATATTTGTCAGTTCAACTAATTATTAAAACTATATGGGTCTCTGCAGATATTGGTGAAGAAATGTTAATACAGGGGGCCGGCCCCGTGGCGTAGCGGTTAAGTGCGCGCGCTCCGCTGCTGGCAGCCTGGGTTCAGATCCCAGGCGCGCACCAATGCACCGCTTCTCAGGCCATACTGTGGCGGCGTTCCATATAAAGTGGAGGAAGATGGGCACAGACATTAGCCCCGGGCCAGTCTTCCTCAGCTGAAAAAAAAAGAGGAGGATTGGCATGGATGTTAGCTCAGGGCTGATCTTCCTCACACACAAAAAAAAAAGAAATGTTAATATGACAAAGCCATAAGGTTGTACTGGATATATGTACCTTTTGGTAAACAGATTATTTTGCTATTATAAAGAAACACGTGTTTTTTTCTGAAAACTGTATTTGTCATCAACTATTTCTGTTTTTTATATATATATATTTTTTTAGTACTTTTGAAGGGTAAATCTTTCGATTCTACTTTCAAGTACTTTCAGGAACTTTCAGTACCTTTCAAATGTTTGAAAACTTAATCACTACTAAGAAAGAAACAATATTCCAGAAGAAATTAAATTACAAAATCTTTGATCAAGGATGTTGTCGCTCTTGTTTATCACTGTATTACCAGTTCCAAGCATATTATTAGGCACACAAGGATCTGAGAACTGAGGCTGATGCCACATAAGAATATGACGCCTGTGGCAATGAGGTCAACAGGTAAGATTCTACATTCCCACTCTGTTACAGACTGAATTATGTGCTGTATTCAATTATCAATTCACCAAAAGACAGGAAAAGAGAGAAGTAAAGAAAAAGTGTGGTAAACAAAACAAGAAAAAATAAGTCTACTTATATCATAAACTAGGTGTAAACAAGTTTAGCTCATTTATAAGAAGTTATCAGATTAGATACAAAAAAAAAAATACAAAATTCAACTAAAGCTGCTTATAGGAAAGGCTGAAAATAAATGAAAAAATATTTTGGCAAACTCCAACACAAAAAAAAGGTGATGTAGCAATTTTAATACCAGACAATAACATGGCAACCTTAATAAGTATGGAGAGGTACAATATATAGTAATAAAAGTATCAATAATCTAAGAAAATATATCGAAACCTTATCTTTCTTAGAATAAAAAAGGCAAAAATTAATAGAACTACAAGAAAAAAATTAATTAATCTTCAACCACTGCATGAGCTTCTAATTTACTTATATTAGAAACTGACAGATCAGAAAGTCAAAACATAAGTAAAGATACAGAACACTTGATCCACTTAAATTATTAAGTTTAATCTAATAGTTATTTAGAGAACCCTCTACCAAACAAAAAAATTAGGATATAATTATTTTCAAGTACACATGGAACATTTCCAAAAATTGATCATGTATTAAGAGTCACAAAGGAAAACACAAAAAAATTTCAAAGAACTTATATCTAAGATCACATTCTCTGACCACAGTATACTGTTGAAATCACCAATAAAACATTTTTCAAATGTTTGGAAACCTAAAAATGGACTCCTAAACAAAAAATTAAAAAGGAAATCACAATAGAAATTATAAAGTAACAACTGAGCAACAATAAAAGTAATACACTATAAAAATGTGGAGCGCAGCTCAAATTATAACCTTAGTGCATTTGTAATGCAACTGAATATGCTTAACTAATACATTTTCAATCAAGAAACTGGAAAAAGACAACAGAGTAAACCTAAAGAAAGAATGGGCATATTTTAATCATATTTTAAATTTTCTATATTTTATGATGCTATGACATGGTAGGGCCCTTTGGACCCACGGAGGGACTGTCTCTCCCAGGGTTTCCTAATTCCTAGAGATAGCAACAACCTGCCTGAGAGCACATCTTTGATATACAACCAACCAATCCATAGCCCACAGCCCCAACCACCTCCTTTAAAAAACTCTCTCACACCAAGCACATATTGCCCCTGCCCTAAATCATCCCAGGGCCAGGTACTACACAACTAGAGACCAGCCCTATCACCCAGAGCTATAAATTATTCCAACTATCCAATCCTAAACTTGCTCAAGCTTGCCTACCCTGCCGCATCCATGCCTTCCCACAGAAACCACAGCAAAGGCTCTGGCCCATGCTTTCTCCTTGCTCCTTCTGCCTCCTGACCAACCTTGGTGCTTCCCCATGTGGCCCTGAGTGGCATGGTATGCTGTGTCTCCTGTTTCTAGGAAACTGTGATTAAAAACTTCTTCCTTGATAAGTCATTTTCGTGTCTGTGTGATTTATTCGACCTGATTAAAACAAATTCTGGGTACATTTCAAGACAATAAGGGAAATAAAGAGCAGAAATTAATAAAATGGAAAATCAGGAAAAAATATCCCAGAGAAGGGATGAGTTCCTCAAACTTAAGAATCAAAAAGCACAAACTATAAAGGAAAAAAATAAATATGAAAAAGACTGACAAATGAGTACATTAAATCCTCTTCTTTAAAATCAGTTGTGAGATATAATTCACATACAAAATTCACTGATTTTGAGTGTAGAGTTTAAGGAGTCTTGACAAATGTACAAAATTGCATAACCTGCACCATAATCAAGATCTAAAACATTTTCATCACCCCAAAAAGCTCCCTTGTGCCCCTTACAGTCAATCCTCTCCTCCCTGGCAACTACTGATGGGCTTTCTGTCACTATAGTTTGCCTTTCCTCAAATTCCTTATAAATAGAATCACATAGTTGACTATATTAAAATTTAAAACTTCTGTTCATAAGATCGCCTGTTATCAAAAACATCATTAACTTACTTTTGAAAAATATCATAATAAAAAAGCCTTATTACTAAAAGAGAAAATTCTAGCAAGATTAGGATCACTGCAGAAAACAAACAGCAACTTAGACACAGAGCTAAATAGGTGGCATGCTTGGGTTGGGACTCTTGCATTTTGCGAGGGAGCAGAATTTACACTTAACACTAGAAATGGGATTGCCTTCCTTACCCAAAGTGTCCTTCAACATTTACAGTACCTCTGCCCAGCACCAACATCCAATGGCTTCAAAATGTTTGCTTTATCAAAATGGGATCCATCCTAACATCACCTCAAACCAGAGGACCCATTTAATGGTGAAAGAAAAATAATAATAAGCAGTTGACCATGGCATCCACTGGTCCTTCCACAGGACCCAGAGCACAGTTAGATTCTATCAGAAATCTCTTATACTTCATCTTCATGCTGTCAGCCTTTCTTTTGATTCTAGCTGTATTAGTGTCCTACTGCTGTGTAACAAACTGCCACAAATTTGTGGCTTAAAACAACACAAATTTGTTTTCTTTAAATTCTGGAGATAAGTTTGAAACAGGTTTTACAGAGCTAAAATCAAAGCCTGCATTCCTTCAGGAGGCTCTACAGGAAAATCCACTCCTTGTCTATTCCAGCTCTAGAAGCTGCCCACATTCCTTGGCTCCTGGCCAATCATGAGCTCTGCTTCCATCATCACATCTCTTTCTTGAACTGACACTCCTGCCTCCCTCTTATAAGGCTCCTTGTGATTACAGGGGTCCACCCAGATAATCTAGGAAAATCTCACTATCTGCAAAATCCCTTTTGCCATGCAAAGTAACATATTCACAGGGTTAGAGGATTAGGATATAGACATCTTTGGGAGAGCACTATTCTGTCTACCACACTAGTCATAAGCTAAAGCTAACGTTCCAGGTAAGTTTTGACTTACTTCCCTCACAGTATTTACTGTGATGCATTTGCTTCCTGGGGCTTCTTTGAGGCCATGACGTGAGGCACCACTTAGCAACCCACTTGGCAGGCTCTTGTGTGTGCAGGCTGAAAGTGGGGGAGGGAAAAAGAATTTACTCCCCCTTGGGGCAACCATCAACTGATGGAGAACAAGAGCAGATGATAATGGTTTATTTACTCTTGTCCATCCATGAGTACACAATTTGAGAAGCATCTAGATCCTCAAAGTTCCCACTGGGATTGAGCGCTAGCTGCTACAGCAGTGAATAACTAACACATTCTTGTGTTGGCTTTTCTTCTTTTATTCACCCTGGTCCCTTGCTCTTGTTCCCTAAGATCACCTGCCAAATAAATTACTTGCACACAACTGCTTGCTCTTAGATCTTTTAGGGGAGAGGATGGGGAGGAGATCTGGGTAAGACAGTCAGGTAAAGAGTTTTAGACCCAGAAAAGGAAACACAATGATTTAATAAAATGAAAACTATATACATAATAGGGTATCTAGTCTTGACACTACCACTGTATAAACTCTGGGTCAAATCTCTTCTCGAAGTTTTACCAATTATAAAATGAACGGTCTGATTTTCATGATTCTCTCTAGTTCCTTTCAGCTCTAAACTTTTACGACACAACAACCAACGTTATGGACTGGTGAAAGGAGACAGCAGACAGGCAGAGTTGTGAGATTATCACCAAAGAGGCCAGCCAAGGAAATTGTTGAAGTAAGCCAGTCAGAAGGTAATGTGGTTTGAATTCAGAAAGCCTGCCCTATCCTCCTACCTAATGCTAAAAATTCCACCACCAATTGTATGGAAATATAATTTCAATCATAGTTCTATCTGAATTTTATGATAAGGAAATAATTATGTCTGTTCCAGATAGCAAATAACCTAAAAGTCACCAATTATATGCTACTGGCAAAGCAATTTTCAACTGCTAATTCACTTCAAGTTGAAATCTGAGGCAAAAGGAAAGATCAACTTTAGATAGTTCTTTTCCCCAATTACTTATCTCTCAACTTCTTTTTCTCCTACCCTCCTGCATTTTTAAACACTTCTTTCCTTCCCTACCTGCCTTTTTACCTTATCCTTTATTCCAAACTACTATTACTTAGACTGCTACTGATCATAAGAAAGGCACCAGTAATTTACTTTTTTCCATTCTAATACACATTAAGAGAGAAAAAAATGACTGATCATGCAAGCTATGAGACAGTACCAAACTGCCCAGCTAATCCACCAAACTTCCCTAAACAAAAAGATGAACAAGCTTTAAAAAGATGAGAATGAAAAGGAATGCAAGAAAGCTCCCACTTTCCCTTGTGTTAATGGCTCTCTTATTTGTTTATCTGGAAGGAGAATCCTGTGGCAGCTAGAGAATAGAAGTGGAATTTCTCCATATTATCCATAACCAAGTTCCACTAGCAAAAAAATGTCAGAGGCTCTAAGAAGTTGCTGTGAGCACAATTTGACATAATAATATTATGCTTCCATTCTAAATATACTCTCATTTCATTTCATTGTTAAGTATGAATTTATTCTCAAACTATTTTAAAAGAACAATGCCTTTCAAAGGGGCACCTGCATTATAAATGCTTCCGGAATAAGATTCAGTAAAAGGATGTGGTTAAGAAGCATAAACAGATGAACTGCCATTGTATTGCTATGACTTTGCATACTTTCACACCAAAAAACTCCTATTAAAAACATTTCAAAATAAATTTATAAATGTTATCTCTATATAGCCTTTTAGTACAATTCTAACTTACTTTAACATTTAGAAAGAATATATCTCTAAAGAAAACGAGCCCAGAAGCCATTTCTCCCTCTACAAAATCTTTAATGCCTAACTTAATGCCTCACTGTATTGTCTCATTGTATTTCAGTTCAGAAATGTTTACTGGACACTTAGTGCACAGAGCAAGTATACTAAGTGCTTTTAATACAATATGTTAACAATCCCCACAGCAACCTTATGAAGCAGATATTAATACCATCATTTTATAGCCTTTATGGAAGGTAACATTTCAGAACCTTCAAATGCATATCACAAAGAATAGCCACACTAGAGGCAGCCAAGCCAACCATCCCTCCTTCCTGAAACTCTTTGCTGGTTTCCTTAACCTTGTATTAAATTGGGTCTCCTCCTCCCCTCTCCATCTACTCCTGTTTCCCATTTCTGTCTCCTCTTTTTTCTCCCCTTGAGCTATCTGCTCTTCTCAATACATACCCTCTCTCTCAATAGATCATCTATTTTTATGGCTTCATCTTACCACCTTTGGCCGGATGACTCCCAAATCTGTAATTCCAATTGTGTTCTTTAATTCAAGCTACTATTCCTCAACATTTCTACTTGACTGTCTTGCTATCACCTCAAACTCAGCATGCATCAATCCCAACTCATCATTATCTCCAAAAAGCCAACTCTTCTATCCTCTTTACTAATCTCTGTTAATTACAAAACACTCATCCCATTCACCCAGACTCTCCTGTTAAGTCACAATTTGTGTTGGCTTCTTCCTTGAACTATCTCCTTCATCCTTTTCTGTTCAATTGACACTGCCACCACTAAAATTTGAGGACATGACGCCAAGTGACATAAAGCAGCCACAAAATACAAATACCATATGATTCCACTTACATGAGCTACCTAGAGTAATCAAATGGTGGTTGCCAGGCGTTGGGGGGATAGCAGAATGAGGAGTTGTTTAACGGGTACAAAATTTCAGTTTTGCAAGATGAAAAAGTTCTGGAGATCGGTTGCATAACATGTGAATATACTTAACAATACTGAACTGTACACTTAAAAATAGTTAAAACAGTAAATTTTATGTTATGTGTATTTCACCACAATTAAAAAAAAGAAAAGATCAGTTAGTACAAATAGTAAATCATTTTGTTGTATACCTGAAACGAATATAACGTTATATGTCAATTATATCTCAATAAAACAAATAAAAACAAATGACAAGACACTATAATGCAGCAGTCCAAAAGAAAGACCAGTTAAAAGGCCAAGAGTCCAAGTGAAGAGATGACGGTAGCTTGGACTTCAGTGGTATATAGTGACCATGCAGACAGAGAACAGAAGAATTCAAGATGTATTTGGAGGAAGAAGAGACAGGACTTGCTGATGGACTGGAAGTGTCTGAGGGATGAAGAAAGGAATCAGGTATGACACCTAGCTTTTAGCTACTGGGTGGATGGTAATACCATTAAATGAAATGGGAAAAGATTAAGAAATGGATAAATGGAGGGGGGTTTAAAAGTAAGAATTTGTTTTGATGCTCATTAAGTTCAAAATACCTATGAGATACTCAAGTACCAATATCAAAGAAACAGCCTGATACATGCAGCATACTGTATTTCCCAAAAATGGCTGAAACAATATCTCCCATCCTACATGCTTTTCTTACTATGTGATTTAGACCCCACCTCTTAATAGGTGGACAGTCAATGTCCCTCCTCTTGATTCTGGGTAGGCTTTTTACAATGCAGAAGTGAAGGTATGCAACTTCCAAGGCTGACATACAAGGTGTTACAGCTTCTGTCAGACACCCTGGAGATGCTTGTTCTTGGAGCCTAGCCGTCATGCTGTGATGAAGCCCAAGCCTGCTATGTACAGACCCACATGGAGAGGAACAAAGGCCCCCAATCCACAGCCAGCCAAAGAGGTCCCAGCCAACTGTTAACACCAACTTGTCAACAATGTGAGTAAGCCATCTTAAAAATGAATCCCTCTAGCCACTCTAGATCATACCACATGGAACAGAGACAAGCCATCTCCACTCAAGTCCTGCCCAAATGCAGATTCATAAGAAAAAAAAAATGATTATCATTTTGAACCACTCAACTTTGGAGTGGTTTTTACACAGCAATAGAATGGACACCATACATGACTCTGGAGCTCAGGGCACAGGTCTTGCCTAGAGACATAAACTTGTGATCCAGCCACGTATCAATACTATTTAAAATCATCAGATTGAATGAGATCATCTAAGGGAGAGTACAAGAGAAAAATAATTCCAGAATGAAGCTCTAAAACTCCAATATAAAAAACTAAGCAGGGCTGGCCCCGTGGCTTAGCGGTTAAGTGCGTGCACTCCGCTACTGGCAGCCCGGGTTCGGATCCCGGGCGCGCACCGACACACCGCTTCTCCGGCCATGCTGAGGCTGCGTCCCACATACAGCAACTAGAAGGACGTGCAACTATGACATACAACTATCTACTGGGGCTTTGGGGATAAAAAGAAAAAAAAGGAGGAGGATTGGCAATAGATGTTAGCTCAGAGCCGGTCTTCCTCAGCAAAAAGAGGAGGATAAGCATGGATGTTAGCTCAGGGCTGATCCTCCTCACAAAAAAAAAAAAAAAAAACTAAGCAAATAAAAGACATCACTAATTCAACTCCAAACTCTGCCTACTGCCCAAATTAAGACATACAAACATCAGGTATTTTATTAATTTCACTGTCATAAAACTACCAGTGCCTCTCACTTGCTCAAATCTGGACTTACTGCTCTTTTATCTGATATCAGTTAGCAATCAGGGAATCTTCTTCACTATCACCTTCAGGATCCCCTTTGTCTCTTTAGAATTTGATTTCCTGTTTTCTCCCTCTCACCTTCCTCTTTCATTGAGGTTTACGTCTTCCTTTTGGTGGGTAGAGCAAATAGCACAATACCTTTCTGAGAAAGGAAGTGAGGAAGAGAAATTTTTGGAGACCTTGCACCTTTCGAAAGATCTTCACTCTATACTTATGCCTAATAATTTCGTTGGGCAAAGAGTTCTAGCTTGGAAATCACTTTCCAATCAGATTTTGAGGGCGTTGCTCACTGCCTTCTAGCTTGTGAGGCTGCAGTTGAGAATACTGAATCTCTGTAATATGTCCCATTTCCTCCCCTCTGGAAGTTTATAGGATCTTTTTGTCCCGTGTATTCCAAAATTTCACAACATACCTCAGTGTCTGTGTGTACTAGTTATTAAGCTATTGTCCCTGGCTTCAAACCTACTGTTCTCTACTCTGCTTTGTAATGCTGGGGGGCTGGAACCCTGCAAATACACTTTTCCTTTGCTAGCTGGCTCCCTGATAGACTCTGCCTATATACTTCTTCAGGTCAGCATCAACCAACGACCTTCACTCCAGCAACAGCAATCGTTCCAGTAGCAGCAGTTGGTTCCAGCTAGCAATTTTTCGCTTTTGTGTTTTTCCTGTCATTCCCAGACCAGCCTCATCAAGTCTCCTAAAACATCTTTACTTCCTAAGCTTTCGGCAACTCTTCTGAAGTTTGAGTTTCAGCACCTCAGGGCCACTCTTCAAATTCACAGTAATTCTAATAATCCCCATTTCTTCTCTTAGCTCTCCCAGCCCGAGGGGCTAGCAATTACTTCCTACAGTTACCATCTCTGTGACACCTCAGTGTTCCCTTATTGTCTTTTCAATTCTCCTATTATCTAGTGTATTAGTATCCGAGGGCTGCTGTAACAAAGTTAACACCAACTAGGCTGGCTTAGAACAGAAATCCATCTCATAGTTCTGGAGACCAGAAGTCTGAAATCAAGGTCTTGGCCATGCTCTCTCTGAAGGCACTAGAGAAGGATCTGTCCCAGGTTCCCAGGCCTCTCTCCTAGCTTATGGTAATCTCAGGCATTCCTTGGCCTGTAGACGGCCATCTTCCCTCTAGGCATGTCTGTGTCCAAATCTGTGTCGATTTTCCCCAGACTTTAAAGAACACCAGTCATACTGGATTAGGGCACAATCTAATGATTTCACTTTAACTTGATTACCTCTGTAAAGACTCTATTTCCAAATAAGGTCACATTCTGAGGTACTGGGGCTCACAACTTCAACAAATCTTTTTTAGAGGACACAATTCAACCCATAACATCTAGCTAAACAATTCTTTATATTAAACTCTGTTACAATAAGCGGTGTGGTCTCTATTTTCCTGACTAGATCCTGATTGAAAGTGTGTATTTATTTTCATCCATTTTCCTCCTACCCAGAGGGCCTCTCAATCTACAAAATGTTCCTCAACTCTGGGAAATTTTCTTGAATACTTCACTGATACATATCTCTTCTCTGCTCTTTTCTCTGTTCTCTCTCACTGGCACTTCTGTTATTTGGAAGTTGATCTCCTGGATTGACCTTTTACCCTTTTTCACCTATTTTCCATCTTTTCCTCTACTTTATGAAAGGTCTTCTCTACTCTAACTTCCATTCTTCTATTGAGTGTTTTCTTCTTGCTATTATGCTGTAATTTCCAAGAGCTCTATTTTGTTCTAATTGTCCCAAATTCTTATTTTCTTTTGGTCTCTTATATTAAAAGCTTTCCTCATGCAGCCCGTGATTCTTCATTATCTGTTCATATTTAAAAGTAGGGCCCTAAAAGCTGATTGTGAATAACTTACAGTTTTTCTTCTTGGGCTAGTAAGAGAAGCATCCTCTAAGTTCCCACTTGATTGCCAGAATTCTGGAAGCCAAACAGGAGAAGAGGCCTCAAATAAGGGTCCCAACATTGAGCACGTTCACTTAATCTAGGTGTTTTCTGTAAGACACCAGGCCTTCAATTATGTCTAGTGCCCAAAGAGGGCAGTCACTTAGCTATACAAATTGACGAAGATCTAGGTTCAAGCTGGTTTTCTGGTAATAGCTTACAGAGATATAACTCAGATACTATACAACTGACCCATTTAAAGCATACAATTCCACGGCTTTTAGTACATTCACCGAGTTGGGCAACCATCAACACAATCAGCTTTAGAACATTTTCATCACACCAAAAAGAAATTCCATACTCTTGAATAGTCATTTCCCATTTCCCTCTAATCTCCCCTATTCCCAGCTGTAGGCAACCATTAATTTACTCTCTCCAGAGATCTGCATTTTCTGGACATCTCACACAAACAGAATCATTACAAGTGGTCTTTTGTGACAGACTTCTTTCACTTAGCATAATGTTTTCAAGGTTCGTTCACATTCTAACAGGTATCAGTACTTCATAATTTTTTATTGCCAAATAACATTCCATTGTGTGGATATGCATTTTATTTATCCAGCTGATGACATTTGGGTTGCTTCTACTTTTTAGCTATTATGATTGAGCTGCTTCTTAAACAGGGTTTCAAACAATCCTATTTTTAGCGCCACTCTCATCTCCCTTGGACAAAAATACCTGCTGCTGCCAATTCCTGGGCCTGAGGTTTCTTCTCCCTTTTTCCTACTGCTAGTTTAGAACTGAACATTTTTTTTTTTTTCCTAAGAAGGCGGCTCTGGAGGATTGCCCTTTTTTTTTAATTGATGTTTTAATTGCCCTTTTTTTTTTAATTGATGTTTTAATAGTTTTTAACATTGTGAAATTTTAGGTTGTACGTTTTTGTTTGTCCATCACCATATATACGACTCCCTTCACCCCTTGTGCCCACCCCCCACCCCCATTGCCCCTGGTAACCACAGTACAGTTTTCTCTGTCCATGTGTTGGTTTATATTCCACATATGAGTGAGATCATACAGTGTTTGTCTTTCTCCTTCTGGCTTACTTCCCTTAACATAATACCCTCCAGGCCCATCCATGTTGTTCCAAATGGGACGATTTTGTCTTTTTTTATGGCTGAGTAGTATTCCATTGTATATATATACCACATTTTCTTAATCCAATCATCAGTCAAGGGACACTTAGGTTGATTCCACTTCTTGGCTATGGTGAATAATGCTGCAATGAACATAGGGGTGCATAAGCCTCTTTGGATTGTTGATTTCAGGTTCGTTGGATAGATTCCCAGTAGTGGGATGGCTGGGTCATAGGGTATCTCTATTTTTAATTCTTTGAGGAATCTCCATACTGTTTTCCATAGAGGCTGCACCAGTTTGCATTCCCACCAGCTGTGTATGAGGGTTCCTGTTTCTCCACATCCTCTCCAACATTTGTTGTTTTTTATCTTGGTGATTATAGCCATTCTAACGGGCGTGAGGTGATATCTTAGTGTTGTTTTGATTTGCATTTCCCTGATGATTAGTGATGTTGAACATCTTTTCGTGTGCCTATTGGCCATCTGTATATCTTCTTTGGAGAAGTGTCTGTTCATTTCCTCTGCCCATTTTTTGATCGGGTTGTTTTTTTGTTGTTGTTCAGTTGTGTGAGTTCTTTATACATTATGGAGATCAACCCCTTGTCAGATGTATGTTTTGCAAATATTCTCTCCCAGCTGGTGGGTTGTCTGTTCATCTTGACTCTGGTTTCATTTGTCTTATAGAAGCTCTTTAATCTGATAAAGTCCCACTTGTTTATTTTTTCCTTAGTTTCCCTAGTCTGGGTAGGCACGTCATCCGAAAAGATTCCTTTATGAACAATGTCAAATAGTGTGTTGCCTATATTTTCTTCTATGAGTTTTATAGTTTCAGGTCTCACCTTCAGGTCTTTGATCCATTTTGAGTTAATTTTTGTGAATGGCGATAGCAGATGGTCCACTTTCATTCTTTTGCATGTGGCTGTCCAGTTTTCCCAACACCATTTATTGAAGAGACTTTCCTTTCTCCATTGTATGTTCTTAGCAGCTTTGTCGAAAATTAGCTGTCCATATATGTGTGGTTTTATGTCTAGGCTTTCAATTCTTAGAACTGAACATTTTTAAGTGTACTAAGAAGTTTCTATCAGTCTGTTTGCTTTCCAGCTTCCAAATTTTATTGCTTCTTTCATTCTCTTTATGAGCGTAGTTCAAATCTTTTAAAAATATCCTTTACTATCACCTTGTGGGCTTCAGAGAAGAGTAAATGTAAATGCATCTTTCACTCATTCATCTTTACCCAGAAGTCCTTTCAATTATTTTTAGCCTTTATTCTTTCTAATATATGTATTTTAAGTTTATAAACTTTCCTTTAAGTACGGCTTACCTGTACCCCTTAAGTTATGTCATATTTTCATCATTTAGTTCAAAATAGTTTATTGGTATTTCTTCTTTAATCCCTGGGTTACTTAGGAGTATACAGTTTAGTTCCCAAACAGCTGACAATTTTCTAGTTATTTTTGGTTAACTGATTTCTGGCTTAATTCCACCAGGTCAGAGCACACACTCGAGAACTGATTATTTCCGGAAATCTTTTTTATGGTCCAACATATGTCAATTTGGGGAAAATTTCCATAGGCATTTGAAAAAAATCTATTCTCCAGGTGCTAGGTAAAATGTTATATGCATGTCATCCTGTAAATTACATTGTTCAAATCTTCTCTTTTGATTTTTTTGTCTTATTTTTCTACTAATTACTCAGAGAGGTATGCTAAAATATCCCATATTATGCTTATAGATTTGTCTAATTCTCCTTTTAGTTCTGTCAGTTTTTTGCCTACCAAATTAGCAAAATCAGAATGATAATGCACAGTTAAGGAACACTACTTGTTGGTAAAGATGTAAATTGGTATGTTTTTTCAGAACAGCAGTCTGGCAACAGTTAGCAACATTTTAAACATCTGTATCTGTGAACCCAGTTATTTTACATCTACAAATTGATTCTAAAGCTCTGAATGTGCACTAAATACTGCTTATCAGTCAAACAGATTCATGAATTCTCATTTAAACCTTGTAATAATCCTTTGATTCAGTATCATCCCCATATTACAGACAAGAAAATGAAGCTTATAGAGGCCTAAGCCCAAACAAATACTGATGAAGCCTATACTGGAATTTAAGCTGACTCCAGAATCTTTAAATTTATACATACTGACATGGAAGGATGTTTATAAAAGCCAAGACAGAAAACAAGACACTTTTTTAAAAAAGTGAGCATGAGTTTGTATATTCATAGAAACAAGCCTGGAAGATACATATTAATAAATAACAGTGATAAATACTCAAGACAAGACACCATTTAGAGGAAAGAAAGAAAGAATTATACAAAAAACCTGTAATATGGGGCCAGCACAGTAGCGTAGTGATTAAGCTCACACACTGTGCTCTGGCGACCCAGGGTTCGCGGGTTCGGATTCCAGGTGCAGACCTACACACTGCTCATCAAACCACGCTGTGGCGGCATCCCACATACAAAATAGAGGAAGACTGGCACAGATGTTAGCCCAGGGCGAATCTTCCTCAAGCAAAAAGAGGAAGATTGGCAACAGATGTTAGGTTAGGGCCAATCTTACTCACCAAAAAAGAAACAAACCAACCAACCAAACCTGTAATGAGCTCACACAATTAAGACTAAACATAACTGAGTTTTATGGCAGCCAAGACTTAAAGAAAAAAAGACATTTCCTATAACCATGTAATTCCCATTTCTCCCGCTGTGACATGTGGCTCACATTAATTCTCCCTCTCATTTCTGACTGATATCAGGCAGAAAAATGCAACAACATATATATGTATATATATGCAGACACTTACACACATACATGTATATGTATACTACTGCCTGTAGTACATATGCATATATACATATATATGTATATTACAATAAATTGCCTAGAGCCAATTTATTCTGCCAGTTATGATTTACCAACTACAGAGAGGGCTGATAAAAATGACTCATTTAAAATATGACTTGGCCTGTTCTCAATATGACAACTGCCTCTTTCCCCATTCTTCAAAGTATATGAGCCTATGTTCTGCACTTAGATGACAAGACAAAGAACAATGCATACATACACATATTATGTGTTCTGTGATTTATTTCTTCAACATTTTGCCTTTCCTACCCTTTGAGATTTTACATTGAAAATACCTCATATCTATATGAGTATATCCTACCAATTCTTAGTCATAACTTCCATGATATGCACCAGACTAAATTAAAACAAATAGCTTCAGGAAGTTCCAAGATTGTAAACTGAAGCTTGAGTGGCAGCAAAAGTAGTAGTAGTCTAGACACAGTTTTATTAAAGGAAATCACAAACTTCATAAGAAGGACAAAGTAGGCAAACTTTTTCTGTAAAGAGTCAGACAGTAAATATTTTAGGCCACAGTCTCTGTCCATAGTCTTTTTACAATCCTTTAAAAATGCAAAACCATTCTTAGCTGAGGGCAGTACAAACAGGGTTTCTGAGAGGTTCCAATTAAAATAGCAGATTTAACACATAAGGTGTTTTTTTTTAAGAAATTAACATGACAAAACATACAGAAAAGCAAACAACAGTAACAAAATTTCAGAAGCTAAAGACAGAGGGATAAACTGGTAACTGACCCACTTAGTGAATTCCAGAAAGGTGAAGCCTAACCCAAGAGTTGAGAAACTCAATTTATACCTCAGAATCCTCAGAAAGATTAAGGAACTGGAAGCACCTAGTATTGCTTAAACTGAGAGAACAGGGTGTTAAATAAGGAACACTGGGTGAAAGCTGTCTGAGAAGCAATTAAATCCTTTTAAGTTTCCTCTCCAAATCGACCTGATGGTGGGATACCCCACTCTGAACTAGGGAGTCACCAGATATAATCAAAGATCTGTGTACGTACCAAAAGTGAGAGAATGAGAAATCCAGTCCCTGACACCAAAACAACTGGCTGCCAACCTTTGCACCCTCAGGTAGACTGAGTTTTCTCTCATGAACGTCACATGACCCAAGAGGAAACACCTCCCAGATTATCAAGGTTTTCTCAAAAAATGGCTCACTTGGACCACCATGAAATGAACTTCAAAGTCTTTTAAGTCCCCATCGATTCAGGTTCTCGATCACAAGATAACATCCAAGCATTACTGACACCTGAGTAAGCCTCCAACAAAAATTAGAAACCAATTTAGAAGAGAGTCTATAAAAAGATAAAAGGTTAAAAAAAAAGTCATTTACAGCCTCAGAGAAGACAGTGCATCCATGAAACAAGTACAGATGCTCTCTATAAAAAACAATTTTTAAGAACAAAGAGCTCTTGGGAAATCAAAATTTTGAGAGTGAAAATGAAAAATTCAACAGAAAGCTTAGGAAATAAAGTTAAAGAGACCTCCCATATAAAACAGAGCAAAAAGACCAGGAGATGAAAAACAGGAGGAAAAAGAATACAAGAGGACTAGTCTAAGAGATCCAAACAAATAACAGAAGTTTCAGAGACAAACAACAGGGAGGAGACAAAACCTTTTTTATGGACTTATGACCCCTCCACACCCCAAATTCATGTTGAAGCCTTAACCCTCAATGAGACTGTATCTAGAAACAGGGCCTTTAGGAGGTAATTAAAGTTAAATGAGATTATAAGGGTGGGGCCCTAATCCAATAGAACTAGTGTCCTCACAAGAAAAGGAGAAAGACAATCGCTCCCTCCACAGAAAGGCCTAGTAAGGACAGTGAAAGGAGGCTGTCTACAAACCAGGAAGAGATCTCATCAGAAGCCAACCCTGACACCACCTTAATCTTGGACTTCTAGCCTCCAGAACTGTGAGAAAATAAATTTCTGTTGTTTAAACCACTCAGTCTGTCATATTTTGTTATGGCAGCCCTAGGAGACTAACATAATCATCAATGAAATAATTCAAGAAAATTTTCCAGAAGTGACAAACATAATTTTGCAGATTTGGAGGGTACAATCACAATGAATATTCAGGAAAACACACAAAAATAGATGTACGCCAAGTCACACCCTCATGAAATTTTGGAATACAAGAGATACAAAATTCTAGAAAAGCAAACAACATTAGGATCAGGAATCAGAATTTTGAAAAGAATCACAAGCTAGAAAACAATGGAGAGATGCCTTCAGAATTTTGAAGAGAAATTATTTCCAATCTAGAATTCGTTACCCAACCAAATCAAGTGGGAAGACACACACAAAAAAGGTTTTCCTTAATGCAAGATCTCTACCTTTCACAAGAATCTACTGTGGGATATCTGGAATCAAAAAGAGGGAGTCAGACCAGAAAAATAACCACATAATTCACAGGAAATAGATTTAACACAGAAGAAAGGCACAGGGAGTCGCTAATTTATGGTAAAGCGAGAAACCCCAGAAAACTGCTCTGGAGCAGCCAGAGAGCTGGTTCAAGCAGGTTTAAAAACTGGTAGACAAGAACAGAGCAATTCTACCCCCAGGTGTGTATACATATATATATATATATATATATATATGTACTCAAAAGAAATGAGTGTGTATGTCCACTAAAAGACTTGTAAGTAAATGTTTAAAGCAGCTATATTCACAATAGCTAAAAACTGGAAACAAACCAAATATCCATTAATGATGAATTTTTGAAAAACTATATATTCATCAGATGGAATACTACCATCAGTGAAAAAGACCAACTACTATTGCACCCAACATCGTGGGTGAATCTCACAAACACAATGTTAAACAAAACTACCATCCAGAAAAGAGTATATGCTGCATGGTTCCATTTATATTAAGTTCAAGAACAGGCAAAAATAATCTATGGTGATACAGGTCAGAATAGCGATTACTTCTGGGGGTAAGAGATACTGATTGGGAGTAGGCATGAGAGCCTTCTGGAGCACTGGAAATGTTCTATACCTTGATCTGGGTGATGGGTATATGATGTCCACAAATACAAAAGTTCACTAAGCTCTACACTGAAATCTGTGCACTTTGCAATTTAAAAAAAGTTGAATGATACTTTCTCTAAAGTTTTTAAAGAAATTAATGAGATTTTCAATTGAATCCCACAACAGGAATTAATCAAAAGGAAAAAAAATTTAAGGCTTTATATACAAAGATCTTCATTTCAGAGTTATAACAGGAAAAAAATACCTGGAAATAACAAAATACATGAGTGCCACGTATACCCTGGATTTCTCTGGTATGAGAAAGAAATTATTATTTGGCGTCTGTTACTAGTAGCCAAATTTAATAGGAATTAACCTAAAGTAGCCATCTGCCCAGATGGAAGAGCATGTTCACAGGCTCCAAGGCAAAAAAGAGGTTGGCTATTCAAGGCCCAAGGACTAGCCCAAAGGAAAACGAAAATGGCAAGAGACTGCAGCAAGAAGTAGTCAAAAACCAAATCACGAAAGGCCTTATAGGCCTTTTTAAGAACACGGGGGGGGGGGGGCAGAAAAATTAAAGTAATTGACTTCCTACGGCAGAATTCTAGGGGGAAAGGGCTGTAAAGGAAGTATTCTAAATGTTTCTTAAAAAAAAAAAAAAAAAAAAATGCTATCACTCAAGAACATGTACCTGGAAGTGATCAAATTTTCCAAGGAAAATTTCCAATGCTTTGTTTAATTAATAAAACGTTTTTGTAATATAGCTGGAATACTTAAAAAGTACAAGGCATATTAAATACTTTGTTATATCTATTATTTGAGTTAATCTAAATGCAACACGATTTGGAGGTATGTACTGAAATTTTGGGAAGGCTGATTCCTAAAAAAAAAAAAAAACCTTTTTAGATGCATCCATTTTTTTAAAAGATTTCTGCAAGCCATATTCTCACTGCTTTATTCAATTGGTCTGTTTGAACAAAAGCACAAATTATTCATGCATACTTATATCCAATTCAGCAATCCTTAAGTACAATTTCAGGAATAAAGGACAAGAGAATCAGTGTTTCAATAGTTTATTTTAGCAGATAATGTATTTAAACAAATAAAAACAAGCCATTATAAACAACCAAAAAATAAAAGAAAAATAGCTTCTAACCTGTTTCAGACCAAAAGAGTAAAGCATTCCCTCCAGAGATATTTCACCTGATAGTTTCCTATGCTACCTCTCTTACGCCTTTCAACTCTTGCTACCTAAATGTAAGAAAAATACCAAGGCAACCCTATGCTGCTGCTATTAACAGAAACTTTAGAGTTAAGAGGAAAAGATGTGAAGAACAAATATATAAAAGCTCTCTAACTCTTCAAATGGAACAAATGATTTTCAGAATGTTTTCATCGATAAGTAGATTGCTCAATAATCTGGTTCTTGATAGATGAACAAGATGACAAAGTAGCAAAATGTACAAGTGCTACTGTTCTAAACAATCAAAAAGAGAAAAAGAACATTTAGCTAGATCATTAAATTTAGTTATGTCGTAAGCCCTCAGCGGTTTCCTCCAGACCATTACATTGTTCGCATCTACCTTCAATGCCCCCAAAGATTCAGTTTCTTTACCAAGAAATTCAGACAGACTAAACTCCAGCAGTAAATCCTGTAAGGGAGTCATTCAGTTTTTAGTAGGCCATAAGACTCAACTGTAGAGATGACAACATTATGTTTGTTAACACTGTTAATATATCTAACAAGCACTGAAAAAGGCTGTTTGTAGACTTTAAATCATTGTTTCAATGATTTAAACGATGCAAGTCATGGAGGTTCCCCTGCCCTTATATAGAAGTTTTGAATCTATGTGAGAAGGCATAAATACACAAAATAAAAAGTAATGTGAAGCAAACAATACAAAACATTGCAAGAGATGAGATGTAGTACAGTTTCATAAGGAAAACACAGAAAATTTAAAAAAAAAAAAGAATGGATAGAAATTAAGTTAGGAAATCAAGTAGAAAATCAAAGTTTGAATCTCAGCTCTGCCACCATCACTAGATGTGTGAATTTTAGTGCAGTTATTCTGTATGGATTTCATTTCCCTTATCTATAAACGGAAAGTTGATTCCAATGTTCCCACAATGCTGTTCCATGATATTATGATACAAGCCCACATAAGATTAAAAACCAAAGGAATGATAAAACAGTAAGGGCTATGGGTTCAAAGGAAAGTAGAGAACAGAAAGAGCTGGAAGATCGCACTGAAGGACCAAAAATGAAACTTCAACAAAATCTGACTTCATTTGCTACTTGGGTAATTAAAGGGGAAGAACTTCTTTTAAAGAATAGGCAGGCTATGCATAGGCATTCAAAGGCGCAACAGATATGAAGGTAGAAAAATACAAAATCTAAACAAGAGATTGGTTTGGTTAGAGCGGACAGCTTCTACAGAGAAATAGTGCTGTCATTAGAAAAAACAGGTTTTGAACAGATTGTCAGAAGACTAGGAATTCTAAACCACACACTGTAGACAACAGGAAGCAGTCACTGGTTCAACAGTGAGAGACATGTTCCAAGCATTATTTTAATTTTAAGGCAGAAGGCAGGACACACTGTGCAGGGAAAAAAGGTAAGCAGAAAACTCAATTAAAAGCTACTGGAAAAGATACCTGAAAGAAATTTCAAGAAATGGCTGACAAAAATTGGCCAATGTTAAGTTATGTGGATAGAGGAAGTCAAAGACAAAACCAAGGTTTGTGTCCCGGTAACTGAAAGCATGATAATATCACCAAAACAAAGTCAGCATATGGAATCGCTTTTGAAGGGAAGACTATAAATTCTATCTTTAGTTTAAAGTAAAGATCATCCAGGGCCGGCCCCGTGGCTTCGTGGTTAAGTGCGCGCGCTCTGCTACTGGCGGCCTGGGTTCGGATCCCTGGTACGCACCAACGCAACGCTCCTCCAGCCATGCTGAGGCCGCGTCCCACATACAGCAACTAGAAGGATGTGCAACTATGACATACAACTATCTACTGGGGCTTTGGGGATAAAAAGAAAAAAAAGGAGGAGGATTGGCAATAGATGTTAGCTCAGAGCGGGTCTTCCTCAGCAAAAAGAGGAAGATTAGCATGGATGTTAGCTCAGGGCTGATCTCCCTCACAAAAAAATAAATAAATAAATAAATAAATAAAGTGAAGATCATCCAGACAGAACCGTTGCCTTAATTAAATAATCTTTAAATGCCATTTTTAGCCCTGTCAGCTGTCTTCCTAAAACAGCACAGCTAAGTACTTACGAAGAATTTGTTAAATTGCTTAGTGATTTCAAGAGTTCCCTCCAATTTTACTTACAGACTAAATAAATAACCATTTAGTCTTCTGGTGTAAGTAGAAAACATTTGGTATTTTTCCATATTATAAAGGTGAGCAAATTGTAAAAGTTTTTAATAAATTATGATACGAAAAAATGGACTGCATCTCTATTTATTTAAATCAAGTCTTCCTGACAAGTGATTGACAACAATAATTACATCAAACCTACCTTGAGCTTTGGCAGGAAAGTTCTCAAAGGTCCAAAAGAAAAACAAATCCAGCAGCATACAGTATCACTCGATGCCTAACAAAACATTCTATGTATGTGTTAAGTTTTATTTACATCGACCTGAAAGCACTGGTAAAATCTAGACTAAAAGATAATGCTTAGAAAAATAAGGCAAACAATTTAAAATTTAATACGTGAACAAGCATAGCTGAGAAGTCTTGAACACTACAGTGTTTACACTATTATATAACTCCTGCAGACCACAATATGCCCAAATAAGAAAATCCCAGAGTTTGTGATCAACATAGCATGAAACTACCGTTAACCAACCAATGCATATTTCTTGCGTTACTATCAAACTGGCAATGGGATGCCTATTTAAGAAATGAACATTATTGACAACTACCAAACAAAACCGTCTTCTTGGATTATTTCTCCATTTACTTTGTGACCTCGCTGCAGACTGAGGTTTAGGCACAGTGGTTTCCAGGTGCTTAATAAACTCTACGGTTGGTTTTTTCATAAATCTACCAAAGTAAGATTTTTAAAAATGAATACCTCTTGCAACACTTACCCCTTTTGACCGGACACTGAGTTTCTTTGCTCACCACCAAAGAAGTGGTTAGAAAATTCTCCTCAACTTCATTCTTGCCTAACTCCAATGGTTCCTTACCAAATCTAACGGGCAGAATTCTTTTTAGGTGGCCAGTTCATCAGTTCAACATGATTTGAGCGCCTATGTTACGGTTCTCACCCCTGAACAGCTTCCCGAGCTTCTAACGGCAAATTGAACTTTTATGAAAACACATAAGGTTACAAACCCAGCCTACCGAGATTTTTTTTTTTTTTACCGGACATGTTACAAATTCAAGGCAAAAGCTCCAATACCAAGCAACTCGCGTACAAATCTACAGTCCACACCACTAAAACAACCCCGCTTTCCCGAGAACCAGGGAAACGCCGGGAGTGGGGAGGGGTGGGGGGAGGGGCAGAGGGCGCATCCCGAGGATGTCCACCCTCGACCCAGGGCACGGCTCCCTCCTCTGCTCTCCGGCTGGAGGTGAGCGCGCCCCTTCCCTCCTCTCCCACGTCCCCACCTTCCCGACCTCGGATTACGCCACAACAGGCAACAGGACTTTTTCGGGAGGAAAAGAAACAGGGAACGCGCGCGCTGCACACTCCACCTCCCAGCCTCACAGGGGCGGCCGGCCCGGCGCTCACCCGGACCTGACACTCCGGGGGCGGCCAGGGAAGCCGCGGGGCCGCGCCGCCCGGGGCTGTAGCCGGAGGTCGCGCAGAGCCGCGGGACAAACGCCCCGGCCCGGCCGAGCGGCCTCCCCGCCCCCTCCGGCTCAGCTCTGGGCCGGCAGACGGCGCCCCCAGGGCTAACTTCGCCGGCGAAGAGGAAGCAACGCAGCGAGTTAACAGGCTGTATGGACGCACGGAGGAAGGAGACACTGCGTGTCTGCCCGGCGGCAGGACCGGCTCACCTTCCCTCTGCCGAGCCTGGGCGGCGCCAGCTCACCTGAGGGCACCGGGACGACGCCGCGGCCACCGCGATGGCCGTTACGGCACGAGGCCTCCCCTCCGCCGCCGCGTAGCTCTCGGGAGAGGGGCGGGGCGCCCGCGGCGGGCGGGCGGGGCTGCAGCTCCGACTGGCCGCCAGGCCGCGGGCGGAGCGTCGCGGGCAGGAAACCCCCTCCTGGCCCAATCTGATAGGCTCTATCGCCGCCTTCCCGCCTACCCCTGAAGCGAGAGCTGCCTGCACCGCGCTGGGATTGGGCTGGCCCGCCTGTCAATCAAGAGCTGGGCTGGGCCTGGAGCGAGCTGAGGCTGCGCGGCGGAGAAAGAGAGGGTGAGAGGCGGGTGGTCTGACTGACTCGCGTTTCTTTTCCTCCGCGCTGAGTATTTTGGTCCTCCTCCTCCTCGGCTTCGCGGGAGACTCCACGGCAAAAATTACTGCTTCCCTGCTTCAGCCCCAACCGCTCCGGGATCTTCCTCCTGGTTTCTGCGCCTGAAGAAGGTCTTGTCAGATGAAGGTTCTTAGGGGCAGGGAGCGAAAAAGAAACCAAAAGGCCTGGAAATGAGGACCTGAGAGAAAAATGTTTAAGACGTATGCTTAATTTGAGCCACAAACCGAAATAAACAGTCTGAGAGGGTTTGAAGTGTCCTGGTGCGTGGGTAGCTTCCAGTCATCTTGTGAGGAGGACAGTGACCCTCGGTGCCAGCTCTGCCCACTCCTAGTGGCCTAGCCCCAGCCGCCTGCTGCTCGGCAGGAAGTGGGTTCTCCACGCCGGTGCTGCAGCCCCCATAACCTGCCTCATTCCTTCCTCTGTGGCTCAGCTGAGGCGTGGCCTCCTTAGGGAACCTTTCCTGGAACACAGGCATTTTCCCCATCCAGGCTGCTGAAATAGTTTGTCCGCATCCCTACCTGGATTGTAAACTCCGTTAAGTCAGGACGCGTGTCAGTATTCAGTTTTTCCCCAGTCCTGGCACAGGATAGATCGTCAGTAAATATTGTTTAAGGCATTAATACATTTTCCTGTCCTTGCTTTAATCCTGGCCCTGACTGTAAGTTCCAAGAGTTCACACTTTTCTGCATTTCACTTTAAAATTATTCATTTGAGTGCTGATAGACTATGTGGTTTGCTTGCCACGTATGGGATCATGAGATCAAGCACAAATCACCTCTGGCCCCTTCCTGGCCTGAAGTTGGCTGGGGCAAGTAGACCGTGAAACTCTGGGCAACAGCTACTGCATGGCTACATCCCATTATTAGCATCCAAAGTGAATAAGTGAATTTTTACTTTATTCTAAGGATCTAAATACCTTTGCATATGTTATCATGGCTGCTATGGACTGAATTGTGTCCTCTCCCAAAATTCATGTTCAAGCCCTAAACCCCAATGTGACTGTACTTGAAGATGTCGGTCATGAGAGGACACAGTGGGCAGGTGGCCATGTGCAAGCCAGGAAGAGAGCTCTCACCAGAAACTGACCATGCTGGCACCCTGATGTGGGACTTCCAGCCTCCAGAACCGTGAGAAATTAAATTTCTGTTGTTTAAGCCACCCAGTCTGTGGTATTTTGTTATGGCAGCCCGAGCTGACTAATAAAATAGTTTTATTTGTTGACACATAAAGTTTATGGATTGAGATATTATTATATTCATTCTTGAAGCTGGAGAAACCATTGTACAGAGGTTAAAACTATTTCTCCAAAATCACACAGCAAACTGTTAGCAAAACCTGGCTCAATTTAATTGTAGTTACATATTTAACTTGATGGGGGCAGGGGGAGTGAATACAAATACAACAGGTAAAGTAGTCCTTGCTATCAGGTAGCTTATACCACCATCTTAAGTGTGGAAAATAAACCCAGAAAAAATATGCTGAAGTCGTAAGTTTAGCTTTTATTTTGTAAGGGAATATGTATTTTGAAGGGGCCGATGATCTAAACAGACCCTTCACAAGATTTTTATCCAAATCTCTTGACCCTTGTGTGCCACCTATTCAAGCAATAGAAGTAAGGGAGAGAGCTTTTTCATACAAGGGTTTTAGTTCCCTGTAAACATGCTTTTTCCTTTTAGTTTTCTTTCTTTTAAGTTTTCTCATCACCCATTCTTACCAGGAACTCTTAAAAAAAAAGAAAAACTCAAAAAATAGATGAAAAAGAGGAGGAATAAAAGAAGGAAAAAAGGAAACAGCAACGAAAGAGGAAAGCATTGGGTGGAAGGGCAGAGAGGCAGAAAGTCGTGTGAAATTGCAGTATAGGGTACTTAGAAGGAATGGAGTCCATGTTCTTATCTTATGGGGTGGAAGTTTTTCCAGACACTTTCTTGCACACACTGTCTCCCCAACTTTCAAACGTAAACACACACGAGGCTGCTGCTTCCTCTCTTTTTGAGGAACTCAAACCAAAAACAGGAATCACTTCTCTTAATTAGTGCTGAGTAGACCAGGGTCTAGCCAGAATCAGGCAAGAACAAAATTTAGGTCAAAACTTATGACCTATGGACTGGAAATGTGGCTTTGGATATGAGAAGCTAATCTGTCTAGGATAAAAACATGCAGGCGGCTTACTTTATTAATCCCAAAGGAAAGGATTTGGGAAGACAAGAAAGGGAAAAATGAGCCTCCATGTCTCAAGGCCTTTCCCAGGAAACTTGATAGCTTATGGTATCATTTCTAACTGTCATTAAGTTATGATAGTTGTGATAGTTAGTTATGATAGAAATGATTAGAATGATCTAGTTTAGCATCACTGTCAAGCAGGACTGTTTAGGACAAAAAAAAAAAAAGCCCTACCTACTAAACAGCAAGAAGTAACTAATCACAGGCTTGATCATGATGTATAGAAATTAGTGGACCCTGGTAACTAAATTTAATTTCTGCATTGAATATTGTTGTAATTTTCTGGGCATTCAACAAAAATTTATTAAGAGTCTACTTTATGGAAGGCATTATGATAGATACTGGAGATCTAAAGATCCATCTCAAATTTAAAGAAGCTCAATTCAGTGTCAGAGAATGAGATTTGGGGGCCGGCCAGGTGGCTCAAGCGGTTAAGTGAGCGCACTCCGCTGCAGCGGCCCGGGGTTCGTTGGTTCGGATCCCGGGCACGCACCCACGCACAGCTTGGCAAGCCATGCTGTGACGGTGTCCCATATAAAGTGGAGGAAGATGGGCGCGGATGTTAGCCCAGGGCCAGTCTTCCTCAGCAAAAAAAAGAGGAGGATTGGCAGATGTTAGCACAGGGCTGATCTCCTTACAAAAGAAAAAAAAAAAGAGAATGAGATTTGAACAGATACTTATTATTAATGTAGTAAATACAGCAATAGATATGTACAGGGGAAATTAAGCCACAGGGGGAAAGGAGTTGTGTGATCAGGCTAGTCTAGCAATTAGGTGGGCAAAGAAGAAAAGGGTTTTCCACATAGAGGGGCCTGATAAAAAAGCTATTACAGGGCCGGCCCCGTGGCTTAGCGGTTAAGTGTGCGCACTCCGCTGCTGGCGGCCCAGGTTCGGATCCCGGGCGAGCACGGACACACTGCTTCTCTGGCCACACTGAGGCCGCGTCCCACGTACAGCAACTAGAAGGATGTGCAGCTATGACATACAACTATCTACTGGGGCTTTGGGGGGAAAAAAATAAATAAAGAAAATCTTTAAAAAAAAAAAGGTATTACACAACAGTAGAACACTGCTGGAGCAGAAGATGATGAGAAATGTGAGCAATAGCGGGTTGTGGAAGTTAAGGACCTTAGACTTTATCCTACAGGCAATGAGAAACCATCAAAGGGTTTTCTTGCAGCACTTTAAAATGTCATTCTCTTGTTTCTGATGAGAAGCCAGCTACAATTCATATCGTTGTTTTCCTGTATTCATGTATCTTTTTCTCTGGCTGCTTTTAAGATTTTGTTTCTTTATCAGCAGTTACACTATGTTTCTAGGTGTAGTTTTCTGTGCATATATCCTGCTTGGTTTCACGTATTTCCCTAGATCTGTCAATTGCTGGTTGTTGTTGTTTCCTTTTATCAATTTAGAAAACTTTTGGCCAATATTTCTTCAAATACTCTTTTCTGCCCCATTCTCTCTCTCTCTCCTTTTCTAAGACTACACTTATGCTAGACTTCTTAGTCCTTAGTACAGGTCATTCCAGGCTGTGTTCATTTTTTTTCAAACCTTTTTCTTTCTGTGCTTCAATCTGGATAATTTCTATGGAAAGCCAGTGTCTAATAATTCCTAGAAAATCTGAATGTTAATATTTTCACAAAAGCACAGACACCCTACTAATGACTGTGGGTTCCTTTGGGGAAGGTTTGGAGACATATTAGTCAAGAAAACAGAAATCACAAGATATTACAACAGAGAGAATTTAGTATTGGGTATTGATGGACTGAAAAAGCAGAAAGGGAACACTGAAGTAGCCCAGAGGTAATAACTGTAGAGAGCAGCTGCCGCCCTAAGGCTTAGTGAAAAAGAGGAATCAAAGTTGGACTATCAGGTGTCAGAAGCTCAGAGGAATGACCCAGCTGAGCTGTAGCTCAGATCCCTAAGAGGCTGCTGTCCAGCTGGTCCTACTGCTACTGACAGGGGAATGATGACGCTGGTTTGGGAGGTGGAGGAGTGCCAAAAGAAGCTCAAGGCTGAGATCAGTTGCTGCTGCTGGAGCAAAGGGCTATTGCGTATTGATGGGGTAACAATGACAGAAACTGCAAGCAAACAGAAGGGAGGAAGTCCTTTCTCCCCTTCTCCTGTCTTCCAGTCTCTCTCTAATGCCCTTTATTGGTGGAACCTAGTGAGACACCAGCTGGCATAGGAAAAATGTAGTTTGCAGGGTATGAGCCATGGCATCATGGAGGAAAGTAAAGAAGGGTGAATTTGGAGCTAAGATAGCTCAATAACAATTGTTTAATAACCAGTACCATATCAACATTTGCTTGTGCTACATTAGTAAAACTGCCCAAATTAGACCCCAATTAACGCCACCTTATATGCTTTTGCAGACTTTTAGGCCCTTTTGAAAAGAATCTCAGGACACCATGTTGTATCAATTTTCTGCTATACTGTGATTACTGCTAGTGTCTTTTTCAGGGGTAAGAAGTACCTTTACTGCAGCTCACACTTGTACTTGCTACAAAATCATAAACAAGAGCAGTTTTGGAAGAGATCTGTATAACAGGATAAGTAGACCCTGCCCCCAACATTAGGTCTCCCACCATCAGGCACAAAATGGCATAGACTAAATAGAGCTGGCAAGAATCTAGTCTTCTTCCTACCTCCATCTCCTATGCATTGCCTAATGAGGCCATAGAAAGGTGAAGACCAGTTTCCTATTCTAAGGTAGAACAATCACCATTGTCGTTGAAAAACCAGCTCCTTTCTTTTGTTCCCTCTTTCTTGCCTTAACTCAAGCTCCCTTACCCACCCCAATCACCTCTAGTTTTCTAACACAAGTAGATGACAAAACACGGGTTGGTATTTAGCATTTCAACTTATAGTGTACTTTTCACAAATGAAGACTTTTTACTATTGAGGGGTTTTTGTTGAACGTTTGTAGAACACTGGACATGAGCAAGTCTTATGTTCGTTAGTGATGAAAGTTAACATTCTCCTTCTACCATAATCACCTTTTGTTAATAACAGTAAAAACACCAGGTTCATGATATTTCACATATTTAATATTTGGTTTTGAATATATTAGACTAGAATAAATTTTTCTACATCTGCATATATTAATTATATAGTATATAGCACTCTGTCAATTATACAACACAAAAGACACTTATAGGTAAACATTAAAATGGCAGTGTACCTATTAATAACTGGACGTTAACAAGATAATAATCAGGTAGTCATTTAATGGGAGAGTCTAGTATTTCCTGATAATCCTGCCTTCTTAAATTCCTCCAGTAAAGTTTATAGCCAGCAAGGACAAAAACACTAATCATAATGATTACCCCTCCAAAGACATCATAGACACTAGGAAATATGTGTAACACCAGAAGCTGCAAGACCATAGCTACCACAATCTCCAGATGTTGTACTGTGCTGACCAAAGCTGGATGGAATTTGTCCAAAGCATAATAAACTCCTAAGAATGCTGCAGTAGAACAGACACATATAGCAATGAGATAACTCCAGGTTTCTCCATCTAATGGGATGATGGGTTCTTGAAGAACGAACATAGTAGATACTCCCCAGACTGTCCCAGTCCAACCAAAGGTAAACAATGCAGTCCACATGCTGACCTTCTCCTTAATGGATCTGTATACTATCATGGAAAGAGCAGTGGTCAGTCCAGCCATCACGGTCATAGTGTACCCAAAGGCTTCTTTCCAGGCATTTAACAAAGAACTGTCTTCATCAACAATGTTAGGGATCATGACAAGACAAACACCTAAGATGCTGCAAACAACTGTAGCCATGTCAACATAAGCCATTTTCTCATCTACAAGTAAAAAAGCCAAAATGGCACTAAAGACTGTGGTTGTGGCTCTCCACATAGTGGTCCCATTGCTGGGAGGAACAATTGAAAACGATGTATAAGCACAGGTGATAGAGATGACATTGCACACACCATAAAAGAAGAGACGTAATCTGTATCCACTCGGTCCAAAAGGCGCCTCCTGGTAGTAACACACAACTAACACAGATAAGAGCTGCAAGACAGAACGGATAAAAATCAGTTCTAGAGATGGAACTTTAGAACGATCAGAAACAAGCCTAGTGATAAGAGCTACACATCCATGAGCCAAAGCAGATCCAAACAGCACTATCCACATTTTTCTGGATTGAAAAATATTTTTTTCTGCAAAACTCTGGAATTGTCCAATCTCATTGCTCATTGGGTCTTCAGTTGATGGAGGTCGGGTATCCATGGTTCCAAAGAAAGTTCTTCCTTTTTTTTTCATTTCACTCAGTAGGCCTTTCTTTGGATTTTCTTCCATAAAATTTCCATAGTCTTCATTGATTTCCTCATATCCATCATCCCCAGGCTGGGGATAATGAGAAGTATATTTCACCATCACCGTGTTGGGATGTATTTTCACCCGTTTTTTCACTGGATATTTTTTGGTGGGAGAAGTATCCATTTCTTCAGATAATCAATTCTATTTAAGAAGGAAAAAAAAAAGACAAATGTACATATTCATTCATTCGAAATTTAGTTTTAATTTCTATTATATGCACCAATTCAATAATATAAAGTAGAGGTTAGAACAGAAGTTAAAAAAAAAAGTAATAGGAAGAGATGATTTGGCAATATCAGGTGTATGAGGCCCAATAAAATCATCTACCCTTTTTTCACTCTCATCATAAGTCTGCCCCTATTTCTCATTTTGCTTATTCTTTGTCTAATTCAGCTCTATTTCGTATCTTTACATTACAAACAACTGATATTTTTCCATCTTTTCATCCCTACCTGTCTCTCCACCCATCCAATAATAAAAATACAGAAAAATAAATAACTTATATCAAATCTTTCCTTCTCATTGTGTCCATTTGTCTGTATTATAAATTATATATGCATAAGTCCAAAGTCTTTTGCATAATCACTTCTGTGTAATACCAGAATTAGCCTTATATTACAAATTATAGTAATTTTTTTAACATTTATTCTGGGTTCCCCATACATTTTCAGATATATAGATACACTAAAATTAGAAAATAAATAAAATGGATTTAGTGACATTCGTGCATTGTTGGTGTGTACAACCTTACTGATGAGCAATTGGGCAATATGTATTAAGATTTTAACTGAAACTACTCTCTAATTCAGCAATACTACTTCTAAAATTTTACCCTAAAGAGATGATCACAAGATGCTTTTTAACTTATGTGTAAAAAAAAAAGGAAAAAATAAGAATACATATTTATATTTGCTTATATAACATAAAGAAATTATGGAAAGATACAAAAGAAACTAATAATTGTTGGGGTGGGACAGGGAACAAGAGTGGAAGAAAACTTTTTTATCATATACTTATTTAGATTTTTATTTTTGAATCACGATAATGTTCAAAAATTAAATTACAAACTAAAACAAAATGTTCATCTCTTATTTAAGAAAAAGAGAGAGCATACAAAAAAGTGTGGAAAAAAATGTATCAATAGGAGAGTTCATGGTAGCTTACTACAATGACCCTTCAAATACTATGCTATGCATCTATTAAAAACCACAACGCAGATCTTTATTGACATGGAAAGATGTCCCTGACATATTGTTGAGTGGGAAAAAAGTTAAGCTTGTTGTAAGGATTAAATGAGATAATGCATATAAAGAATTTGCCACAGTGTTGGCATATAGTAAACTCTCAATAAATGTTAATAAATTCAGGTTCCTTTCACCTACAATTAACTCTTTTGAAACACTGGGTATCTTCTACAATGTTACTCTTTCTTTGAGACCTGTATTTATTCACTCAGTTCTCTTTCCTTCCTTCTTACTCTCTCTCTCTTTCAATGAAAAATTTTCTATTTCTTTCCTAAGGATTCCTTTTCTCCCCCGTAAAATAAAAAAAAAAAAAAAGGAAGAAACCTTTTTATTTTTTTGTCTTCATGACATACTCCCTGTTCCCTGCCAAAAACTCATCAGTTCCAGGATCTTAAACCATGGTCCAGGAATCAAATGCTATTTTGTTCTTGGACACCATCTGGGTAGCCAACTGTTCCATTCCTGTTTACTCCTTTCTCTTCTAAACAACACTACCTTCAGCTGGAAGAAGTCATTTGAAAAAACACCACCTGTGCCTCAAGCCCTTTAGTTTCCTAGCCTGGACCTCCCACTTGCAGTCCTTCCTGCATGTTGCTATCAGGCTAATCTGATGTTCTTTTTTTCCAACTTTTATCAGGACACTTCCACTTCAAATCATGACTTCAGCTTCATTAATCCCAAACTGAATTAATCATCCTGGTCTCCCAAATAGATTTTCCTTCCCTAACTTCCTCATTTACATTTGTGATACCA